>NC_072797.1:73679469-73982500 GCF_028583425.1 Eublepharis macularius | reverse complement strand
CTTCTGTATCAGTAAATCCAATAGATCAGTTGGATTTTTTCCCCACAACCAACCAAAAAAAGTGAAACATTGTGAACTAAAATGTTAATTGTCCTGGACTTATTAAGGTGGGGAAATCATATGAATTAAAAAAAAATTACTGCAAAAATGATTGCTGTGTTCATTTAATGTTTTTTGTGATATGATTCAAAGCACCATTATTGCTTCTAAATATGATTCATAGCTTTCTTTTGCATGTAGGTGTCTTCTTCATAAAAAACACATACTTGGTTACAATGCAGGATACTCTCTATTGTAGTGCTATTTTGTTTTCAAACATTCCATTTCAGGAGCATCTTAAATCTTAGCCAAGTACATCAACAATTCCTCAAAGTGTCTGTTTTTTCCAAAGTCCCATTTCCTGCACAAAATACACTGCCAAAATGATCTACTACAAGGCATATAAACTGTCAGGTATCACATGTGGCTTGCAATGGAGAATGTTATAGCAAGATTTTGTTTTGCCAGTTCATTTTCACATTTTGCAAATTTCCGGAGCAGTCTCCCTCTCTTTCCCCCCCCTTCAGAGTAAAAAAAACAAAGGCACTGCCATGTTTCTGTGGAAAAAATGACATCTTTAATATATACTAGCACTCTCAACATGGATAAAGCATTTTTTTAAGAAGCTGCATTCTTTGTAGGCTGATCTATGAAGAATTATGAACTGTTATTTTAAGGGATGCTTTTACACAATGAACATTTTAATGAAGACGTCAGCGCTGGGATCTACCGGACCTCAGTTTCCGCTCAACTTAGTTCAATTTTTTTACTGTGCCTCTCAGTTTAGTATAACAACGGGATTATGTGAGTTTTCAAGAGGTTTAGTCATACGATTATATTTGAAATGGGAAGTCTGGCACATTCAACCCTACCTACAATATTCAGAATTAATATTTTGTACAAGTAAGGGATCTTGAAGAGCTTCTGGGGGCATCTCATCATCATATCATAAACCTTTTATTGACATAAAATACAGTAAAACAAGTTTTTTTTTAAAAAACCAAACGGTAGGTACCAAGAGGGTAATATGGAATCTCAGCTGATCAAGAAGTGTGATAGAATAAAAAACACTATATAAAGGTACACAGTAAGGTCTAAGTATTGTAAACTGCTGTGCTTAACTTACATACATGTGAGAGGAACTCAGCAACAGAGGGGTGCATCTCATTTTCTCCTCCCTATTTCCTCTTTTCCTTCCACGAGAGCCCCCACAGCCTCCGTCCCTTTCCTTCTTCTTTCTCTCCTTTCCATCCACCAGCATATCTACCTTTATCTGTCCTTGTTTCCCTTCTTCCCTCCCTCTGACAAAACTCTGTGTGGTGCTGTCTGCTTGGCCAGTCCCAGCTGCGCAATGGGGAACTTGCAAGGACTTGTGGGGGGCACCACACTTTCCCCAGCACCTCATTCTCCACACTATTTCTTCTTTTTCTTCTCCTGGAAATCCCCATATCTTCAACTTTCCTTTCTTACTTTATTCCTTCCTCATTCACCAACTGACCTTCTATCTGACCCCCAGCTATCTCTCTCAGCTGTATTTATTAATTTCATTAATACCTTGCCTTGCTCCACAATGGAGACCCAAAGAAGCTTACAACATTTGCCACTTCTCCATTTTATCCTCATAACAACCCTACAAGGTAAGTTAGACTGAGAATGTGTGACTGCTCCAGTGTCACCCACTGAGCTTCCACAGCAGAGTGGGGATTTGGACCTGGGTCTCCCAGATCCTACTGTGAAAATCTAAGCACTACACAAGACTGCTTTTTATGGAGTGACTGCTGTTTAACAGTACTAAGCAGCTAGATACAACTTGCACGGTATCAAGTCACCTGCTGATTGCTGCTGGGATTAGCCCTGATGAGTCTTCTCTCAAATGCCAAAATGGCCCTGGAAACGGTCCACACCCCTCCTCCTGCCTTTCACTGACGGAAAACAAGTTCCTAAGGCTGACAATACTGTTGTGGTTGCCTAGCAGATTCTATTATGGGAGGTAAACCCGCCCCCCATGTATTTTTTTTAAAGACTTCAAATTTTCTGCAACATTGGGACTTTTCTCAGGTTTCCAGAAAGAACTGTCTTGTCTGTTTATTATATAGATTTAAGTAGTCTCAGTTTTAACTGAATGAGAATTAGATATATCGATTACTTCCCACTGTGATGGTCTTGGTAAAAACCTTTCCATAAGACCACACTGCCATTGTCATGGCCCAGTCTGAGAGTGAGGTCTCCTCTGGAGGAGAGGAGCCTCGTGTAGCCAGCCAGGACTCCTCAGGAGAAGAGGAGCCCTGTGTAGCCAGCCC
This sequence comes from Eublepharis macularius, assembly GCF_028583425.1. Classification (NCBI taxonomy): domain Eukaryota; kingdom Metazoa; phylum Chordata; class Lepidosauria; order Squamata; family Eublepharidae; genus Eublepharis; species Eublepharis macularius. Next base: position 73,980,161 of record NC_072797.1, on the reverse strand, counting down.
TAGCCCTGATTCAGCAGAAGCCAGCAATCAGGAGCAACAGCTGCTGGCTGATCAGAGCTTGCAGCCAGCAGCTGAGACACCAGCACCCTCTAGCTCCAATACTACAGAGGAAGCTCAGCCAGGAACTTCTACAGGTGCAGCGCAGCCAAGAGCCTCCACCCCCCCAGGTTCACCCACGCCCAAGGAACGCCGCAGGCAGCGACAGAGACTGGAACTGCAGGAGAGACGGCGCAATGCTCGCCTCTTGAGCCAATGCCAGCTGCTGGAGAGTGACGATGGGTAGCGTCAGGATGGAGCCCCAGCAGCTGGCTGAAAACCACGCCTGGCTATAAGAGCCAGTCTGGAGGAACTGCCGGGTGTGGAAGCAATGTGTCTACTGCCTGCAACCACTCCGTGTTCCTTGCCCGTGCCTGCTTTTGGACCTGACACTGCCGGTAAATGACCTTGGATTGTACCTGACCTTGCTCTTGGACTCTGGACTCACTCCTGGCGTTATCTCATGCTCTGACCACCGGTTTGACCTGGCTTTTGCTCTTGGAACTTCCCTCAGACTTTGGCATTAAGGTTTGGACTTGAACCACCCTGCTTGGGCTGGCCCAGTCCGTGACAGATTGCTTCCACCCAAACTTCTCAGCATGGATGCGGCAACGCCCACCCCAGGGAACCTGGCACTGCTGCAGGACCAGGTACTGCAACTAACTCAAGCACTGGTGACTCTGCAGCAGCAGATTGCTGCACCTGCTGCACCTCTGCCTGTAAAGTGCCCAGTGAAGCCTCCTGACAGCTTTGAGGGTGATGTGGAGGAATTCCCAGCATTTCTCGCCCAATGCCAGCTATATATTGAACTCTGGGCCAGAGACTTCCCCACGGATAAAGTCAAAGTCTGCTTCATCCTCAGCCTGTTAAAGGGGCAGGCAGCAAGATGGGCCACACCCTTGTTACTGGCCAAATCCCCTCTGCTGGAGGATTTTCCAAGCTTTGTGGCTCACATCACTGCTGCCTTTGCGAACCCCCTGAAAGCCATCAAAGCTAACCAGAGGATCCGTGCCCTCACCCAGGGGGATGGAACTGTAGCCCAATATACCACCGAATTTCAGTTACTGGCGCAGGACTTGGACTGGAATGAAGCGGCCCTGGTTGACCAGTACCTGGAAGGGCTGTCTGATGAAGTGTTGGATGAAGTGGCCCGATCCGAACGACCAGGAGAACTGCAAGCGCTCATTCTTCTATGTCTCCGCATAGATGGATGGCTGGAGAGCCGGAGACAAGCACGTGCGCTAAGGCATCCACCTCCACCCCGGTCCTTGCCTGAAAAGCCGGCTGAGACCACGCCAGTGGGGTACCTTGTAACTGCTTGCCCCCAGAGGAAAAGGAGAGGCGCCGAAACCACAACCTCTGCTGGTATTGTGGTGGGGTGGGCCATTATGCCGATGGCTGCCCTGCCAAAAGAAGGACCCTAGCCATAAGCCTGGAGTCGGTGCACCCTAAACCACTTGTGGGAACAGCCAATGCCTCTGGTGACCCCCCAGAACCATTCCTTGTGCCAGTCAAGTTGTGCCTACCTGATGGATGTTGGCTATTCATGTATGCCATGATAGACTCAGGGGCCTCCCGCTGCTTCATGGACGCCAAGTTCGCTGCACAACACCAGATTCCCTTGCGGGCAAAGAAGAATCCCACTGTTGTTGAGGCCATCCATGGGCGGCCCCTGCGTTCTGGGCCAGTAGTTGAGGAAACCCAGGACCTCCTGTTGCAGATCCAGCGGCACCAGGAGCGGCTCTGTTTTGATGTGGTGGGCATTCCCCAGTTTCCGCTGGTCTTGGGACTTTCCTGGCTCTGCCGCCATGATCCGATTCTTCAGTGGGGCCAGTTAGACCTTTGTTTCCAGGAACCATGCCCACATGAAAATCCGTACCCAAAGCCTATGGTGGCCGCTGCACCGGAGGTTTCGGCACTGCCAGAGGAATACGTGGATCTTGGAGATGTGTTTGAGGGAAAAGGAGCAGACCAACTCCCCCCTCATCGGCCGTATGACTGCGCCATTGACTTGATTCCTGGCGCCTCTCTGCCGGTGGGACGCCTGTACTCGTTGTCTGAGCCAGAGTTGGCAGCACTCCGGGACTTTCTCACCACCAACCTGCGGCAAGGGTTCATCCACCCCTCTACCTCACCTACCTCTGCCCCAGACCTCTTCGTTAAAAAGAAAAATGGGGAACTCCGGCTGTGTAATGATTACCGGGCCCTGAACAAAATCTCCATCTGAGACCAGTATCCGCTGCCTCTGATCCCTGACCTCTTGGAGCAAGTCAAAGGAGCCCAGATCTACACCAAGCTGGATCTCAGGGGAGCCTACAACCTAGTGCGCATTCGGGAAGGTGATGAATGGAAAACTGCCTTCAGTACCAGATATGGGCAATACGAGTATCTGGTAATGCCCTTTGGCCTGACTAATGCACCAGCTGTGTTCCAGAGACTGATGAATGACATCTTTCGAGATATCATCATTTATCTGGATGACATATTAATTTATTCATGTGACGCGTCGCAACATACTTGGCATGTGCGCACGGTGCTGCAAAGACTCCGGCAGCATGGCCTGTTCGCCAAATTGGAAAAGTGTGCATTCCACCGGCCTACTGTGGAATTCCTTGGCCATGTATTATCACCCCATGGAATCCAAATGGACCCAGCTAAAGTCGAGGCTGTACAGACTTGGCAAGCCCCCCGTTCTCGGAAGGATGTGCAGCGATTTCTGGGGTTTGCCAATTACTACTGGCAATTCATCCCCCAGTTTGCATCCATAGCCGTCCCTCTCACTCTTCTCCGGCCTCGAGAACCTTTCTGTTGGACACCGGAAGCCAACGAGGCATTCCTGACCCTAAAGACTCGCTTCGTCACGCAACCAGTCCTGCGATACCCAGATCCCCAGCTACCCTTTCTAGTCGAAGCAAATGCCCCCAGAACCGCCATCGGAGCAGTGCTCTCCCAACGGGCAACCCCCTCCAGCACTCCACAGCCTTGCGCTTACTACTCTAGCCAGCTGACCCCCGCCGAAAGGAACTACACCATCTGGGAGCGGGAGCTGCTGGCAATAAAGGCAGCCTTCGAGATTTGGCAGCATCATCTGGAGGGGGCTCGGTACCCAGTCCAAGTGCTCACTGACCACCGGAACCTTGAACACCTCCAAACTGCCCACCATCTCAATCAGAGACAGATTCGCTGGTCGTTGTTCTTCTCCTGTTTTGATTTCAGTATCACCTATGTTCCCAGCTCCCAGAATAAGAAGGCCGATGCTCTGTCCCGGAAGCCGGAGTACAACACATCCCCTGACCTGGAACCACCTCCAATGACCATCCTGGCTCCAGAAACTTTCGCCGCCACACAACCCCCTCCGGGGCTGGTGGAGGAGATACAGACTCAACAGTTACTGGACCCAGTTGCCCAGAAATACCTCCAGAACGTCCGGGGGTGTCCCCAGCCCCAGGCAGATGGATTTGCAGAGGAATAGGGGCTACTGTCCCACCGAGGCCGGATTTATGTACCCCCAGGCTCATTACGAACAAAGGTACTGCAGCTGGTCCACGATTCTAGACCTGCCAGGCACTTCGGCTGCCACAAGACAACCCACCTCTTGACCCGTGACTTCTGGTGGCCCCGGGTGCAATCGGATGTGGCCTGGTATGTGGAAGCCTGTGAAACATGTAGATGGGCCAAAGACGTCCCCGGCAAACCTTCTGGTCTCTTGCATCCACTCCCCACACCCACTGGCCCATGGAGGACTATTTCCATGGATTTCATTACAGACCTGCCCTGCTCCAAAGGCCACACCTGCATCCTAGTGGTGGTGGACTTGTTCACAAAGATGGCTCATTTCATTCCCTGTTCTGGACCCCCCACTGCTCAGGAAACAGCACACCTGTACCTTCAGCACGTCTTTCGACTCCACAGGCGTCCAGATCATATAATTTCTGATCGGGGAGTTCAATTCACCTCTCGGTTCTGGCAGGACCTGCACTCCCTCCTTGGCACCCAAGTTCACCTATCCTCAGCACACCACCCCCAATCTGACAGGCAGACAGAGCGCACCAATGCGACCCTGGAGCAGTATCTGAGATGCTACACAAACCATCAACAGGATGACTGGCTAGCTCTACTGCCTTTGGCCGAGTTTGCATATAATAATGCAGTGCATTCCTCCACCCAGCAGACCCCCTTCATGGCAAACTATGGTCACCACCCTCGTTTCTTCCCTACCGCAGCACTCTTGTCGGGAATCCCAGCCGCTGATGATCGCCTCCAGGAACTCCAATCCATGCATGAGCTGTTACGGGAGCAACTCCAGCTTGCCAAGGAAAGCTACAAGGAGGCTGCGGATCGGAAACGGCAACTTGGTGTTCCCCTGTCCGTGGGCGATCAGGTCTGGTTATCCACCCGCCATATCCGCAGCCAATGGCCCAACAAAAAGGTGGATGCCCGGTTCTTTGGACCCTTCGTAATCACAGACCAGGTGAACCCTGTGGCCTATCGCCTGCAACTACCACCAACCCTCCCAATCCATCCTGTGTTTCACCAGTCCCTTCTAGTCCCAGCTTCACCCCCAGACCCGCACCATCCCGGGCCACCGCCCCCTCCACCTGCGATTACCATCAAAGGGCACGAGGAATATGAGGTTGCCCAGATTCTAGACTCCCGTTGCCGGCGGGGGCAAGTACAGTACTTGGTGGACTGGAAGGGGTACGGGCCGGAGGACCGCTCTTGGGAGCCTGCTGTGAACATCCATGCCCCCCGCCTAGTCCAACAATTCCATCAGGCCTATCCTCAGAAACCGGGGCTGCCTGGGCCACAGAGGAGGGGGGGCCTTGGGAGGGGGGATGGTGTCATGGCCCAGTCTGAGAGTGAGGTCTCCTCTGGAGGAGAGGAGCCTCGTGTAGCCAGCCAGGACTCCTCAGGAGAAGAGGAGCCCTGTGTAGCCAGCCCTAGCCCTGATTCAGCAGAAGCCAGCAATCAGGAGCAACAGCTGCTGGCTGATTAGAGCTGGCAGACAGCAGCTGAGACACCAGCACCCTCTAGCTCCAACACCACAGGGGAAGCTCAGCCAGGGACTTCTACAGGTGCAGCGCAGCCAAGAGCCTCCACCCCCCCCCCCAGGTTCACCCACGCCCAAGGAACGCTGCAGGCAGCGCCAGAGACTGGAACTGCAGGAGAGACGGCGCAGTGCTCGCCTCTTGAGCCAACGCCAGTTGCTGGAGACTGACGATGAGTAGCATCAGGATGGAGCCCCAGCAGCTGGCTGAAAACCACGCCTGGCTATAAGAGCCAGTCTGGAGGAACTGCCGGGCGTGGAAGCAACGTGTCTACTGCCTGCAACCACTCCGTGTTCCTTGCCCGTGCCTGCTTTTGGACCTGACATTGCCGGTAAATGACCTTGGATTGTACCTGATCTTGCTCTTGGACTCTGGACTCACTTCTGGTGTTATCTCGTGCTCTGACCACTGGTTTGACCTGGGTTTTGCTCTTGGAACTCCCCTCAGACTGGCATTAAGATTTGGACTTGAACCACCCTGCTTGGGCTGGCCCAGCCCGTGACAGACATACTATTAAAAAATTAAGACTTCAAGCTTATGGGACCTATTTATGGTACAGAGCTGGAATTCTACAATTCAAAGTAGAATTACATACTTCTAAGCCCATTGAAGTCAATTGACTTAGAAAGGTATAACTCTAATAAGGACTGCACTGTGAATGTTCACGCACGTAAAGTGCTTTGAACATTTGAAATGCATTAAATAATTGCTAGCAGTCTTGCCTTGAATACCACATGAAGGGTTTTCATGATACCAATTTACCCTATGGAACAATGGAGGTATATACCCACCACCAAGTATGCCTCTAGATTTAAAGGGTGTGTGTGTGAATGGCTCTCTCTTATCCAATTTCAGATTCATGCCCTTCAGTCTGTAAGGGAAACCTTATTGTTAATCAATGAGCTGTTTTAATTTATACAGAAGAACTCTCGTTTCCATTGCAAATATAAATTCCTGTTCACATCTCAGCCACTAAGGGCTAGTAATGAAATGAAGAGGCTGACATGATATGAAATGATATGAGGGAGGAGATTACAGTCAATTGCACAAGCAATAAAAGCTTTTTTGGCACTTATGAATTTGGAAAAAGTAAAACTACTGGCCATGTCAGCCAGAATTGCAAATCATTTCCCTTCAGAGCTGCTTCTCATCATTTTGCATCTGACATTCAGGCTACGGACATTAGATGAAGATGCCAAAGTTTCAGTCAGCACCAGCATTATTTGTCAATAGTTTTCGTGCTGTTAGCTACTGAAGACTGCACAATAGCAGAAGAGTGGGGGAAAGTGGTGAGGCAAAAAGATCAAGGCAAAAGATTAAGATGCAAACTTAACAATGGAAGGGGAACTAGCAGGAAAACACATTGTAGGCGAAGGCCTGGAAGACCTCAGTCTATTGGCAAATTCATAGTAATCGGAACCTGAATGACAAGCAGGCTGAGGAAGATCCTGAGATTCAGAAGCCCAGTATCTTCAGTTAACCAAAGCTTTTGACAAAATGGTTTGTCAACTTCCCTAGCGGAAAATGTCATTGCAAATATAAATTGATGTATTGATGCTGTTGATGCTGACTGAAACATCCCTAATCAGTACCTGGAGCAGAATTGTACAGTGAGAAAGCACCATTCCAATATAGACAGGAGCTGGTAGATATGGGGGTGGGATTTATCAAAGATGTCTAGCATCAGACAGGGATGCTTGTAGTCTAATATCCACAGCATCCTGAGAACTGACACGATGCAGCATTCCCTTTCCTCCCCATTTCTTCGCTAATACTATGCAATATCAGATCGGTGAGGCACAAAACTGTATACCTTGCTGGGAGACTGCCAGTAGAAAGAATTGAGCTGGCTTGCATAACAGGGAAACTAGAAAAAAATGATGTAGTATGACTGTCCCAGCTAACTCCACCTAGTTATGCAGTCCTCCACCAATCCCACAGAGCTGGCTAGGGAGGAGGGTTTGCCATTATACTCCATGAATCTTTCAACTTCTGTGGATTCCTTAATACAAACTACAGCTGGCATTGACTGTTTGCTTCTTACATTGGGAATGAAGGACAGATTATGTATTTTGTTAATTTATTGACTGCCCAGCTCCCAGTAAACATTCTTTGCTGGGAGCTGGGCAGCCAATAATGGGGGTGTTTTTGGATATTGGCATATTTCATATATTTTGCTTTTCTGATAATAACATTTGCAACAATTAGTTCAATATAATACAATGCAGTGAGTAGAGTAAAGACATAATAACCGATTGTCATCAAGGACAAGCACAATGTACTACCTAGTTCAATTAATGTTACCAGAACAGAGGACAACAATGGCAATAAGGTAAGCTGCTATCCAATATTATTCTGCAAAAAAACCATCCCCATTTGGCTTGATATACAATCAAGACTCATTGGACAGTCATCGCTTCCTCATACAAAGAACCTGGTGGTAGATGACATTACAAAGAATAGACACACTTGATGGGATCAGGACAATTCATGTTGTGACAGGCTTTCATACAGTATGAACCCTATGTGGAGCTCCTTCTAAGGATGCACTTGGATATATCTGAACCCAAAATAAACCAGAAATTGTTTGGGGTTGGCTCAGGAATAAACAAAATGACCCCAAACACTCCCAAATACTGGGAGTAACAAAAATTTATCTCCTGGAAGTTCAGGAATATTTCAGGGATCAGGAGTCATGGGGTGGGGGGGAGTTGGTCTGCCAAACAACTGTTTGGTGGCATTTCCTTCTCTTTAAATTGTAAAGGGCCAAAATCAGAGGTCAGGTCTATCCAATACAAAAACAGTGGCATTTTAATGGGACTAGAGATGCCAATTAACAGCTGATCACGTAGATTTGGGATTTTGGAGCCCTGGACTTCCGATAGAAAGTAATGATCTTTTAAAATTTAAAGGAAGGAAGATGCTGCCAAACAAGACATATGGCAAGAGCAGCTTCCTCTCCCCCCCTCCCTGTTCCTGCTGCTTCTGTGTGCAGGAGTGAGGGAATGGAGGAGGCAATTGATAAATTGGTTCTGAATTTTCAGGACCTTCCCAAAATACCTGAAAAAATCTCTAAATAGTATGGAGCGTCCCAAAAATTCGGGATAATGAAAAGCAAATTTGGATCCAAAATTAATCCAATTTTTTTGATGCACATACCCGTAGCTACTTCTAAGAAGTAGACATGGGCACGAAATGGAAAAACCTGAAACGAGAGTTTCATGTTTTGTCGTGATCCATGAATTGCGAATTACGAAATTTCACAAAATTGACACATTTGCCAAAACGATTTGTTAGTTTCATGGTTCATCAGAGAGGGTTCAACAGCCACCTTCATACCCGGAGATGCCAAGCTCGTAGGGAGACTTCAGCAGGCTCTTCTCCACCTACCCTCCCAGTTTGCAATACGTTGATTGGGAAGGTCAGTGGGAAGTGCTGCCAGAGGCCTCAGAGTCAAGCTAGGCTCAAGAGCCAGGCAAAGGCCTGAGAAACGAGGGGATAGAGGAAAAAAACACCCTCACCCAAAAGACTTCCCAGCAAGTTCCCAAATCCACTCTCTTCCCAAAAAGCTCCCAAATGCTTCCCAAAAGATCACCACTCTCTCTTTCCAAAAGTTCCCAATTCCACTCTCTCACGCCCAAATTCCAGCAACAACAGATCCTCCCTCTCCTCTGTCTGTGCTGAAACTGAAAGCACAAGGCAGAGCTGTGCCTTAAATAAGATATGCTCACACAGAGCAGAATAGGAGCTCTCTTGTTGGCAGACAGACCTGCCCATCAGGGTTTGAAGGGAAGATTGGTGTTCCCATGGCTACAGAAGGCCCATCTCCTCAGTAGCCATCCCCTGCCCCTTGCTGTATAGGGGAAAATGGGAGCTCTCTCCAGTTGGCAGAGAAAGCTGCCTATCAAGGTTTTGAGGGCTAAGATTGGGCAATGAAAGATCTGCAGACTTTTTTGCCCTCTGTTGCCTAGGAAATCAATAGATTGGCGCTGGCCTGTCTAGTGTTACGAATCGATCATGAAACTCACAAAACGGCCAAAAAGATCGTGGATTTCATGAAACCTTGATCCCCCACAAAACGTGTTTCTCGAAGTGCAGAGGGTCAGTTTCGTCATGATATTTCTTTCATATTTTGATTCATGCCCATATCTACTAAGAAGAAAGGAAAGAGATCCGCCCTGAGCCTGCTTGCGGGGAGGGTGGAATACAAATATGATAAAAAAATAATAATTGCATGTTCAAAGTACAATGCTAAACTTAGTCACCTTTTGCCTCCTCTCCAAATACAATTAGTACTCCCTCTCTAAACTCAGACAGAACTCTGATAAAATATTGCCTTGAATGTCTCTTACTGAATAAGCTTCCAATGTTTTAGAGTCATGTTTTGAATACAAAGCAGCCTGAATAGCCTAGCTTAGCCTGAGCTCATCAAAGCTTGGGAGCTAAGCAGAGTCAGTCACAGTTAGTACCTGGATGGAAAACTGGGGATGCTAGACAGAGAAAGGCAATGGCAAACCACCTCTTTTTGTCTTTTGTCTTGAATGCCCTGTGGATGGGGGCTGCCATGAGTCAGTTACAACTCACCAGCAAGTTCAACTTTTTCAGTTATTAATTATTGATCTATAGACATGGATGTGTGCTATTTCAATGGAAAGCTCCTGCTCAACAAAAAAATGCATGTGACTTTGTTATCCAAGTGCCTCATAGAACATAATATAACCTTTACTTGCAAAATGAACAAAGAGTTTTATAGTATATTAAGCAGGCAAAATAAAAACTGTACTCAAAGGTGAAGGAAGGGGGCAAAAGAAACAGCAAATGAAGACTTCATATCCGAGAGGAGCTTGCCGAATCGGACTTTCCAGCTTCTGTCTCCAATTTCAGGCCACTAAGCCTCCCTAAAATATTATTCCTGTAGGTCAGCAGATTCCAATGAACAGTACAAAAGGCAAGTGGCAGTGGGGAATTGGTGGAAAGTGTCCCTACCTCCTCATCCAACTGAAGTGTCCTGGATGAAAGGATACCAACCAATAACACTTAGCAGCAGCATCTATACAGTGCTTTCCAGTGTTCAAATCCCCTTTGCATACATTATTGTTCAAATCCTTAGAAGCAACCTTTAAGATGAGTCATGTTCTTTCCAACTGAAGATGAGGGTTTAAGTCTGAGAGATGGTGGCTTGTTAAGAATATGATGAAATTTGAGTCAGGGGCTTCTCCACTTATTTTCTTAGACTCTGCTGAATATACCCGCTCTAAGACAAGATTAATTACCACCTTTTAATATTAATGTCATATATTAACAGTCCAAGTTCTATTGTTATGAAATACAATTTCATTGAAATACAATTTCACTATATGTCTCACATGCAACCAACAAAAGCATATAAAAGCCCAACTGAACATGTTGCTACTATACCTAGCTAAGAAGGGCTCTGAGCAACTAACAGCTCCCACTTCATTAAGGAATGCAATAATGCACTACATAAATTAATTAAATCTACGACTTACTCCACTGCACTGCAGTCTTTTTGTCCTTAGTGATGTTCCACTGAAATACAGCATTCACTTTCTTCACGAGTTGATCTCCAAGTTCTTTGATACGACGACCAATTTCTTCAAACACAAGGTCACTTTGCAACCCTGCTGCCTAATAAATAAATGAAGAGTTCCTGAAGGAGCGTACACTAAAAAACCATCTATATTCTAGTGTTCACTGCATGTGAATAATTCTATACTCTTCATTCATATAATATTTTATGGGGTTTTTATTAGGACATCATAAGCAAAGAGAAACGAAATGGGGAAAAATATTCCACAAAAATGTAAGCACAAGTGACAGATTGTGTGAAAATAATGTATAGTTGGGGCTCCTGCCTGCCATGTCATAGCTCTTGGCTAAGAGTCATGGCCATCCCATAACCTGCCCTGCCTAGTACTGAATAAGTTCAATGCAATCATACAATTTGATAGCAGATGCAAACTACAGCATCCTCCAAAATCTCTACTTTCATTCAGAGAAAAGTCATATTTCTAGTACTTGTGGATGTGAAGATAAATTCAAAAGTTTGTGGGGACAATGCCTGCTGAAATCTCAGAAACTGGAGTGGGCTAAGCAGATGCTCAGCAAAATATCAAACAGACAGAACGGAAGGGCCTCAGGCTCCATTCTATGCCTGCAAAGGATAACTAAAACTATACAAAATAAGCCAGTCTAAATTTCTATATTTTGGATAGATCACAGAATTTGGCTTTTTTAATGAAGAACTTGGGCCATTTATTCTGACCACAGAGGTCTTAGATTCCTGGACTGGGGCAGCCTGGGAAACTAAAAATGGCCCTAAGAAAAATGCATCACAGGGGCCCCTTGCCTTCAAAGTCCATTTCTCAGTCCTCCATAGGATCAGGAAGTTTTGTAATTCAATCCTCTGTGAGTCTACTCAAAAGTATGTTCCACTGTATTCTATGAGGCTTACACCCAGATAAGTGAGCATAGGATTATAGATGCACTAGCAATGGATAAACAAGACAATAGATTCTCTACCACCCAGGAGCAGAAAAAAGGGGCTGGAAGTGTCCCAGTCCTTGTCTGGTAGGCAGAACCAGGCTCCAAGTTCCTGTTGCCCTACTTGCCTCTGCAATATAGAGACTGAGGAGGCAAAGCAGAAGGAAATAGGACAACAGAAATTCAACCAATGCTGGAAAAGCATGAGACAGCATAGGCAAACCTGGAGTAAAGTTTGCAGGTAGAAGGGGGAAAGGGCAGCAGAGAAGGATGGGGCAGCAACTCTTCAACTTCAGTGTAGAAGCAGCAGGATGAGCAAACAACCTTTGCTACTCCCCATCTCATCACATGAAAAAGAGTCACAAGAGAGAAAAGAGTCACCACTGCCTGGGATGGCTGCCCCTCTTTGGCCAGCCATTTAAAAAGCCGTCTTTAAAATTCTTCTCTTCCAGCAAGAGGGTAAAGTCTGGAGCAAACTCAACTCTTTTCTCACTGTGCACTTGAGTGGAGGAGTAAAGGAGGCTCGGAGCAGGTTGTCCCTCTAAGAATTTCCCTAGCAACTTAAAGTGGCCAATCCATCCCTGCCCAGGACGTATCCCACCCAAAAGAAAAATCATATTCTCTACCTGACTAGGCTCCTTAGCCAATGGTTGATCAGAAGATAGATCCACATAAGCTCCTGCAATTGCAACCTCCCCAGTCTCTTTGACCTGGAAATGTTTTTCACACTGTCAGTATGTTTTCAGACAACACAAAAAACAGGATTCATAACAAGCATAACAGTTACATCTTGCAACAAATGAAAAATCATCTTTGCATCTTAAATCTTACAGCTCCAGGCATGAAATTTTAAGGCTATTAAACATACACAAGAAAAGGAGGCTTGAAATAATTAGAAATCCTTAAGCAAATAGTTCTAAAACCAAAACAATTGTACTTGCATCTTTAATAAGCATGAAAAAAAAACCTTAAAACAATTAGTGACAATCATCTGGTGGGTAAAACCACAAGAACAGTTCCAATTATTTCAAATAATAAATGGAGATTTTTTTTAATGAAATAGCTATATGTTTAAGCCAACCTCACTATTATTTGTCAGAAAGAAAATCAAGGGCAGGCTGCCAGCATTCAACAAGCTTCAATTATTTAATTGAAATGTCTTTTTAAAGAGAAAAGTGTTCTTTAAAAAAATTCTTCAAAACACACTTGAGTAATAGTCATTTTCTAAGTTTCCTTGCTTTTTATGGCCTTTTTATGAGACATTAAGGAAAATAAAACACAGTATAGAAAAACAGAGATGTTAGAATCATTTTTAAAAGATGCCAAGGGACTCAAGGCCAGGGGCAGTATCAAAAAACTCTATTTACATGCATTCTAAAAGACACAAACAAAGACAGAGTGTGCCTTTTTTTAAAAAAAGTTTCAGGCACATAAAACCTTTGATTTTGAATAGGCAGTCTATTTCTTCTTTCCAGGTCCCACTGTTTGGTTAACAAGAATTTGTGAGATTGGATAACCTAGCTAGAACAAAGATACTGTATTCTAAACACACACACAGAGCCAGAATACTAGTAGGCAAGTGTGCTTCTGATTGCAGCAGCTAAAGCTCTCAAACAGCTTTTTAACCTTTCAAGAAATAAAAATATTAGCTGTGCTCAACTGAATATGCTTAATTAGGGATGAGCAGTTCAGTTTGGTGAGCTCTTTAAAATACCAAATTTCCACCAATTGGGTGGAATCTGGGATTACCAAACTGAAAAATCAAATCAGATTCAGTATTCCAAATTGAAGTTTACTGAATTAAACTTCAGTAACTGTGGCTTGCCTCTTCTTTTGCTGTTCCTTTGCTAAGGAACAGCAAAGAGACACAGTTTCCTGACTTTTTTCCACATATGGAGGGGGTGTATGGTCTGGCCTTGGATACTAAGATATTGCATGGCAGCTACCGGCTACTGGCTCTCTCTGGTCTGAATCTGCCCTGCTGTTGGAGTGGATTCCTGCCAGTGTATTCCTGCTGCCTGCCCTGTGCCTGCTGCTGAGGAAGAAGAGACTGCTGCATTTGGAGGACGTCTGTTCTGCACAGGGAGGACTTCTGTATTTGCTTGGTTTGAGAGTCGTAGACTCACTGGTTTTTTTCTGTCTTTGGGAGGGAGGAGGTTGGCCTAGTGTCTTGGAGGGGTAGAGTTTGGGAGGGAGTCTTTTTTTCAGTTTGCCTTTTAAAAACTGCTGTTTGGTTTGTATGTGGGAGGGGGCGTGATTTGGTTTTGGCTTTTATTATATTTAGTGTTTGTTTTTCTGTTTGTTCTTCTGGGAGTTGGTATTTTTGTTTTATCCTGTTGGGATGCCTTGTTCAGAAGTTTGGTGTTCTATAGTTCTTGTTAATTAAATTCACTTGTTCTTCTGTGGGGAAAGGTTCTGTAACTGCTTTCCCCAGTTGTGTCTGTTTTCCCTTGTTGTTGGGGCTTGTGGTGCTGCTTTCTTCATAGAAGTTTGGTTGGTGCTTTTTGTTATGTTCTGTTTTCTGTTGGCATAGAAGTTAGGTTTGGTGTTTACTTAACTACCTTTTTGCTGACTGTTCTGCTGGCAGGGGGGTGGGTAGAGGTGGGTCTGTTTTCCTCTGTCATTGGTGTGCTTTCAGTTTGTTAAACGTTAACTTAACTAGCTGTGGGTGTGCTTGAGTATTCAGAGGAGATGGTAAACTTTTAAAAAAGTGTTTTATTACTAGGCTAGCTGTAGGTTGTAAATCAGAACTTAATTTGCAGCTTTTAGGACCAACAGAGTTTTTTCCTCTTTAATAGGCTTGTAGGAAGAATTAAAAAGGTTTCAGGTGTGTTCTACTCAGATTCTATAGATAACTAGGCTTTCTCTGTCCATCGTTGCTCTGGCCAGGCAAGGCACATTAGAAGTAGTTTTTTTTTGAGTTTGTCGTAGGCTTACCTGTAGACACTGAGTTCAGGGTCTACACTTTACTTGATCTCTGAAGAGGAATTAAGCTGCTTGCTAGTGTAGACAGTGTCACATCCCTAAATAGGGCCTTTTAGAAAGAGATCTGTGTGTCCATATTCAGGTTTAGACCCATAATCATTAGCAAGCTTTCAGAGCAGGTAAACAGGTTTTTAAAAAAAATTAGATTTTTGGCTAGGTTGGTTGGTAACTTTTAAAAGTTAGTGTAATTTAAAGGGGGCAGAAAATGAGTGACAAGAGACCAGAGAGTGACCTTGAGGGAAAGGCAAGGGCTAAGACCAGAGGGTTGGAGGACAGGGGGAGGGCTGCAGCTCTCCTCACACCAGTGTGGAGGAATCCCACCACAGTGCAGCTGCTGTTCATCAGCCTGGATTCCAGCTTGGCTGGTGACAGCAAGAAAGTCTTCCAAGGCCTTCTTCACTAAGGTGGCTGCAGAAGTACCACCCTCACAGGTGTCTTAGGCAGCAGCTGGCATTGGGCAGGGGCCTGCTGCTGAGGTTCCCCCTCCTTCACCTGCTGAGACCCAGAGCGGGAGGAGCAGCAGCATGAGGTGTATTTGGGAGTGGGCTTGAGGAATGTGAGGTTTTTGTCTCTCGAGCTCATCCCAAGTACTTGGAGGATGTGGGAAGAATTGGTGGAGGAGCCCATCATCAGTGAGCTTTCCCTAGTTTCCTCAGAGGCCAGCAGCAGCCATTTCATGCTGAGGCAGGAGGAGAGAATGGTGGAGGAAGAGAAAGAGATTGCAGAAGTGGTAGCACCCACATCTTAACCCCTTCATCCTTAGCCATCTTCTTCTGCCCACCTTAGACAAGGTGCATCTGGCCTGAGCACTTCACAGCAGGCATCTACTTGGGGCGCCCACAGCTGCAGGGCAGCATGGTCACTCCTTCTCTTCCAATGTCTAGGAGCATTTCCAGAAGACAGAGGACTGCCAGTATGAACAGTGCCAGCACTATAGAGCCTGGGTCAGTTGAAGAAAAGATGTTGCTCATCTCTTTACATCCAGCCTCAGGAACCAACAGGTGGTGCTTCTTTGCAGGGAGAAAGAGACTGGCACCACACGGCTGCCAGCAAGCCTGCAGGGGGTCATCCCATGGCCGTCTCTGGTGCTCTCTCTCCCAGGTCTCCTATAGGGAAGGGATGCCAAACCCTGATAGAGATGTTTGGTGCACGTGGCACTAGTGTACCAAGAAGGGGGATCCAGAGGGCCTCGAGGCTCGTCATTCGGAAGATTGCCGAGATGACTGCCACAGAAGGGCAAGCCCTTTTCCATAGTTGGGGACTTCAGCTTCTGAGGGCTGCTCCAAGTAGTCTGTCGTTGGTACAAATTCTCTGCTTCCACCACACTGAGCAGGACCATGGTGCCCTCCCTTTACAGGGCTGCCAAGGAGCATGTGAAGGCTCAGTTGTCTTGCACTGTTAAAAGAAATGTGCACTTTACATCAGACATCTGGGGCAGTTTTCAGTCACAGCTTGTGTACGTCACTTACTGTGCATTGGTAGCAACCCAATGATCTTTAGGGTTGGAATGGGACAACCAGTGTCATGCAGAGCCAGATGGAGGACCTCTGGGATGACTACTGCAAGGCCCTGCTCCATGCTGAAGTTCTCGACGTGGTGCACATTGCATACATCAATGTTGTCAAGAGGGAATGAGTGGACATGGTAGGTGAGGGCGGTGTCATGACGGGACACATAGTGACTGATGGCGGCACAAACATGAAGGCATTAGCAGCACAAGTGGGCCTCAAGTGCATTTTCTGTGTAGTCCAAAAACTTCATCTTGTGATGAAGGACTCATTTGGTCTAGGTTCCTCCGAAGAACCTACAGAGAACCCTGCAAATCAGTTCCAGTATCTTCTCCAGAAATGACAGTGAGTGACTCATAAGTCACATCTTATGCAATGTG
The DNA here is from genome assembly GCF_028583425.1 of Eublepharis macularius. Lineage (NCBI taxonomy): Eukaryota > Metazoa > Chordata > Lepidosauria > Squamata > Eublepharidae > Eublepharis > Eublepharis macularius. Next base: position 73,963,700 of record NC_072797.1, on the reverse strand, counting down.
AAAGCAACTCACCAACTGCGGCAGAAACAGGCCAGGACAGGTGTGCTGGAGCATCACCTGATCCCTGATGTTGTCATTCGTTGGAACTCCACCCATGCCATGCTCAAGCATTCAATGGAGCATGCCGCCCTCACGGTGTGGCTCTCAGAGAGTGACACTTGAAGGGGGGAGGGGGAGTTCAGCCAAAAGGATTGACTCCTCATTTTCCATACTGTAGAGGTGGCCACCTCTGGCGCTCTCCATCACAATTCGGAGCTTCATGTTCTCACCTTAGTTTGAATATGAATTCTGTTTCCTTCCTTCCACATCTCTGTTTGCAAAGTTTGTCCTGGAAAGACTGGTTTTGCAAAACGAATCTGTCAAAAGAAAATTGGAGACATTTATTTTATTTTGAAATAAAAACATGACTACATTGGCACCAAAGTACTGTCAGTGGAGCTCCTCCGATAAAACTGAATTGTCCTACCTAATGCTTCAGTCATACATGAAGCTGCCTAATACTGAACAAGACCATCAAGGTCAGTATCGACTGCTCAGACTGGCAGGGGCTCTCCAGAATCTCAGGCAGACCTAATGCTTGGTCCTTTATAACTGGGGGTGCTAGGGACTGAACCTGGGACCTGCTGCATGCAAAGCAAAGACTCTTCCACATTAACTAAGCCCTGCTCTTGAGGAATAGAGAACTCAGGAACAAGTTCAGGAGCATTCTGAGATCTGCAGAGGGATGGAGAAACTGGAAAAATATCCCCCCCCCCCTTTTCACTGACAGAAATTTCTTCAGTCATTGAAAATGACCTTTGGATCCAGCCCATTAAAAACAATTCACAGTAACTGTTAGGCACGGGTGTCATACATACCTGTATTTTCATATAAACATGAATGCATAATTCACATTCACATATATAGAAGGTGAATTTTTTTAACAGTATGGCATATTTTACAGATTTTTTTTAAAGTTTGTTAACATCAAAAAAGAATCATATGTGGAAATCAAGCTGATACCACCTTACTTTGTTTCAATGCCTTATTTTACACCTACACCTCTCTTTTCAACTATTGCGAATGAGAGAGCAAGTTACCGATGTTCTAAAACCAAAAAATATGTCCATGAAAACATACATACTTTAATTGCCTTGAACTTGGATGCATCATTATTTGCAAAATGTTTCAAAACGTGTCTGGCAGCAAATCCAAAAGAACAAAGTCCATGCAGTATGGGCTTCTGAAATCCTATTAAGAGAGCACAAACAAAACAGTTTCGTTTCATGTTTAACATGTTTATACTACACTCGAATATAAATACAAACAGAATCGTGGTCATCAGACGCACTAGAATAATAAACGATTAGAAAATAAAAGAAATGTTTACACAGTATTGCAACAGTAAACAAGTGTGTGGAAATCACAGAGCAAATCAAGATATAGGGAATCTCAGATAATCAGCCACAATGGTGGGTCAGGAACAGCTGCAATATGAAAAAAGTATGATGATAGCGCCAAGTTTCAAATTTAAATCTGTTCTTAGTTTTAGATTAGCACTAAAACCACTGTCACTGATTCTTGTGACTGAATATTTTTCCAGTTCTTTCTATGACCACTATATTGAAAGAAAAAATGATAAAAAAATTATCCAAGAACAAACATCTAATGGCACCAAACACTTGGTTGTGGATTTAACATTCCCCAGAATCAAGTACATTATTGTGGCAGTGCTCCATATCCTCCACAGAGTAAGAATTAGTCTACTTTTGTTACCGATTCAAAGGATGCAATTCCAAAAGACCTGCATATCAAAGATTGCAAGCTCAAGTGAGGTTTTAGATCTGTTTCTTGGACAGCAAGGCACACAGCAAACCACTTTGGAAATTTCCAAAATTCCTTATGATATGGTTTGAAGGGTCATTGCTGAATGGGGGAAAAGTTACGAAGGCTGTGCCCACAACGGTCTAAAAGTAGGTCTTGGGAACCTGGTTGAATATCAGCATACACAAAAAGAGATCCAGTATGGTGTAGTGGCTGGACTAGGATCTGGGAGGCCCAGGTTCAAATCCCTGCTCTGCCATGGAAGGTTGCTGGGTGACCTTGGGCAAGTCATACACACTGAGCCTAACCTACCTCAAAGGGTTGTTGTAAGGATAAAATGAAGGAAAGGAGAATTATGTAAGCCACCCTGGGTCCCCACTGGGGAGAAAGGCCATGTATAAATGAATCAAGCAGGTAAATAAATAAGAAATAAATGACAAAACTCCAAAGGTAGTGTTGTGTATCTATATTGAAAGGCACCTGCAATGTGCACCAGAAAAGTGGCAAAATTAGTTCTTGAAGATTGATGGGATTGCAATTTATTCATAAAAAGTCCTCAGCCTAAATCTTAAAGACTTTGGAAATATATTTTTAACGGTTCTTTTCATTTTTGCATCAGTTTTTCATTCTGAAATATTAATGCAAAAGAACTCAATTTTTTCATTGAATGTAATAGAATAGGGTTCCTTAAAGCTTACCCCCAAGAGCAGCAAAACCAGGATCAATATGTAAAGGATTCCAGTCCCCACTAAGCCGATACAAAGCTGCCTATGAAGCAAGAAAACCCAAACAAGTAAAGTTAGCAGAGATTTGAATAACTATGCAATTTTATAATGTTAATTACCATAAACTGTCAAAAATCACATCAAAGTTTTCTGATCAAACATAAGGAGTAAGATTCAGCCACATTCCTTGACAAGGAAGGCAAGCTGAACAGAGCTAGCTATCTTAATGAATTTATAACCTGCTCTCCCTGCAAGCAGGCTCAGAGCAGGCAACAACAACAACAAAAAATCACATTTAAAATCCATTAAATATATTAATTACATTAAAATGTTAACTATAAAAATCAATACAAAAGACAGCAACTTTTAACAGCAACCCATATGCTGAACCCAATCGAATACATCCCAAGGTATGGGCGATGGTATGCCTGTTTGGTGAGTTCGCAGACGATCAGGAGGAGGGGGCTACATTCTCCACTCAACAGGAGACTGGTAGAGAAAAGGAGTCCACCCAGCCTTAATTGTTCCAAACGTGTAAAGTCTTCGGCAATTCACAGAGATGACAGTGGTTTCAAGAACTATACTGTAAGGAATCGTAACATGCTCTAAATAGTCCTTTGAAGACGGTTTGTGAGCTTCTACTGATTCAACATGTAGTAGCTAAGCTGCTAGCAGGAATTAGTTACATCATATGTTAAATGACCTCCAGTGGCTGCTGGTTTGCTTCCAGGCACAATTTAAAAGTTCTGGGCATTACCTATTAACCTCTATATAATTTGTGACCATAGAACCCAAAGAAGTATTTTCTCCTATACAAAACTAGTTTGCCCGTTGAGACTGTCCTCAGAGACTCTACTTTGTTTGGTAAACACATACCAGATACAGGTCTTTTTCTGTTACAGTCCCAAGATTCTGTATCTGCCTCATCACTAAAGATTAGCTCACAAGGGCTGAGCCTAGGTTTTTTGCCACCCCAAGATGAGCTCTAGCAGCACAGGAGGGGCTCTTTGTGGACCCCGGTGATGGGAAACATGGATCTGGGAGGTAACAATGAGCATAGCCTATGCCTATTGCTCCCTCCAACACCACCAGCAGGTGGAAGCTAGACAAGCTTCAACAGTGCTGCCTGTACATCAAGAGCTTGTTTTTGGACATGTGCGTAGGCCAGGGAAACAGTAACAGATGCCTCCTCCCACACCCCCTGTAGCATGCTGACACCCTCTTATTGTGGTGCTGTTTGGGTTGCAAATCAGGTCTGCAGCTGGTGCCAAATGGATAGTCATTGAGGTGATGGCCAAAGACCTATTTATTCTTTTGGATAAGGTGTTTAATTAGATATCTAGCTTTTATATCCTGCTCTTTCCATCACAAGAAACAGGTTCTATAAACAGTTAAAAACAGAAGAACACAAAAACAGCAGCATCTAAAAAAGTAACCAGATGAAAACTATTAAAAGCAAATCAAGAATACCAAATATCTAAATGGTGGCCATTCAAGTCCTGTTACAGGACTGAAACTGCTCTGGTGGATAATCTCTGTTTACAACAAAAGGGATTCCATCTTTACCAATCCTTTTAGATCTGTCAACATCTTTTGTCAAGGCTGATCATACCACTCTTTTGGTACATTTGGAAAACATGGTAGGACTACCTGCTACAGTTCTACATTGGTTTCAGTTTCTTTTTTTTTTCTTTGTAGAAACTGAATGCAATGAAGGATTCATAGTTATCCATTTGGACACTTAAGAGTGATTTCCTAAAATGTTTCCTCTTACACTGTATGCTTATCTTTCTGAAGAGCCCATGTCTGTCCTGAACAGTTGCATGGATGCTGTAGCCAAATGGATAATGGCCTGGACCAAGATGGAATGAATTCAGGCAAGACAGGTGAAATTAATGGCAAAAACTGATACCCTAGAAGGAATTGATTTGCCACAAACAATGTGAAGCTATCCTTGCCAAAACACATTTAGATACTGGGGATTGTGGAACCAGCTCAAGGGATGAGAGGTGAGGGCAGGGCAGCAGAATACCCCAAGACACCAGGTGGCCTTAAAAGGCCACAACATTATTATTTTTTATATATAAAATTTTTATTGGATGGGTTCACATACGTTTCACAAACATTTTACAACAAATATACCCCTTTTATTAATATATGTTATCCCACCCCCCTCCCCTTTTCCCTTGTTGACTCCCAACAGCTCTCTGACCCCTTTTCCCCTAGTAACTATCTCTAGTCTAAGTTGTTTTTCCCATGTTGTTTATGGCAAAGTTTTATCTTATATTTCTAAATCTCTCAATAGTTATCAAGAGACCACAACTGATCTTTCACGTCCCATTTCTTTTCTAAATATTTTTTAAGTTTACCCCAATCCTCCACAAATTCCCTTGGATCTCGTTCTCTCAATTTCCTTGTTAATTTGTCAATTTCCGCCACGTGCAACAATTTCTGAATCCAGTCTTGAATTTCTGGTAGCTTCTCCTATCTGCAGTGTTGAGCATACAGTAGTCTTGCAGCCACCGTCATGTAATAAACCAGGACTCTATCCCTAACATTAACATTTTCCATATTTAACCCCAATAATAACAGTTCTGGGCTTTTTGCTATATTACTTTTCAAAATTGATGACATTTCAGCAAAAATCTTAAACCAAAATAGCTTTTTCGCAAGTCTACCACATATGATACATTGAACCTTCATGTTTTTTACATTTCCAGCATTTGTTTGACATTTGATTGTTGGCATTTGCTAGTTTTTTTGGTGTTAAATACCATCTGTACATCATTTTATAGCCGTTCTCTTTTAGACTAGTAGCTGTCGATATTTTCATTGTGTTTCTCCAAGGATATTCCCAAGTGTCCATTGTAATTTCTCTATTAAAACTCACTGCCCATTTTACCATTTGAACTTAAGACTGTTTCATCCTCCATGTACCATTTCAACAAAAGTTTATATATCTTAGAGATAATTTTTAGGCCATCACCTAACAAAAGTTCTTCTAGGTCCCCATGCTCCTGTCTAAAACCTTTCTTTCATCAGTTTCAAATAGATCTTTAATTTGCCTAAATTGTAACCATCCATATTGAAATGGTAACTCTATATTATCTTTAATTCTAGGTTCGTTTTTATCCCAGTTCAACAGTTCTTTGTAGGTTATCCATTCTTCTCCTTTATATTCCAGACTTGGGTTCACAACTTCAGCTGGTACTATCCACAATGGTCTTTCTTCACCCAAAAACATCTTATATTTTTGCCATACCACAAAGAGATTTTTTCTAACATAATGATGAAGAAACATAGAGTCCATTTTGTATTTATCATACCACAAATATGCATGCCATCCAAACAACTTGTTATGTCCCTCTAGAGCCAATAGTTTATGATTAGACAATTTTACCCATTCTCTCAGCCAAGTTAGGCATATTGCCTCATGATATAGTCTCAAATTTGGTAATTGCAAGGCCCCTTTTTCTTTGGCATCACATAGCACCTTCATTTTTATTCTTGGTTTCTTCCCTGCCCACACAAATTCTGCAATTTTTCTTTGCCATTTATCAAACTGCTTTTTATCTTTTACAATTGGAATCGTTTGTAATAAAAACACCACTCTAGGTAATACATTCATTTTAACTACTGAAATGCGACCTAACAGAGACAGATTTAGCTTATTCCATTTAATCATATCTTTTTCTATCTGAGCCCATAATTTTTCATAGTTATTCTTAAACAAATCTATGTTCTTAACTGTTAACTCAATTCCTAGGTATTTCATTTTCTGAACCACTTCGCAATTTGTTATTCTCATCAAGTCCTGTTGTTTCTCCTTTCTCATATTTTTACAAAGCAATTTGGATTTAGCTTTATTTATAAAAAATCCTGCCAGATCTCCAAACTCCTTAATTTTGTCCAATAATATTGGTAATCTCTGAGTTGGTTCTTCTACTAAAAACATCACATCATCCGCAAAAGTTCTAAACTTATATGAGACACCTTTGATCTTTATTCCTTTAATGTCTTCATCCTTTCTTATTTGCCTCAATAGGACTTCCGACACCATCACAAATAATAAGGGCGAAAGTGGGCATCCTTGTCTCGTACCTTTTCTTACCTCGAATTTTGCTGTTACATCGTTATTTAAACATAGTGTCGCTCTTTGGTTCTTGTAAATAGCCTTCACTGCCTCTATGAAGTCCTTCCCCAAGTCCATCTTTTCTATTGTTACAAACATAAAGTCCCAATTTAAGTTGTCAAAAGCTTTTTCTGCATCTGCAAAGAAAAAGCCTATCTCCTTATCGGGGTGCTTGTCTTAATATTCCACGGCATCTAACACCACTAAAAGACCACAACATTATTGATTACAGCTTACTGGAGCCTTGATGCATCATGGGGCTCAGACCAAGTTCCGGTTGACCCGCCTGCCAGCTGATGACCCCAGGCCTCCCCAGCTCACCTATTAAAGGGGGGAGGGATACTATAAGATGACAGTAGGTGGGATTCCTGGTGGGCATGAACCTCTGCGTGGATCCCCTGCCATCTGGAAGTGAGCATGCTCTGACAGCCCGAGCTGGGCTTGTCCCTGCCATGCATCACTCTCAAGATCTTTTAAGGGGATCCCCAGCTATGGAGAAACAGTATGTGCAAACCATGTCCCCCTGCCAAAGAATCCATGCCTAATGCCAAAACTGCCACATTCTAAAGTAGTGACAAAAGTAAAAGAAAATAGCATTACATAGGAGACACAGCTGCCTACCAGAAGGAACATAACCCAATAGATGTGAAAGCCAATAAAGCTAAGCCAAGAGAGGAATGGGTGGGATGCTGATCTGGGATGACTGCTACAGGGCCTCTGAAATTTAAGACTAAATGGCAGACTTGACTGGAAACTGCACTCTCCAGGTCCACTGGACAGCCTGGATGCTGACTGGCTAGCTGGGCAATTTGAACTGATTGGTTCTTGCACAGCTGTCCAGGCCTTGCTTCCACACCATGTCCTGCAGGCCGCAAACAGGGGACCCAGGTAAGCCTGGAGCCAGGGCTTTGTTTGGGCACAGCTCCTATTACTGGACAAACTGATGGGAGGAGTGGCTAAGTCTGCTATTTTTATCTACATCATCCCTTCTGGACATGGCTGATCTAACCAATGCTGTTGTAACCTCGAGGGTGGTCAACTATAATTCTCTATATAGGGGCTGCCACTGAAAATAATCTGGAAGGTTCTGTAAGATCAAAATGCAGAGATATTGCTCTGGGCAGGATCAGCTCATTCTGATCATGACACCTGTCTTGAGACAGTCTCATTGGCTTCTCATGCTTCTGGGTTCAGTTCACGTGCTGGCTCTTTCCTCATGGCCTTGTGTCAAGACTGCCTATCTCGGTGAAGCTGTGTACCAGTTATGACTGTCCCATTGAAATCTGCTCACTATAATATGCATAGAACTGGTACAAATCAGTTACACACTACTGGCCCTCCTCCCTGGTTTTGTGTATTTATGTGTTCACGTTTTATTGAGGGCTTAACATATTATTTTAAATGCTGTTTTAATGTTCAAATGTTTTCATGCTTGCTGCCTTGGGGACCATATTTGGGCAGAAAGGTGGCATAAAAATATTTTAAATGAAAAATAAAAAGGTCAAACCTTTTTTGTTCATAGCTCCCCTAGAAGGAGCAGCTAGCCAAAGGAGCAAGATTTTCCCACTGCAGCATTTTAGAGGGCAGGAAAAAAATCTTTTTAAGTGTAATTTTCTGCAAAGGGATGGTGTGGAATTCAGTTTGCATGTGAACTACCTGGTCATTGATATGGAGTTGGAAGGCTGCTACATCTGCTGCAACTGAATTGTTGTCAAAACTTTATTTTATGTGGTTGGATCTTATGAATGATATTGTATAGCTATGAGGCAAGTAATCTTTAACAGAGCTATATCCTATTAAACTTAATGGCTTGAATAGGTGTAATTCAGTTTAGGATTGCACTACTGGTCTATTAAGGAAAAGCAGGATATGTTTTAAAATGCAAGCAATTGGTTTAACTGCACATGGGATTTAAAAGAAGCAGGTCAAACAAAATATTAGGACTTTGATCTAGAATTTCTCACAGAATCAGGACCATTTTACACATATGATTGTACGTGAGGGATGCGTTTCTACTCACAAGAGCCTTCTGCTGATAAAAATTTCTTCTAAAAAAGATGGGGACCTTTTGATCTAACCTGTCAACCTTCTCTACTTTATGAAAACAGCTCAGTGTAAGAGTCCCTTCTGTATGCCACCATCAAAAAAGGATAATCTAGGATATTTGTGGGTGGGTGTGCGTGTACGCATAAGCTAATCCAAAAATTCCAGCACACAAAAATATATCACAACAGTGACAGACCCATTAGGTGTTGATATAAATTCACATCAAGACAGATGGGAAAATGTACAATGTGGGGGGATGCCTGGGATAATTGCCTACAGTTTTATAGATCTGTATTTTCCATATATGTATATGATGTCACTTTATTGGAACAGAGACATTTTGCAATAACTTGGGAGAGTATGCACACAAAGGACAGTCAGCATTTTGCCCTTCTTTCCCTACTGAGATGGAACAAGTTAGATCATACATACACGCAATAACTGTTCCACATAAATAAACCCCCTACTGAACACTTACAGCACTTGGCTGTTACACAATCTTCTGGAGTTCACTAGGCATATTCTAGCTGTTCAGTTAATAGTTACGCTGTTAACTTTACTTTGCAAATAAAACTGTATGGGGGAAATGATGAATTTGTATACACATGTCATGTCTTATATAAATAAATACAAATAAATGCTATAAAGCAAAGGCACAATTTATGAAAACAGTTTTTTTTAAAGCCTGTACATGGGCTCTCTCTGTGGTTGCCCCTACCCTGTGGAACAGCCTGCCTGAGGTCAGGAGAGCCCCCACTAGCTTTCTGCAAACAATGCAAAACCAAATTACTCAAAAAGGCTTTTGTATTGTAGGGAAGGGATCTCAGATGCTTTGCCAATGAGTTAAGGACCATAGACTTCACCACTACCTGTTGTCTTAAATATGTGATCTTATGAACTACTTATGCTTCATGTGGTCTAATGTCAGTCCTAGAATTGCTTATGTTCTGTTTCAGCATTTCTTCAACTCTGTATTATATTCTTACTAATGCTATGTCTTTGTAAAATTGTGTTTATTTACCCTATGGCATTGTTTATGGAAATGTCCTTGAAACTGACTGTACTAATCTCACATTGTGTAATCCGCCTTGAGTCTCAGTGAGAAAGGTGGACTATACATAAATAAATAAATAGCCCTGCTTTGCAGATCCTTACAACAATATTGTTTCCCCAAATTTTCAATAGCATATAAAAGCCAATTCATCTTTAGATCATGACAAAAACCAGTTGTTTAGCAGCATTAGATTGTGTGGTTGGATTGTTCTCCAATTAATAACACAAACTGTCAAGTTTTATTTCCTAACAATTTAGGAGTTCTGCCAGATTAAAAGAAGAAAAGCAATACCCAACCTCTCTGCACTATTTTTTCAGTACTGAATGCTGGAAACAATAAAGGTACTGGCAAAACTTGCATATATGCAAGCCAAATTATTTTTCATAAATTAATGTAGATTTTTTTAGAATAATGCTAAATGTATTTTTCAAACTTAAAATAACATTTTTCTGAAAATGAAAACAATCCTATTTGCAAGAAAAACAAAGATACTTAATTAGCTACTCCTAGTTCAGTGTCATAGATCCCTTCTTCAAAGGTCTGAGAGATAATTTGGTCTGTGGGTAAGAACTGTGTATCAGCTGCAAGTTTCAATGATCAGTTGCTCCAGCCTTTTCACCTGACAAGATATTTCACGGATGCAGTATTCCTTCTTGGCTATATATTGATATAGCACCATTGATACACTTTACAAGCAAAACAAATTGACATCTGGCCAAGGACCTTACAACCTATTGCTAATGGAACTGTCAAATGAGAAAGCAAGGAGAGACAGGGTTAACCAACAGCAGCATGATCAGAAGAATGTACCATGTTAGAGCTGTTCTATACATTATGCAGAATGATGTGGCAGACAGAGAAAACAGAATTCTGGATGGTACCACTTCAGCCTGCAGGTCAGACATCATATCTTGGAATGGATATCCAAGTTACAAATCTCCTAGCATGTAACCAGTTAAGACAAAAGCTAGCTTGCTGGGATCAGGGAATATTTTACAGTGTTTGTGGTAGTGGTGGTGGATTCTTAAAATTTACCCAACAGTCCCAACCAGCAGGTTAATTTGGGATAGTACAGGATGCAACCGACACCCTATCACTTCATTCTGCAAAGTGTATAAAATAGCTACCAAGTCTAGTACTCAAGTAGGAGGACAGAGACACTCCCTCCTGTCAGATATTGAGAGAATTCCTGAAGCACAGCTACTGTAGCATCAGTCCTCTGCAAATGGAATTTCCAGTGACATGGAGAGAGCTCCTTCCACTGATCTTGGATTTCGCACAGAACAGAGGCAAAACAGCACCTTCCACTCCCCTGAGGTAACTGAAGCCCAAGATTTCATACAGAAATGAACTCTTCAGCACACAGCTCAGAGTGCAGGCAAGAGCTGTGTGTCTGGAATTCATATATTTCATTATTAGAGAAGCAGAAGCCTGAGGGATGCTTGTACTTGCCATTTCCACACCAATAAATACTAAGTGGCTCATTCTTCACCCACTGTGCTCTGCCAAAACAAGCATTTGAACCCGAGCCATCACAATAAGCATTTTATCTCCAATTGGAGAGGAGATAAACAGAAACAAATGAGCAACTTGGGTAAGATTAACAATCATTGTTTCACACTAAGCACACATTTAATTTTTTGGCTAAGATACTGTTTAAAGAGTTCTAAATTAGATTATGGAAATGCACAATTACACAGCCAAGTCCTACCTGAGGCACTCACTCTTTGTCATGGTTTCTATTGGTGTTAGAAACTGCTGCTCTCAAAGAAGTCGATTCTGACAAAGGATATTCAGCAAAAACTGAGCAAGTGGTTATATGCATCTTGGGGGTTAATGGAAAAAGTTACAAAGGAGTATAAAATGAAGCAACAGTTACGTTAAACAAAAAAGCAAGAAATAGAATTTACTGAATACTCAGCAAAATGAACATTATTATACTTCTTGTATGACATAGTTTTACTCCCTCAATTCTGTTTGGATATCTAAAGGACTTTGTAAACTAATTATTAGAAATTCTTGGATGTTTGTTCACTGTTGCTAGTACAGCTATTACTCAAAAAATGGATGTATTTTTGATGACTTAACTATAAGCAGAAGTAGGTGGCAAACATAACTTCAAAGAAAATGTACGAAACTTTAATGCATTGGGGTGGTAAAATACTATGTACAACCATAAAAATAATATAAAACCTTAAGTGTTATTAAAATCTTGTGTTGAATTTGCATGTTGTAAAATTCTTTACCCTTCTGCTGCTTTGATATAAAAATTAAACATTCTAGTGTCAAAATATGCATGTTTCACATTGTCATTTACTATTAAAAGTCTGAAATGTTAACATTTGTACATTTGTAGTAATGAGTTAAAAAATTTCTAGCTAACCTCTCTTCCAAAGAGATCAAAAGTAAAGAAAGAGAATCTCTTCCCTTTAAAATAGCAGCGGGGGTGGGGGGAGGCATGTCTGAAACATGCTGGGTAATTTTCTGCAAATAAAATTATCCTATTGTTACCCATTGTTATCCTAATGGCCTTTGAATGGCTTCCCTCCGATTTTGTTTTATAGCGCTCTTCTTTTTGTACTCCTCCTTGTCCACACCTACAGGCAGATAAAAGCATGATCTGGCCACAGCGAGCAATGTTCTGATAACATCCAGGTTACATTACTGTAATGCACTCTACTTAGGACGGCCTTTGAAAATGGTCTGGAAACATCAGCTGGTTCAAAATGCAGCAACCAGGCAATTCTCAAGGACTGGATACAAGGAACATATCAAGCTGGTGATGATCTGCACTGGCTGCCCATTTGTTTCTGGGCGCAATTCAATGTGCTGGTTCTTACCTTTAAAGCCCTAAGTGGCATGGGGGCCACTTGAAGGACTGTCTCCTTCTGTACTGTCCAGTCCCCACTCCTCGCCCACCATTGAGATCTTCCTCTCAAGCCCTATTCTCCATGTACCTACTGTCAGAGGTGAGACAGGCCGCAAGCAGAGACAGGGTTTTTCAGCAGTTGTGCCCAGCCTGCGGAATGCTCTTCTTCTTGAGGCTTACTCAACACGTACACTGCATTTGGGCACTAGGGCAAACTGTTTCTGTTTACCAAGGCTGTTTATCCGGGGGTGGGTGGCAGTGTGGATCCTTAAACAACATTTTTATATTGTGCTTCTAGCCTGGAAACTGTTCAATTTATTTTAAGTTGCTCAGTAATTTATGTCTATGCTTTGGCCAGGTTTTAATTAACATTTAACTTTTATGGTTGTATTATATATTATTTTGTAAGCTGCCTTGGGCAGGTTCCCCAGAAAAGCTGCACAACATTTCTCTAAAAAAATAAGTATCTAAATGTATTTGTATTATCAACATTTTTCAACTCCCTCCACTCCTCAGTGGTTTATCTTTTGATACATTTTGCACCCCAGGATCTCTAAGGAGATCACTGTATCTCCACATGCAAAAATAAATAAATCCTGAGGTGTGAGACTCAATGTCACCGAGTGAATGAATGGCTGAACAGGGACTGACCATGCATTTCTGCTGTTCAAGACCCAAACTTCCATCTACCATTTCACCTGACTCTTTAGATCTAATGAATTATATTACAAAACAGGAAAGGGAGGATGGCTTCCCAAATTCCTTTAAAAACCCTCTCTAGTTAGCTCTCACACAGAGTCAAATGATTCCTTAACTTGTATTAACAGTTTTGACCTGCAACAAAAACAGGAGTTCCACCCAGCACAGTTGAACAGTAAAATATATTTATGAATTTATTACCAACAAACATTTCTCTTGCTTGGCAAGAGAAAAGCTGGGTAGGAGCATTTTAAAATCAACTAATATTTGTTGTAAAAATGCAGTGCAGTGCAGAGAGAAGCAAAGGAGCTGGGTCAAGTTTTCTACTTCTTAAACTAGTTCCTCAAAATTCTTACAAAAAAGAGATTGTATTCTGCTCTAAAATAAATCCAACTGTAGGACAAGTACCCCCTTCATGTAAGAAAAAATAAAAGGGGCCATATGGGTCCTTGGAGGGTCAGCAGCATTTTGTCATCATCCAGCAATCAAAATATTGAATCAAGGACACTCCTGAGAGTGGCCCAAAATGAAATTAATTCTGCCCTCTATGGGTTTAATCCCTTTAAGATTATCTGTTAGATTAACAAACAGTACTGTGAATTAAGGCCAGTCCTCTTGTGTAACTCTAAAATCCCCCAGAAGGGCATTTGAGGTAGCATGCCTGGAGCATTCTGCTGAAAAAGAGAATTTTCCTGTGGACAAATACTTAATGTAATAGTAAAGCAAAATGAGTACTGCAACGGATTCATAGCCTTTTCAGAACTGAATAATAGGAATTTTTTAAAAGCTCCAGACATTTTATACAGTATTTCCCCCCGATTTGAATGATGAGATTCTGCTTACATATAGGAGAAAGAACAGCATCTTGCACCTTATGGGGTAGCACTGCAGAGATCCCCAAGCTTGCTAGAGGAGTAGGAGGCTCCAATTGATGGGAAGAAAATTTCTGTTCTGTTAATGTTAGTGTCTTCTGTTAACCAAAATGACTAATGGTATCCATCTCAAAGATTTGCATCTTACCAACTACAAGCAGAAGACATCTTCTCTTACCCTCCCCTTCTTCCAGCAGTCCTACAAGACCTCTAAAGAGCTGATGTTGGGAACTGTACAAGCCTTGGGGACAAAATGGCACAGGGCATGATGGACTGCTCTAAAGATGCAATGCAACATTTTCCCACTCACTCTTATGCCAACATAGCCTCATACATTGGGAAAACTCCCTCAGAGGAAAAATGACATCAGATTCCATACCTACATCAACATATTTGTTGTAAAGGCTTGCTGGGAAAAGGAGGTTGAGGAAAAGGTCCATGAATGCCATTGTATGTGTAGTATAAAGGATACAATCCATTTAGTCTACACTTATTCCCTTCATAACAGTTCGTTACAAAGGATGAGTTAGTTCCATATGTTGCTTACTAGAGTTATGGAGGCATTTGTCTTGTCTACAGAACAGGAGCCCACTGAATCCTACTTGTCTCCCAAAGACTTCTTTGATTTCACCCACAGCTGCCACTACTGCTGCCACTGTCATCTCCCATGGACTACTGCATGCTATTACACTGCCTCACTTACTTTGAACAGGGGAGGCAGAGAAGCCATTGTGGGTAGTACAATTGTTGGTTGTATGTACAATGCTCTCCACCCCTCCCCTGCTGAGCCCACAGAGATTACAATTGTAATAGGAAAGGATCTACACTATAGCCCCCCTGAAACTAACAGGAACTACAGCAGTCATCTTTCAAGTGCTGGAGCAACAGGATTTCACTGGAAGTAGTAGCACAAAGTAGTTCTGCCATATAGACTCAAAAACATACCCAGCTTGAACTGGGCTGCAGAAGTTTGTATCTAAAGTGTATGCTCTAACATTAACACTTGTACCCACTCAGACGTAATCCTAATTCATCCAATATGAAAGTGTCACCAAACCTTTCAAAAATCATTCTTCCGCAATATTTATTTTATTTATAGCCAATCTCCATCCCCAATGGGGATCCAAAGCAGTTTATACAGTTCTCTCCTCCATTTTATCCTCACAACATTCCTGTGAGGCAGGTTAGGCTGAGAGTGTGTGACTGGCCCAAGGTTACCCAGCAAGTTTCCATGGCAGAATAGGGATTTGAGCCTGGGTATCCCAGATCCTAGTCTGAAACTGTAACCATTACACCATATTTAGTAGCAAAAACATAGAACAGAAAAATTTGAAAGGATCACACCAATGTTCAGAAGAAATAAAGTGTGAATTCTGCAGCTAACAAAGTTTCTGGCATAATGATGGTCAATACTGCAATTGTAGTTTTAAAAAATCCAATTATCTCCCTCTCTAGAGAACCACAGTATCAACACAACTATGCATATTCACATGTCTGCTGAGCAGATGGCCTAAATCCTAGTTTTAGTTCAGTTGCTGGCTAAAGCTGCTTTAAATCAGTGGTTTAACTCAGGAGTTCAAGTGAGGGTGGCTCTGCTGATTGTCCTTGTCAGAGTGTTGCGATACCATCAACCATGGTAAGCTCATGTCTGGGAAACAATGCACCCCGCTGTTTCCAATTGTGTCCAACAAGTCACTTCTACAAGGGTCTAACTAGAGTTTTTGACAAGCAACAAAGGAGTCTATTTCATCTCCTATGCTTTTCAATACCTACATGAAATCCCTGGGAGGAAAGGTCATCTGGAAGTTTGGGGTGAGGTGCTGATGTGCACCCAGTTTTCTTTCCCTTTTCATATGATCCATGATTCAAATTGGGTCTAGCATGGAGCACCGTTCCAACTAGTTGGTACAACAACTGCATCGATTTCAGGAAATTAGTGATCTAGCCACTATTGGTTTAAATAACCATAAGGTCTACTGTAACTGTAACATGCCTCCAAAGAGAATTCAGGAACTACAGGTGGTTCAACGGCCAACTTGTTAACTAGGGTGTGATATTATATTACATTAGTGTTATGCCGCAGGACACCAGAGGGACTACTTTTTCCAACATAAACCTCCCTGACAGCTGGATCTTCATGTGAGCCTCCAACTGTTGAAATTAAAGTGGGTATCGGAGGGATGGCCTTTACTGTAGAGCCCCACCCTATTACGGAACTTCCTCCCATAAGAGCTTTGAGGGTACATGACGCTTTCAGCACTGGACTTCACAGTTGGCTCAGCTATGTTGTTAATGTGGCATATTTGTTATTTTAAAATGATTTTAATTGTAAAATCTGAATTGCTTTTACACTTTGCTTTGTATAATTTATTCTTGCCAGCTGTTTTATAGTGATTTTTCAAGGTTTCCTTTGTTGCTTTAATTGTACGTAACTCTGAGTGCATTTGGGGAAACACTATACAGAGGTATATTATATGAAAAACAAATTATTAATAGAAATTAGCCATATTTCATCTAACCAAGAACAGGGGCACAGGACTGGTTAGTGGAGGAGTCATAGATGAGATTGCAGCATTAGCAGGATAAAACAGGAAATTGTTAGAAACGGGATGCAAAGGAACAAAAATATAAAATACAAACCATAGCTGAAAGTGATTCTCAAGAACATCTAATTTTATCTCTGCTGTTTTATCCAGCTCTAACACTGCAAGTTTTTGAAGTTCATTAAAAAATTCAATCCTCATCCTTAAGAGGATTATATAAGAGCCACCTATTACAATGGCTCAGTATTTACTTTTGTATTTAAGAGTATGCTAAATGTTTGTATGTGATCATTTCCCTTTTACTGTAAATCAACACAGGGGTTCTGTCAGTCTCCAATGAAAGACATTTCTTAATCTGGGTTTAGGGGAAGGGTTAATAGTAAGAAATCAATCAAAAATGGGTCAAAGAATACATATTTCAACAGCATGATTAATCCTTTGGTGGAATAATTCTTTGTTCATTGATTTAAAACATCAATAACATAATTGGCAGGAAAGAGTAATGAGATGACATGTAAAGCCGTATAGCTGCACATAATATCCCCTGGGAGGCTGAAATTGATTGATTCAGCCCTCCGCAAACAATTTAATGCTTTTAGACTCATACTGATCTTTTGTCAACAACTCCATTTTATTCAGAGATTTATGGAACCAAACACAGTAAGTAGTGCTCACTTTATGAAGTAGTAACAGGGGGGAAAGGAGTATACATACTTGCCCCTTTATAACGGAGTATGTTTGATTTTAAAAAAAAGGTTAAAAAGATATTCTCAATCAGAAGAAAATTAGTCCAGTTTTCTGTTCATAAGCAGACCAGACCTTACATACAATCAATCAACAGTTCCCCACAAGAACAAAACAGGTGTTCTGTAGCTAAGTGATGGCACAGAAAGTATGCTTAGAAGATTCAAATGAGAGACAAGCCCCATTAATGAACTTAAGAATAGTTGTATTGAACAGAGTTCCAAGATATACAGCAGAGAGATCAGTTTACTAGTGGCACATTTTTTACCCTGCTCTTGCTCCGAAGAACTCCAGTGGGTTACAGATGATATTCTCTTTCTAAACCCAGAATAACACGCAAGGTTGGTTTAGGCTGAAAGACAACTCAGCCTCACTGAGAACGCTTCATGACTGGGCAGACATTTGAACCTCAGTCTTCCCTGAAGTAAATCCAACACTCTTGCTGGCCCTCTTGTGGCACAAACTTTAAGTCATTCAACTTACAGACTTTGTCAAAGACTGATTGTCAGCCTCAAGAGTTTCCTTATATAAATCATAAATACATGTCTTACTGCTTTATCTATTGTGATCTTGGGAAAGAACATAGATTTAGAGCTTGGTCTTCTGGTAGTTACCAAGGGGCAGCTGAGGCACCAGTCACTTACCAGCAGGCTATTTTCTGTCTACTAAAATTAAGCCTTTTCATATCACCTGTCCTAAATGATGTGTACAGTAGTAACTAAATCAATCAGGAGGTGAAAATGTCCTATGTGCAAATATACTGATTTATTTAAGGCTTTTAAAACTTACCTTTCTCCTATAAGGACTCAAGGTGGATCTGAATGTTATTTGTTTTTATTTTAAAAAGAGAAGTAACCATGCCATTCTATTTTAGCAAAACAAAACAGGAGTCCAGTAGCATTTTAAAGACTAACATTTATCCCAATATGAGCTTACAAAGAAGAAAAAATATACAAAGCAGAATAAACTGGACAACATAAAAATTAACAACCTACAAATAAATATATATAAGTAACCCCAAATCCATCTATATTAACCAGCTTCCAGAATAACTGACTGTAATCAAATAACCGAAATAACTACCCATCCAATAGAAAGGCTCTTCTAAATACCTTTATCTTACATTTCTTCTGGAATTATAGCATACTCAAGAAGCCCATTCCACCAGAGAGCGCTGGTGCAGGCAAACGCCATCTTAATCAGCCCACATAGTGGCATCAAGAGCTACTACACAAAGGTATAGCTGGAAAGCTGCCCCACAAATGTCTGTGTTCTAAGCCAAGAAAGACTTTAACCAGCACTTTGAACTAAATCCAAACAGGCTGCTAATGTAATGCTCTCAACATTGGTGAAATATGTTGGTTATGGCAGATAACAAAAGTGCAACTGATTTTCAACCACCTGAAGTTTCTCAATTGTCTTCAAAGAAAGCCTCACACAGAGTTTGTTGAAACAGTCTAGCCTCAAGGTTACTTTAACATGGGCAGGGTGAACAAATACTTGATTGAGTCCAAATACTTTAGATGGATGTGAGATATCTGATATTACTAAATATCACATCTTGAGAACTGTGGAAAAGTCAATATGAAACAACAAAAGCAATTTAGTGACCAGGGAAAGATAATTATAGATCTCTAACTGCACAATCCTAGGGAGCAGATTGAAAGTGCTCAGGGAGTGGACTAAGGTTTGCATCATCGTAATTTGCACTTACACAGGCATAACCCCCCCCCCCACACACACACACTGGTGGCCAGGCGAGGTGCATCCCTGCCACGGGGTGATGGTGGCCAGGACAGTCGGACCGACAGAGGCGTGAGCAAGGCATAAGTCCTCGCACAAGCGCCGGTTGGGGGGGGAGCGGGGCGGGATACAACTTAGTCAGCTCCCAAAGCGGCTCCAGGCCTGGGCACGTACACTGCAGCAGCAGAAACTTATGCCATGAAAAATGGTGGCATAATCCATTGGCTCCCATTGTACGGGGAAACTCACCAGCCCAACACCCAGTCCCACCCAAGCAGCTCAGTGGAACAGAAGATGCCAACTAACGCTAGGACCAATCTGCGTGCGGCCGCATAGCAACCATGCCCACCTCTGCATGCCCAATCAGCTCCCCAGGTGCCATACATAAAGTCAGGCCAGAGTGCTCATGAACTCAGGTAAGTGGGGGTGGGGGGGGTGGCTCTGCCCAGCTGCTCCCACCCACAGGTACTTACAGCACAAGGCAGAAAAGAGTACACATGGTGTCGGGGGAAGTGTGTACTGTGGGAACTCTGTGAAAAACAATCGTACCTTGCACTCATCCAGGGAGGAGAGCTAAGTTCAGACAGTGTGACTAATAACCACTAGACGAGTTACTTGCAGAGTCCTGGCTCAGGGAAGGGTGAGGACGCTTTGACAGGTAAGGAGGAGTTGGGATGGCCGCCACCCAGGCTTTCTCGGTCACATCAGCCCCCTGCCTCCCCTCTCCCACGCCCTCTCAAATGGCAGCCTCTGCAGATGAAGCTTGCTGGTGGGTAGGGGGGGCTGGCCCCTGCCTGTGAGCCAGCCACTACCACTGATTTTTGGTAGTGGCTGTGACAATGGAGCTGGTGCTGCCATTGCACCCCCCTCCCCACATGGAAACACAGGATGTCGCAGACCAGGCCATACCCGTTCCACTTGGCACAAAAGTCTGTTTCCCTTTCAAGCAGGTCATGGCCAGTCAGGAGCCAAGGAGCATGGCCACGGAGCATGGCCATTCCAGCCCCCTATGATCCCCCTCAACTGCTATTTAAGACCAGCCCAGGGAGCATTCTCCCAGGCAGCCCACACCTGAAACTCGCTCCTGTGAAGATCTTACAAGGAATGGATCTTGCAACTTTGACTGCTGCGCAGGCTGGTTTTCCTCACTTCCTGGCCGGGCAAGGAAGCCTCGTGTCCAGAAACTCTCTTCACTTTTCACAGTTCAATAAAATTTGTTTTGAACAACAACTGCCTCCCATCTGTTTCTTTGCCTTTGGATGACTGAAGCCCCCTCCATTTCCCCAAAGGAATGCCATTTCACACTTTGAAGAGATTGGTCTCTGACTCTGGACTGGGATGGGTGGAGTGGCTCCAACGAGACTCTAGGTGGCTACCTTTGTATGGCTCTGCAGGCCAAAGGAGCAGGTGTCCAGTTGCGTCTTGGAGACTCTGGCCCCAGCCAGCTTTCCTCCCCCTTCCCCCACCCAAGGTCATGGCATGCAGCAGGGTGGGATGTAGTTCAGACTCTGTGTGTCTAGCAGGGTGGTGGTGTCACAGAGGACTCCTATTCTCCAGCTCTCCTGGCATCTATTAAGCCAGGCAGAGGACCTCTGTATACAGGAAGTGAGGGTGTTGCTGGGGGGGCAGGGCGGATATGGAGCAATGTCTTACGATATCAGGGGGTCTTCCCCTAATGAGGCCAGATACCTCTCCCATTTGCTCTGTGAGAAGGCAGGGATGGACTCCAGGGATCTTGTGCTGGGGAGTAGGATGGCAGCCCCCAGAGCAGGTTCTCTGGTTCTGCAGGCATCATTCCATTCTGGGGGGGCATCATCCTGGGACTAGAGCATGGCTTGTAAGGTCCACCCCACATTCTCCTTGCACCTTCTTGAAGCAGTGCTGTTTAATGGAGCCGCTGCAAGTCGATGGGCATTGGTTGCTCCCATCACATCCAATCATCCTTCCAGCCTCCCCAATGGTTTCCAATGGACATCACTGCCAGTTGTTGCAGTACCTGCCCCCACTCGCCTCTACAGAGCTGCCTCTCCTTGAACTTGGGGGCTGCTCCTGGGTGCTGGGTTCCTCTTCATTTTTTGCAGCCTTTCTGGTCCAATTTTTATGGCAGCAGTGGCAGGGGGAATTCGTATGCAAAAAGAGCTTCAGCCTCCAGCCTGGCTCTCATTGAAAATAGGGGTTGGGGAGGCAGAGGGTGGGTGTCCTGTCTAAACCTCCCCCCCCCTGCCAGGCAGGGATGCCTGCTCCCTGAGGGGGGGGGGGTGTCACTGGTCAGTGGAGATCATAGCCTGCCATTGGCTGCACTGCTGTTCGCCTCTCATGTGCCTGACAGGGGAGTGGTGCAGCCATTGGCTGGTGCTGGTGGGATTGTTAGGTGAACGATGGGTGCATGCTCTTGGCAGGGGCCGCGCATTGCTTTGCTGAGCTCAGGCACTGGCATAGCACTCCTGGAAAAGTCCACTGGGAGTGGCAGAGTGGTGCTGTTTTTACATTGTCACGCAGGCGCAGGCATTGGGCCAACCCTCAGGATTGGGCTGCCTGTATCAAATCTGTTCTGTTCCTTAGTTGCTTTGTGTGGTTATGTTCCAAGGGTTCAGCATGATGGGGGGACCATAAGATGGTTGCCAGCTTAAAGTCTAAACTGTTTCCTCTCTCCTCCTGCAGGTACTGAAACCCTTGGTATGGCCAGGAGCAAGAGCCTTGGCTCTCAGCTCTCAGCCCTCAGCCTTTGGGCTTGCAGCCCACAGCCTGATGAATAAACCTAATGGACACCAACCCCAAGATGTCTGGTCCATTTTTCGTTTGTTTTTTATAAGGTACATTTGTTTAAAAATATTTTTTCTGCAAGCTGCTTTGGGTCCCCATTGGGAAGAAAAGTGGGATAAAAATATACATAACAACAATAATAGACCCAGTTTATTCTAACTGCTACCGGTAAATATAATCACAGTATTTAGCAGAAGCCTTGAACATACACATATTGATTTTTCAATCATGCTCCAACCCCCACTCCCCGCCCAAATTTGTAAAAAACTGTGTACAGTGTACGGTATTTTCCAAATGGGAAATTTTTTTCAGAGAACAAAAATGTACCTGATCTACTGTTGTGACATCAGTGACTACAGCATCTGGTGGCCTTTTGGGTGGGCTTACTGGGGCCTAGAAGAAAAACAAACAAACAAACAAACAAACAAGCATATCTCCGTTTTAGTAAATCTAAAAATATCAAACATGGTATTTTATTGTTTCAGTTTTAGTAAAAGTTTTTATTTAAAGATCAACACTGTCACATCATGCATATGTTCAGTACAAAGCACTAGTATCCGTTATCAGTGCAGAACTAATAACTTGCACACTATTCTGCTTTGAGACCATGACACAGCCTATGCAGAGAGTGGCAATATATCAACCAAGTATGAGGGATAATATGCATTCAGACAGAGAGCTAAACAAAGAAACAATTTTCATAGGCTGGTTGTCACTTGTGAGAATTTCTGAGGTAACAAATTCCACACATGTGCCTAGGAGTGTGCACCCAAAAAAAAAAGTTAAATCAGAATTTTTTTTTCCAAATCTGAGAAAAAAATTCAGAATTCCCTGAATTCTGAATGGATTCTCTAATTTGATTCAGACAGTGCCAAAAAAATTCAGTCGTTTTCTACACTAAAATCAGTTTGGGGGTATCTGGTGGGTTGGAGGGGTCATTTTTCAACCAAACTTCACCCAATTGTACAGGAACCTACTTGTGACTGTTCTCTAAAGAAGACTCAAGGTTCATGAAGATTGGACCCAGGGGGCCAATTTTATGGACCCCCAAAGAAGGTGCTCCCACTCCCATTATTCCCCATGGGGAAAATATCTGGGGGATATATATGGAGCTGGAGGTGGCATTTTTCAAGCAAATTCCACTAAATATTCTGGAGGACCTACTCCTAGCTGGTCCCTAAATACTCCCCAGGTTTCAGGAAGACTGGACCCCAAGGGCCAATTTTATGAACCTCTGAACAAGATGCCCCCAGCCACTCCATGGTTTCCTATGGGGAAAAGTCAAGGCTGATTCCCACTACAGAAACACACTGGGGTAAGGCAGTAATGGCCAAGGGACACTCTCAAATGCAAGCTGAGCTCATCCCAGAGAAAGCCCAACAGAACCAAACTGAAGCACAGGAATGGAATACCCCAGCATAAAAAATGTAGTCTACAATGCTTCTTAGCTTAACCCTAGTACATTCAAGAGAAACAGCCACTGCTTTACACATGAATCCTCCATGGTTGCCACCTCCAGATGCTGTCTCTCCTTCCCCTGCTACCACTTTGCAAGAGCAACATTTGGAAAATATGGGAACTGATACCAGACAGCTGATGAACTACTCCTGGCTTAGAAGAGAGTTTTCAGTGTGAGAAAAAAAGCTTCCTCTTAGAGACTGCCACCATACATGAAAAATTATGAAGCAAATGACAGTAAAGTTGCTCATCACTGGACAAGTATCACAATTTGGTATTATAAGAGGTTTTCCACAGGCAGGACAGAGCCAGTTTGGTGTAGTGGTTAAGAGTGGCAGAACCCTAATCTGGAGAACTGGGGTTTGATTCCCCACTCCTCCACTTGAAGCCAGCAGGGTGACCTTGGGTCAGTCACAGCTCTTCCAGAGCTCTCTCAGCCCCACCCATCTCACAAGGTGTTTTGTTGTGGGGATAATAATAACATACTTTGTAAACAGCTCTGAGTGGGCATTAAGTTGTCCTGAAGGGCAGTGTATAAATAAAATGTTATTATTATTATTATTATTATTAATTAGTAATCAACTACTGTTTCTGAATTAAACTACCAGTATTCCTAAAACAAAGCTTTACCTTGGCTTTCTCTGATGATCGTTTCCCACCAAAACCTCCCGCTCCAACAACAAAGACAGAGAATTGATTATAGCACAAAAGATCTTTTCCAGAATATGTGTACACTATGCAGAAAAAAACACACAAAAAGAAAGGCAGTTTTAGTCAAACATGAAGGATTCCGTTCAGGGCAGGGAAAGCCTGAGATTCAAATGGCACCCTCTAAGATACTTTTAAAACTAGTATCTCTCTAAATAAATCCATACATGTTTATTTTGTGAACAACTGTTGAAGTACTAGGGTAGTAAGAATATCTGGGAGCACATACACTAATACTAAACAAAACAGTATTGACAATATACATTTAAAAATGAATAAATTTTAGAAAAGATTTTATTTTTGTGAACTTGTAGCAGTGGGTATCACCAGGGCAGTCTTGTCTTCATTTTCTAGTCCAGAGTGAACTCAATTTTAACTTGGCAGACATGCACTGCTGACAAACAACATAAGGTATGAAAGGGAGGTCTGTTTCTCTGAAGATACAGGACAACCCAAGCACAGAGACATGCTGAAGCCATGTGCTATGTTTAGTGGTTGTACATTCTCTCCCTTCCTCAACTACAAAAATAAATGACTTCATAAAAACCACACCTTGGCATTATAGCCACTCCATACTAGGATTTCAAGCTAAACAAAAACCATGCTTTGCAACCTCTTTGAAGAGGGCTCAAAAACCAGTTTGTGTGTTCAGATCTATTCCACTTGCGTGTATTAATCAACTCCAACCATGTGAAAGGAAGCAACATATGGCTTGGTGTGACATTTGAACCACCCTACAATAGATGTAGGCTGGCAAGTCGCAATAATGCACTCCTGATGAGCTGCCATTGTGAATTTACAGTGACACAACTTCCCTTCAAACTTTATAATATTCTTCTGCTGAAAAGAAATCTGCCCTGAAAAGGTAAGCTGTTCCTTAGAGCCAAAACACACGTTAAGAAATACCTAGGTTCAGCACGGGTTCTCTTACCTCAAGGTTTGCCGGGATCTGTAGGCGTCCTGGAAGCTTAAAGTTTAGCACTTACAGAGCAGCAGGGACGGAAATACAGGCGCCTGTATTTCCCTTCCCCTTCCTGCTGCTCTGTAAATGCTAAACTTTAAGCTTCCAGGACGCCTACAGATCCCGGCAAACCTTGAGGTAAGAGAACACGTGCTGAACCTAGGTATTTCTTAACGTGTGTTTTGGCTCTTAGCTCTCTCTGTTTGTGGCATCATTGCATATGATGAATTCTGCAGACTCAGAAAGGCGGGGGGGGGGGGAGGCTTCCTCCAGTGGCAGACTGGGTGGCCAACAGGACCCCTACCGCCTCTCAGAGTGAATTACATGCAGCTCCTGGCTTGGCTGAAGCATCGCCTGTCTAAGCTTGACCAAGTCCTCAAATTGTGAGGGTCTTCAGCATTCCTACTGTTTACAGGGACTCAACTATGACATTATTCAAGCATAGTTTTGCTGGCTGTGTCCTAAGGCAATATTTATCTACATGAAATCCTAGAAGTCTCTACTCTAATAAAGAAAGCCCCTAAATTTCAGGTAAGCAGACCTCGTAGCATGATGGCCCATACATGTGCAAATACAAGAATGCTCTTTAAACTTACCTATTGGTCAGATCTAGAGAACCAAGAATGGCATTCTGGTCAAGGAACAGACCTTTTCTCTCTACAGCCAGGGCACTGGTTTTGATTGTGGAAAAAACCCATATTTAACCCCTTCCTCAGCTATCAAGTTTGTTGGTTTTAAGCCACCATCAGTGCAGCTTCCTGAAAAGCTTTTGAAAGTCATGAGATCCTAGGGTAAAGCATGGTTTGCAGGTTCAATGGGAAAAGGGATGAGTTGCACATTTTCCTTTTCAGTGTCCTACATTTTTAGGCCAACTTGGATAATGTGTGAATTGCTCTTAAAGTATTGCAATATAACTGGTATGACAAATTCAGACTCTTTCACTTCTGAGTCTCTTTCACTTCTGATTCCCTGCCCACAAAAGAAAGTAAAAAAGTTACCATCTAAAAGTATAACTGCTCCTGAGCCTTTATCAAGGATGTCAGCAATGGTGGGTTCTGAGATTAGCTTTCCTAAAATTGAAAATGAGATAAAATACACATTACATCAGCAAGCAAGAAGAGTTTCATAAACCTTCACAGAAAAATCACTAGTTACCTTGTTAAGATATGTAACACAAACTTAACATACTCAAATGCATGGTGCAGCTTGAATTTCAGATAAGAATATCTGATACATAGAACTGGTAGGACAGTAGGACATACATCTTTTAAAAATATTAAATAGATAGAGATGGCAAAAGAGAAACTTTTTTTCTGTATTTATGGTAAGGTAATTTAAAAATAATAAGTTTTACAGAACACTCACCTGATGTTGGCAGCGGTTTATACAGCTCTAAGTATTGCTCACCATGTAATACCTACAGAAAGAAAAGAAGCATTTTTACCAGAAGTATTATTTTTACCCAAATTTTGATGGTGTTATTTTAGGAGAGATAAAATGTTCCAATGAAACGTCTCTTAAAGAGAGACTATGTAATGGTATACATTTTAACTGTGTCAATGGAAATTAGATTTCTAATACATCGAAACTCCCACACCACTCCAAACTCAAGACAAAGTTGTTGGCTTAATTTACTCCTCCTTTCCTTTCTGCTTAATTTATAGCATAATCTACAATCACACCCCTTTACTTGTATCACACTGTAAACAATGCACGTCCAATTTATTTGTTCCTTGACATCAGAGCAATATTATTTAGACAGGTTAATATTCACTAGAATTAGATGATAACATCTTCAAGTAGTTTATTTAGAGTTACCTCCTTACAGTTACTGTTGATTATACTGAATCAAATTCTGGCCAGAACTTTCAGTGGACTGTAGAATAATTGAGGAGGGGGGAGTGTTAATACCAGTTTACTTAAAAGCCAAACTATATCCAGTACTAACTGGATACTAACTCAGTGCTAACTCAAATTTCAACATGACCAAAAACATTCCCAACTAAGCAAATCTGTATACAGAACTAGCATTCCATTTTCTGATCATTTCATACATGAAATCAACTCCAGTGTTTATAATTTACCTTTGTAAAATCAATATTGAGTCCTGGAATGTTAGACAATCCACCATCAAGCATTGAGGCCTGAGCTGGAATAACACCAAATGTAGGAAGACAACAAAATCCTTCACTTCCTTCAAACAGGAATTTTAGGTGGTCTGGATCTTTTGTGGACATGCCTACACCAAGCGCATACAAAATGGGCTGCAAAGGAGTATAATGGTATTCAACAGATGGCATCTTCTGACCAATGGCCTTTGCCTGTGGAGATTAAAGGCAGGATTATACATACATATTTTATTAAATTAGACATTTACCTACTATAGCCTAGTAAGTCAAATAGCATTATTATGTTAATGACTACTAGGCCAGGGCTTGGAAATCTCCTGGAATTAGAATTTACCAGCAGACTGTGGAGATCAGTTCCCCTGGAGAAAATGGCTGCTTTGGAGGGTGAACTCTATGGCATTATACCCTGCTGAGGTCCCTCCCACCCCCAAACGTCACTCTCCACTTCCAAATCTCCATAAATTTCACAACCTGAAGTTGACAACCCTACTGACAACTTGTCTAGGGCAAACAAGGAATATTTTTAGGTGACTAAACGAGAAAGTTTTCATAAGCAGTAAGAAAGTTGATTTCCTCTCCTTCTGGGCCATCAGTGTAGCACAAATAATTAATGTGAGTGACTACAAATTACTGAACACTAATAAATTTTGCGGGCTTTATTTGTAAGGCTGCAATAGTACATCTACAAAATCAGAATAATAACTCATTAAGTCCCATGTGCAGAATTCAAGAGGTGTGGGCTAGAATAACTCTTCAGATAACTAACTTCTACTGCCAGTTTCAATTAGCTTTACATCTCAACTGGGATGCTGATCTGATTCTACCCATTAATGGGCATACCAATTAATTCCCAAGCTTTGGCAATAGTCTAAATAGAAAGCTTTCACAAGTCTGGAATTAACAGCTTCACAATGCAAGTAGGGACAAGCTACATTTTAAATACTCCCCATGGGGAAAAAAAAACCCTGCAAACAAAAAGTAGTATATCAGACAAAAAGGTTTTATCCCAGCATTTTGCACACTGTGCTATATTCGTGTATGGGAACATGTGATCCTTCTCCTGGCATCTGAAGTAGCCCAAGACTCAGCATGCTGCCACCTCATCACTACTTTATTCTGTTGTATGTCTAGACAAGGCCTTAGAAAAGTGGGATCCGTAGCTTAATTTATATATGTTCCCAAACATTTTGTACAACTCCAAAGATAACTGGTGGGAAAATTTCTAATTTCCCTGTCTGTTCTCATTTGTATTTTAAAACTGACATTCCAAGCCTATCCGTAAGTCACAGTAGCTTTAGCCTGGCTTCAGGCAACTAGCGTTGCCAGATGGGACAGGGGGAAAAACAGACATAACAGATTAGAATTCTTTGCACTTGCACTCCCAGGCCAGCGTGATGAAGTCACTTCTGGAAGTGATATTACCCACCATTATCTGTGGGTGGCTTTTGCAGGGCTGGCCTGGATGAGAGGTGGAGCAAGAGTGAGGCCGGCTCAGGCCACAGCATTAGCCTCCTTCTCTCGCCCAGGCCAGCTTTGCTGAGGTGCGGGGCACCAGAGCGAGGCTAGCCCAGGCCACAGAGGTGCCTCCTTCCCTCGTCCAAGCCAGGTACCTGGTATTTTGATCTTATTTTCCCTGGACAGTTCAAGAGAATACCAGACTGTCTGGATGAATACCAGACACTTGGCAACCCTGCAGGCAACTGAATAGCTCCAAGTTACCTTGCTGAAGTATTTCTTTTTACTTACAGAGTCCAAGCCTGAAGAGACTGCTGATCCACTGTAGCTAGTGGGATTCAGGGAGACATCCTGAGAATCAATTTGACTTAGCACATTGTGCAGTATGGCCACTGATTCTGGAAATGCAGATTAACACAGTAAAAATGTACCATTATTTACTGGGAACACTGGGAACACTGGGAACACTGGGAAAAATAAAAAACTCAACACTACTAACACTACATTTTAAAAATCCCAACAATAAAATGTAATAATATTACTTTGGTAGAAATGTCTTAATAAACATTTTATTTATTAATTTATTTAAAATGCATATACTCTGCCTCATCTCCACAAACTTAAGTCAGTTAAAAGAACAGCAAAAGCTGCAAGAGCATAAACATCAAAGACATCCAGAAACAAGTTAAAATCAATATGCAATTAAAACACAGTTAAAAACTCTCACACAGTCAAAAACAGTTTACGTCCACCAAATGTACTTTGGAGCAAAACAGTCTTGCACACCTTCCTGAACATGGCACGTGACGATGCCCACTGAACCCATTCTGGTATGTCATTTCAGAAGAATGGATCTACCACTGAGAATGCCTGTAAGCTAACCGTTGCCAAATGGACAGTCTTAGATAAGGATACCACCAGAAGTCTGTCTGAAGAGTGTTACTGGTGCAAGTGAGCACAGGGGCTTGTACAAGAGGCATGGAGGCCCCAGGCTGTGAACGGCTTTAAAGGTAGCAGCAAATACTTTGAATTGGGCCCAGAAGCAGCCAGACAGCCAGTGCAGTTGAAGTACTACTGGCGTTATATGCTCCAAGTGACTGATCCAAGACATGTATCTCACTGCTGCATCCACTTGAAGCTTCTGAGACATTTTCAAAGGCAGTCCCATGTAAAACATGTTACAGTAATGTGGATGAGCATGGCTAGGTCAGCAGAGTCTAAACAAGGGGCCAGCTAGCAAACCAGACGGAACTGAAATAAGGCCCTGCTAGTTACAGGTCCAACTTGCTTACTCATGGACAAAGCCAGGCCCAGGAAAGTGCTTTATAATACTGCCTGCATCAGCTACTGATTGTGTTAGTATAAACTTGTGCATCATGTTAGCAGAGCTAGAAAAATTATTAACACTCACCATAATTAAATAGTAAAAGAATCCAGTAGCACCTTTAAGATTAACCAACTTTATTGTAGCATAAGTTTTTGAGAACCACAGCTCTCTTCGTCAGATGCATATTTGGTTCTTGAAAACTTATGCTACAATAAAGTTGGTTAGTCTTAAAGGTGCTACTGGACTCTTTACTATTTTGCTGCTACAGATTAACACGGCTAACTCCTCTGGATCTATGATCATAATTAAAGATATACAAAGTCAACTGACACAAAATTTTAAAAAATCTGTTGACCAAATAATCTTTGCTATTGTTATACTAAAGTTGTTATTTCTCTCTTTTGCTTCCTGTGGGTTGGATCCAATGACCTTTCCACTCAAAGAGGGCTGTTTTAATATCTTGCTGTCGAATGATGCTTGTGCACAAAGTTTATGGGTAGCTTGCAAATTTCTAGCACAAGCAGAAGCATATGAACCATTATAGAAGATATTATCAAAAAGAGTCCAGTAGCACCTTTAAGACTAACCAACTTTATCGTAGCATAAACTTTCGAGAATCACAGTTCTCTTCGTCAGACAAAGAGAACTGTGATTCTCGAAAGCTTATGCTACAATAAAGTTGGTTAGTCTTAAAGGTGCTACTGGACTCTTTTTGATTTTGCTACTACAGACTAACACAGCTAACTCCTCTGCATCTATGACCATAGAAGATATGATAGAAGCTGGTTGCTCTCATTTGGGCCACAGTTCGCTGGATCAAACCCTCCGGTGTTCTTTCATGAGCTAATCATCACATTGACAATATTTGAATTACACACCAATGAACTATAAACCTTTGTTATTTGTCTATACAATATGCATAACCTTCTGCTTCTCTAATCAAGCATGCAATATTGCAGGAATTCTACACATAATTTAGAACAACATGACAGCATTTTTTAATCCATCATCTAAAAATGGCTTATTTTTATTTTTCCAACTCTGGGTTACAAGCATCTTTTCTTTCTTTTTTGCTGTTATCTTATTCTCTATTGATTCTTTATTTTTTCATTGAATACTTCTAGATTCCAGAAGCACAACTAGCAGTATTAATAGCATTTTGTTATCTAGTATTTCTTTAGCAATAATGAGAGTCTTGTATGTAATTTTATTCTCCCCTTGTTGGCCATGTCTTCTGTTACGTAATAATTTCCATAATGAATACAAATGAAGGAGGAAAAAAGAGGGCTGCTACATGACTGCGTATTGACCTTCTGCTGTCTGGCAGAGGAATCTGCAATCTTAACCCCAGCAGCACTAGATTTGCAGCAATACTTTAGCAATTGAGCAGGTGGAGTCATTCATGCTACACAAGGTCATACTTTCAGCATCTCCAACTAAGATGCCGATAAACTAGCAGTGAATTAGGAAAACATCGGTCCAACTCTCAAACTATGTAAAACATGTAGAATCAACACTTGTATAGCAACTAGAGTATTGATCTTGCTACAGAAAATCCATCTTTGAATTTAGCTATGAAGATCATCAAGTGACCTTGAACAAGTTATTGTGATTTTAATTTTATTTCTGTTATTTATAGTCCTTTCTCATTGAGACTCAAGGTGGATTACACAGTATAAGTCAATATGATCAACAGCTGGAACATTCAATAAATACAATAAAACTGCAGGAATTTGAAAACAAGCAGAAATCTGATACAGAGCTGAAGCAGTGTGGAAACAATACATGAGCAATCTGACACGATATAAGTTGCAGCTGGAGCACAGGTCTTACATCTAGTGGACTGGTTGAACCAGCAAGGTGGCCTGGCCAAGCCTCAGTCTAAAGAGGCTGAGAGTTAATCAGATTCAACTGTATTTGCTGGCAGGTATGGAAGCTCCTGAAACAGTGCTGTACTTGGGCCAGGATCCTGCAAAGAGGTATTCCTTTTCGAATTCTGATCTGGATCAAGGCAAGGATTCCATGCTGTAGGTGTGGCACTTTGCCTCCTTTGCACTCTCTCTGCCAAGGCCTTCCACCAATGCAGATCTTGTGGAGTAGGAGCAGGTCTTTGGGAAGCTTCAGGCCTAGGTTTGCCTCTAGCCTGGTGAAGATCTAGTGGTTATCCAAAGCTGGTGTCAAGTTTCCTGGGCAGGGGCTTTGGCAGGGTGGCCTCTGGTGTTGCTGGGGCATGATTGGCAGGTGCCTTGCAGAATTAGGCCCTCCGTTTGATCCTCCAGATTCCCCGGCCTTGGCTCCTCCTCTGAGTCCTATGAGTCAGAGTCACTGGACTGGTCAGAGGGGATCATGTCACTGAGAGTTGCAATAAACATTCTGAAGTTTTGGGTAGAAATACAGGATACAATAGTGTACCAAAGTTGGAGATGCAACCTTCTCCTGCAGAATATGTAAGGCCACCGTTTCTCTTTTAAGGCCAATTTTCATGCATTTTGAATCTGTCTCTAATTTAAGCTACAACACTGCTTGTCTAGCTGTTTGTATATAGAATCCTTTAAATATGGTCAAGCACCTGGAACTTTCATGACAAAGCAAACAAGACATACGCATAGATGCATTATATATTACTAACCCATTTATTTGCTTCTTTTTAAAAACCACATCAAGTACCTTTCTGAAAACGCATGAGTGACAACCTTCTCAACTTAAGTGCCACTTATTTCTTCATGTTCTTAATGAGGGCTCCTTTCACACATGTTGGATAATGTATTTTCAAGGCACTACAGTGATCATTTGCAGGTAGATTTTCCTGTTTCACACAGGGAAACTCAGTTGTAAATGATCACTAAAATGCTTTGAAACTGCATGATCCAGCATGTGTAAAAGCAGTCCAAGATTCTTAGACATATGAGACTGTGTTGTGTTCTATCTAATGTGTGATGAAATGGCTTTTGTAGTTGTGGCACCAACAAATGTGGTCCCAGGGGAAGTCAATCAGGCCCCATCACTTCATGATTTTGGTGAAGAGTATAGTTGTGGCTATTTCGAAAGGCTTTGAGGACCACATGTTCTTTCCAATATGTTATGTCTCTGACTCTTTGGTGTAGATTATTTCGTGTTCTTGCATTTTAGATTTACTGGCTTCATTAATCTGATTATTTCTAACTGTATTTTGCTTTATACTGCTTTATACTTCAATGTACCTTGGAGCTCTTTCCTGACAGATAGGTAGAATACATTTCAAATTAAACAGAAAGAAATCATACAGGCACTGTTCTATCTATTCACAGTTAGATTTATAGCAAATGACCTAGTCACATATATTTTTAATCAGTATATTTATAAATAGGGGCAGTTTGCCCTGTAATTTAAAGACAGGGCTGGGGCAAGTGTCTTCATTAGAACCCCTTCCCAACAGCAACTTCTACAGTTCAGGTCCTTGTGACACTGGCTTTCTTACTTCACACAAAAGTAAGCTAGCAGTGTAGCTCTCAGCCCAAAAAGCAAAGCTGGAATTTAGATGGAAGGAAAACTGATATGCATTGGAAAGGAGTTCTTGATGACCAGACTGCCATGTTTTTCTCTTGGCATCCAACCTGAAAAAACCTTTAGCTCCATACATTAAAGGAGTTTACAGTGATATTTGGAGAGTCCTTTCTACAAAATATGTGGTTAAAATGTCTTAATTAGTTTTCCCATGGAGAAAATCTAGAAAATAGTTGTTACATTTATATCCCCTTCCTCAAGAAAGCTCAGAAAGGCCTTCCAGCTTAACACAACCCAGCAAGGTTGGCTGAACTCTGAGAGGGAAAGGGAGAGGGGAGGGGGGAGAGAGAGAGAGAGAGAGAGAGAGAGCACGATCTAGAGAATGTCAAAGCCAAGAGAGGATCTAAGCATACCTTTCTCACCCCAGACTCAACATGCTAGCTGCTGCAGTACACAGCTTTTCATTTTATACCACAATAAATTTGTTAGTCTTTAAGACGGCACAAGACTCTTTTAACTAGTTTCCAAAACAGCTTCAATACAAACAGCTAGTGTTGATCATAAATTAGTTTCTCCAATACTTTTTGGACAAAACATTATTCTATTAGGGTTATGCACAAAATTGCTAATTGCCCTTCCATTACTAAAGCTTAAGTTCAATAATAGTAACATCATTATAAATGGAGAAATCGCTTTTCAAAATGACACAACTTAACTTTTACTGCTTTTTAATCTGGGGCAAATTTTAAAAATCAGTCCACGCACCAAGTCTAAATATCCACACATCATTATGACTCTCATTTTACGCTTCTAATCCTGAGCTATTCCTGCAAACGATAGGTAAATGCTTACGCTAATTGGTATTTTTTGTAATTATATATGATGGTTTAGTATATAATAGCTTTTCACAGCATTAAATTACTTACATTAATGCTGGTAATAGTTTTTAATGAAATCTTTGGGGACAGCTTGAACTTGCAGATATAAAGGGACATAGTTTTCATTTTTAATGTGAACACTCTAATTAGGTTTCCTTACTTAACAGTTCAGTGCCTTGAGGCACTGAGGAAAGGGGCTCTCTTACACCAAGGGAAGCTTTCTAATGTTATTATACTGAAAAATTAAATGAATTAGTCTGACAGATTTCCACAGCATTTTCCCTGCTTCTTTTGCTAATTCCCACGGACAATAGATTAAACTAAGACACCCTGACCCAAATCCAAACTATGCCTGTAGCCTTATGTTCCAAGAGGAACACTGTTTAATTCTTGACCCAGCCAAAAATTTAAGGGCATGGTGAATCCAGAAGAAACAAAATACAGGGTGGAGTTACTCATTTTGTGCATCAGATGTTTTAATTAGAGTCTGGCTTATTAGAATACTAACTTTACTAGTTTCCCACAGAAATGAGTAACATTTGCTCATTAACAGAGGAGAAACTATCCTGTTGAACCAATGGGACAATCTATGGACAAAAGACAATAAATTTACAGACTGCCAGTTGTTAAGAGAGAACTGGTATAAAATGTTTTTTAGATGGTACAGTACTCCCAAAGACATTGAGAGAATTAGTAAGGACTATAATGGATAGTGTTGGAAATGTCAGTGCACGGATGCAACATTTTATCATGTCCACATGTGGTGGACATGTAAGAAAGCATGGAAATATTGGATAAAGATACACGAAGAGATGCAGAAAATTTTCAAGCTAAATCCGAAAAACATGCTATTAAACATTTTACATCTTACTAAATAATGTTACGAAAGACCAGGGTACATGATGCAAGAGTGCAAGAAGGTTTAATTGTATATGGCCAAAGGCCGTCACAATACAAAGTTAAAAACAATAAAAATAGAAATCTATCTTACGGGTACATGGTGACAGCAGCAAGAGTGCTGCTGTGTCCTGGAGTGCAGATCGGGGTCCTGGACTGCTGACGAGAGGTAGGCACGAACCAGAAAAAAAACCGAACCATGCAGTTTGTGGTTTGTCGCATTTCACGACCCACGAACTTTCACGAACCTGCCCTGGTTCATGAACCAGTTTGTTTGGTTCGTGAAAACATCATATCTGGGGCAGCAAATCACCACTTCCGGGTCAGCAGAAGGCCACTTCCAGGTCAGCAGAAGGTCTGCAGGAAGTCCATCCCCTGTTGCCTAGGAAACTGATTGATCGACGCGAGGTTGTCTGCAGTGAAGAACCAAAAAACGAACTAATCGAACCAGCCTAAAGTTCATGGTGGTTCGTCAGAAATGGGCTCTGATGAACTGCCAGTTCGCGAACCACGAACCGGCCTGGTTCGTGCTGAATTTTGGTTCGTATTTTGGTTCATGCCCATCTCTACACCTGACACATTAGAGTGGATAGACAAGATATACAAATATGCATCTATGGCCAAATTAACGTCTTACATGCATAATAGACCAATAGCTGAATTTTGGAAAAAATGGATACTGAAGTCTGAGTATAACCAACTAAGGAGAGGGAATGAGAGCTATTATAAAAATTAGCTATCCTGTTACAGATTTCGAATGTATCTTTCTATTAGTTTAATCTAACTTTAAATGTAGTGTGTCATGTGTGCTTGCCTGCAGTACATGCCATGTGTATATTATATGCCACTCATTAATCCCCTGACACTAGCAGAGTTCTGATTACCTCTCCTTGCCTGTTCTTGGGAAATTAAGTGTGTTATCTCTACTTTGAACATAAACACTCTCCTGAAGAAGCAGAATACTTTCTCTTTTGAAGCGATTGGCCTTGAGACCAGCTGCACCTAACACAAACAAGGTTTTTTCTTGGGAACAGGGATGATTTCATGCTTACTCTGTAGATGTAGTCTAAACTGTGATATTTTTTGTCTCTGGCGTTCACACCACAATTTCAACAGACTTCTAACCTGGGGGTGGCCATTACACTATATCTAACTATGCTTTTCCTTAACATGTCACTTCTGCCAATTCCACTGTCTAAACACCTTGAACCTGATAGATCTCTAATAAAAGTTACTTCAACCAATCCACCTTTGTGATTGCTGTGGAGAACTTGGGAATTTACTTGCCAAGGACTGGCATAGTGCCTCTATAAGTTCTTATGCACTTTCTATTATTATATCTTTTCTTTTAAATATCTTTTTAAAGAAAAATTGGTGTTTCACGAGAGCTAATTATTATATGGTGCCTATATAGGAGATTCCAGCAAAAAACAGTTATGTGGTGTTTTAGGGATGGGGAGATACAGACAGGCCAGCTGCTTCCCCACTCATCCTAATCTTCTAAAATTCCTTTATAGTCCTACCATCAGTCAGTAGCTAGTACTAGCTGTTCCCATCAGAATTGTTCCACTGGCAGGGGGAAATGTGAGAGGTAATTTTCTACTATTTTTTGGCTCGAGAGCATGTCTATGATCAGCAGACAGCCTTGGTTGGATGGCTTGTTTGCTGCCTACTCCTAGAATGCAACACCACTCCTAAATCCTAAACTTTCCTGCAGGACTAAGACAACATCTTCCAGTTGGCCAGACTATTGGTCCATCTAGTCTGGACCAATCTAGAAAATATTCTGCTGGTAATTTTGCACATGTTCATTCATTCATTAAAAAGCCAACTGCGCATGCATATTCTCATACTACATTTTACCATCCTCTTCATCTGCCACCTCCTCCTCTCCCCATCTGATGTTCCTTTCTGTAATTATTTATTTACTTATAAGATACCTCCTTCTGTCTGGCTGGTGTTGATTAATGGAAAAGACAGGCAAACTACTCACACCTGGAAGAATTCACACAGGCACACTTCACAGCTTCATAGGAATTT
This sequence comes from Eublepharis macularius, assembly GCF_028583425.1. Lineage (NCBI taxonomy): Eukaryota > Metazoa > Chordata > Lepidosauria > Squamata > Eublepharidae > Eublepharis > Eublepharis macularius. The sequence continues at coordinate 73,926,371 of NC_072797.1, read as the reverse complement.
TAGGTTTTTCCAAATCCTGCCCCTACAGGATGCATTTATAGGATGCATCCCAAGTAGGTAGTCCCAAAGAGAGACAAACAGAGTGATCTGTGCTCAAAAATGTCACTTTAGTGACCCATTCCTGACCCTGTACAACATATGCCTTCATCAGATTCCAAGGTTCTGTACATGTTCCTCAACTTTGAAAAAATTCAGAGTGTACTCCTATTTAAATGAACAGTATGATGATTTTAAGTATGAAAGTCAACAACATTTTTGCAACTTTTGCAATATCCCTAATGAAAATAGCATCTTCTGGCTGATGTAACTGAAAGTTGGTTTAGTACCATCAGATTGACTAAGTTCAAAGGGAAATTACCATACAACCTTGCTAAAATTGAGTTTATTTGCAACTTCAGAACAATGGACTCCCCCCCCCCCCCACACACACACCAGGGACTGAATCGAGACGTAGGATTTTTCTCACATTACAGATGGTCCTTTACTGCACATTGCACCTCTGCTCTACCAAGCTATCAATATGTATTGTAGCTAGCTTCCTGACACTCTAATTTGCAATGCTCCTCCCAACCCCTGCCTGGGTTATAAAGACTCCTTTCTTTTCCCACTCCTTGTATCTGATGAAAGGAGCTTTGACTCTTGAAAGCTCATACTGGTGGTCCCCGGCCCTAAGGAAGCCCGCCTCACTTCAACCAGGACCAGGGCCTTTTCAGTCCTGGCCCCAGCCTGGTGGAACGCTCTGTCAATGGAGACCCAGGCCCAGCGGAACATATCATTCCGCCAGGCCTGTAAGACAGAGCTGTTCAGTGGTTGAAGGAGGCGGTGCCATGTCGGCCTCCCACTTTAGGGAGTGGTTCTCCCCACCATTGCACCTTAATGTATTTGATTAATTTATTTTATTATTGCTTATTGTATGTTGCTTTTAGAATTATTATTTTCTTGTTTTTATTGATTTTAACTGTTGTTCACTGCCCAGCGCCCCTGAGGATGGGCGTTTTATAAATTGAAATAACAGTAATAATATGGAAATCTTATTGGTCTCCAAGCTGCTCTTGGACCAGAATCTTGCTCTTCTACGACAGACCAACACAGCTACCCACCTGAATATACCACTACCTTGTTCTGCACACATGCAATCTGACTTTTACATGTCTTGTTGTCAGATTACAGCTATTCTTCAGAAAGTAAGAGTTCAGAGCTACAAAGAACTAATTAACGAAGTCAGAAAACTGTATAAAGAAACAACATGGATGTTATTTCTTCAGGTTCTTCCATGAAGAGATCACAATATGTTATTACAAAAATAGCAGAGAATTTAGAATGACATATACCTTGGACACTCCGAGGTTTGCTGGAATTACAGAAATCACAGATCTTTTCCCATTTATTTTGCACAGCTTCTGGTGTCATTTGATGGTTCTTCTGCCTGACAATGGCTCCTTCAGACCGTTCCCAGCGTACTGTCAGAACAGCAATAATAGGAGGCATTTAACAACCATTCAGAGCAGCCAAAAACTGCAGCAGCAGCAGCATATAATAGAGAGACTACAAAATGTTTATGAAGAATGATCATCTGAATTTCCAAGGAAAGAAGGCTTTATTGTTGTAGAAGGCACTAAGTATATGCCTTCAAAATGTGGCACCAAGTCCATATTTGCCAAGGATAGCTAAGCCACTGCTAAGAGATTTTGCACATGACTAATTAACCAATTCTTTTCAACTGTATGACTAAATATTTGTCATGTTCCAATGTCATCAATATTAATCATAAATTAAATATTTACTTTTATTACACTAATGTTAAATTGTGTAAAGTGCATTTTTCTTTGTATTATTAAACCAGATCAATGCAACTTACATTTTCCAACCCATCCAGCTCCAACCTGTGGTATAAAATAATTTTTGAAGAGTCAGTAAACTTCAAAAAACAACTGATTAAATAGAACCGCTAATCAATGAGGACAGAACAGTATATTTCACTTTAATGGGAATGCATTTTATTTCTTGATCATGTATTGTCTGTAAACATTATTTTGGGAGTTCTTAATACCTATGTGTACCCTTAATGTAATGAATAGGTTTAATGCTAATATTATTTTCTGAGATACAAGAAGCAGAGATTTAACTTATGACTATATTCTCAAAATACCCCTGAGCACTCTGGAAATCTATTGGATCCATTAATCTTTAAGGATAGAACATTCTAATCAGACTCCCACCCTTGTGAAGAAGCAACAGTATCACATATGCCATGCGCAGACAGCAAACTGGGTGTAGCAAAGTTTTTATTTCTAATCCCCTTTACCAGATCATGAGAAACCTGCCCGTTCAAAAAGCAGGTTCTAGCATATGCTCTCTCTCATATGTTGGTACAACAACCTGGATCAGTGTCATAAATGCCATGGTGGCCATGAATGCCTAATCCTGACAAGACCAAGCATCATTTGTTGAAATCCCCCAGATCAATCAATCTAGTGGTATTCCACACCAAGTCATAGACAGTCTCTCTGGCAGCTCAGCTAGGGCACCTACTGATAAACTGGGTGAACAGTAAAGCAGCAAAAACTTCAACATTTCTCTGTCATTTAATATAAGGTACATACAATCAATGTGACTAATATTTGCACTAGAAATCTGCAGAAGGAAAATGAGGGCCAAGCTAGATGATACAGCATTCTTGGAGATGCTGCCATCATTTTACCTCCGAATTTCCTCACTTTACCAATACCACAGGTGTCTGATTCTGCTCAGCACTGCACACTTGGAAGAGAGGCTCTTCTCCCCCTCCTGGGCTGCTTTCAAGAGTCCAACTTCTACTGTTGGTGGTTGGGCTCTTGAAGACGTTTAAGAGAAGACAGAAGCCCTCCCTCCCTCCTCATGCTGCAACATGGACCTATATCCCTAAGGCACTTGTAAAATGAGGAAGTTCAAAGGTAAAATGGGCAGTGGTGGCCCTGGGATCACCTATCATCTAGATAAGAACCATCTGAGCCATTCATGCTCCTTGTAATTCAAGGCTGAAGGACCACATGTCCAGCAAATGTTAATGAAGAAAGACATTATTAGTTTCTTTCACACTGATTTAGTTAGACATGCCAGGTAAACAGGGACATCACAGCAAGTAATGCATCGGAGGGACCTTCTTTTTCAAAGATCTGGAACTAGATAACATCAGGGTTGAACTGTGAAAGTATCTCTATCCACATTTGTTTGGATGGGTTACAGATTGTATAACGGTTCTCCAATTAAACACTCTTTTCGCCGCCAAACCTTTTTTTCCCAGTCCAATAAAGACTAACACACTAGATGAAAAGGATCCTGATGCATTTGAGCCACAGCAATTCCTCAGGGAAATAATTTTATACAAGACAACCAGGGCTATAAAAAGCTTTGCCTTTTCTGCAATGCAACACATTTCCCAGCATTATTGTACATTTAAATCTCTTTCGTATAAATGAGATGGAGCAACATAACGATAGCACAGCACTTTCCACCAATTTTTTTCAGGTCAAGGGGTAACATTTTATGCTTAAAATTAATACCGAAAACCACTGTTACCTTCCAACTTAATTATCATGCAGCAAAACATATTTTGAACTTTACCCATCATATAAGGAAATGCAATTGATATTACAAAATTCTAGAATAAAAGCAAACACTTCAGTACAAACATACAAATGAGGAAAACATGATGGGCTGTGAAAACAAATCACTGCCAGGAAAGAAAATAAAAGATATTACCTCAAATAGTCCACCATTCTCCTGACAACTTTCATGACAAAGCCAAAGTACCAAGGGAGCCACATAGTCTGGTTTGAAAGCATCCAGCATATCTAGGTTAGACAGACATTAAACAACATGTTTTCATTAAGTATTATGTGCTTACATATTAGACTCATATACAATCAATAGTCTCACTATATCTAATGATCAAGGACAAAATCAAAATAAAACAAATTAAACAGTACCTAAAAGTGCAAACTCGGGGCTGTACACAAATGAAACAAGATATGGAACAAGAATAATAAAGACACAGCATGGCTATCACATAACCAAGGGAACAATAACATACACAAAATGGGTGATACCACAAGGTATTAACAGTCTCATACAGGCTTATAAGATCCAGGTTGTGATGCTGACCTATCAAGACTTCTGATGCACTCAAACAGTCTTCATGTCAGTACAAAAAGAAAAAGGTCTGGTTGTGATTAGACATGGGCACGAACAGCATTATGAACGGAAAAAAACAATGAACAGGCTGCTCGGCTACTCATGAACGTGGCGTTTGTGAGGCGCCACTCCAGCTGAACAGGTGGCCATTGCAAGCCTCGTTCGTTGTGCTCGGCCACTGTTTGGGAAGCCAGACACTCAGGCGCCTTCAATCAATTCCCTCGGCAACGGAGGGAGGGACTGCCTGAACTCTGTCTGCACTCCCTCTGTCGCCCCGGACACCCCAATCAAAGCCCAACTTAGCTTGATGGGCAGGTCTTCCTTCCAAGTGTGGAGCTGCAAATTGGTTACATGGGAGCAGACACCAGGGGGAAGGGAGGGAGGAGGGGGGTGTTCTGTGGCCATGGGAACTCCAATCTCCTCCCTGCAAACCCTGTTAGGCAGTTCTGACTGCCAACCACAGACCTCCTACATTTCTCAATGAGACCTCTGCTTAGGAGGCAGCCCTGGAAGCCTCCGGTTCCAGGGCTGCTGCCAGGCTCTGGTACCAAGCTCTGTGGGCACCTCGGCTGAGGGCTCACACTGATTATTATTATTACCAATATCAGTGCCTGATCTAGTGGTCAGGCTTGCGAGTGTGCTGGGCTAGGGCTCTAGCCTCAGTTTCTGGTTCTAGGGTTGCTGCCAGGCTCTGGGGCCAAGCTCTGTGGGCACCTTGGCTGAGGGCTCACAGTGTTCTCTCCTTTTCTGTCCTCCTTAATTCTAGTTTGGTGGCACAATGAGTCTTCATGTTGTGGTGGCTGCCATGAGCGGTCGTGGGTGAAGTACAAAGGCAGTCCTCCTGGATTACTTGTGGAAAGCAGTACTGGGTGTGGCTCGGGGACAGCAGAGAGTACTCCTGCTCTCCCAGATTCACCTGTGGGGGCTGTGGAGGAGGCCAAAGAAATCTTTCCGCTGGGATCTCTCTCAACATTTTGAGGAGGAGGTGGGTGATGGATCCCTGGAGGAATGGATTGTGTTTTATGAAAGATCCCTCCCGTCCACATCCCAAACTCTTGGTGGTGTCCCCGCCTGCAGTCCACCCCTCACTCCGTTGTCCATGGCCAGTTCCGCAGCACAGCCTGTAACCATTCATCCTCCTTCCACAGCTGGTGGTCCATGTTTCAACGCCTCCGTATGGAGGCACTTTCGGGCCCTTCCTAATGACCCCCGTGTGGTGTGGTGCCGTGCCTGTGATGTCCTGGTGCACAGGGGCAAAAACCCGAAGCACCTGTCTTTGACGGTCCTGACTCGGCACATGAAGAGGCACCACCCGAGCCTGTCTCCCTCCTCACCCAATGAAACATCCATTGGGGGGAGAAAGGGGGCCACCAGCTCTTCTGAGTGGGGGTCAGTGGGAGGGTCACTTTGCCCTGAGGGTGATGCTGGTGAGAGCAGAGTGCTCTGGCATGCCACGCTCGCGGAGGTTGTCCCCTTGGGGTCTGGGACACAGCTTAGAACAGCGAGGTTGATGATTCAGGAGGCGGGCCTTCGCGTCTTGGCAGAGATGGCTGCCCACATGGCTTGCCCCTATACATCATGGAGTGTGTGGGCTTCCACAGGCTTTGAAAACATTTTGCCCCTTGGTTCTCCATGCTGTCGCTGCGCAGCCTTGCCCGTCGAGTCCGGTGGGTATCTCAAATGAGGGCTGACACATTTTGATCAGGCCTACTCCCACTGCTAACAGGCTTCTGATGCCTTGTTAGGCCTTCCTGGCACAGCCAGATCATCATGGCTGCTCTGGCACCGACAAACACTGGACAGCGAACATGTTCGTTAACGGGATATGGTCGGTTCCGTTTGTCTGTTCGTGTTCGTCTTCGGGAACAAACAGCTTGTTCGTGTTTTTTTCCCATTCGTGCCCATGTCTAGTTGTTATCCACCTATACAAACTTTAAATTCGGTGAGACACTTCCTTCTTAGTACTTTTTGTAAAGTAATATGCAATACAGAAAATTCCATTCTGGACAGACGAACATACATAAATAGACAATCTGAGTCTATACTGATATGTCACTTCTGACTGACATTAAACCAAGATGCACATAAGCACACCTCACTCTTCCTTCCCTTCTCACACCGAAAATCTCTTTTCGAAACTAACTCCTGTTATCTATGATCTATGACTCCAGGCAAGCAGATTAACGGGACTTAGCTTTCCTTCCACAAACTGGGATTTTAAAGCAAAGTTTAATTCAGGTTTAAAATCTCAGTTTATGAACAACTAACATTGGCCTGACAGCATATGTACATCACAGATAACAAGTTCATTTCTAACTGGAAATGTTCGCATGAAAAAGGGCAGGGAAGGAGGGAAGTATGCAGGACTGGTAATGCTGGATTTGTGTACAGCCGAGGTTAATGCTTGTTAAAAGTTAAATCTGAACACACCCTAAAATGTCTTTCTGGAAGGGTATAAACAGCAGAATATTGAAATGCCACCTGACAGTTCAGTAAACTGTTGTTAGCATACAACTTGCTAAAATTGTAATGTCTAGACTTGCATTATATGTCACCTATGGGCATCACTGAAGTAAAGAACTAAATCTATTTGTTAAAAGATGGTATTCTACATTTGCAACCTGTTCATGATATATTTCTGCAATATAGACATTTCTATGTAAGAACAAAGATGACAAATTAACCCAACAAAACATACTATTTTATGGATTTTCAAGGAACAATTTAAATTTCACATGTCTAACAGTACCTCATATTTCTTTCAAACATCAAAACCATTTCCCAGAACAGCAGGAAATCCATGCCCAATTAAAGGTATCACAACTGTAGTCTACAATAATTTAGAAGGCCATAGATCTCCCACATAGCACAGGAAGTGCTGTGAATGTCTTTTCTACTATTTGAAAACAGCTGACTCTACTTGTATCAAACTTGACAAGCTTAAATGTTTCCTTCTAAGGCACCATGTACCTATTAAATTGGCACCCTTAAAAGCACAGTGTGCTGCTTTTGTGTGTCTGCCTTCAAGCAGAGACGTAAGAACTGAGATAAAGACTTTGACAAAGTGTTAATAAGTTAAAGTCTTTCATTTTAAAAAGCAGGATGCTTACAGTAGTCATTTGTAGAACTGTTCATTTAAAGAACTGGGCGCACAGCTCTTAGAGAATTGTGGAAAACAAGTTCTTCTGATTTATATGTTGTCTTTGCACAGACGTGTCCAAGTCCATAAATGCTTATATATCAAAGATCAGTAGAACCTTGCTGTACTTAACCAGTGGCCTCAATACGTTTCCAAAACAGTGAACAAATCAAACTATTTTTAAAAATTAAATTCCAATAAATATAAACAGCATTAACAATCTGAACTGTCTGTAGGTCTCGGCTATGAAAGAGATCCCAAGAATAGAAGTGAGCTAAGTTCACTGCTCAATCTATTCCAATATCACCACACAGGTAAAAGAAATAACCAAGTACAGCTAAAGGCCAAGGCCCAAGTAAGAAGCAATAGGTGTGTGTGTGTGTGTGTGCGCGCGCATACGTGCGCATACACACACACATGCCCTCAAAGACGGTGCCTCCAACCCACTCTGCATTATTCTATATGGGGAAAATATCTGGGGGCTATCTGGGGGGGGCGTAAAAGTGGCATTTTTTAAGCAAACCCCACCAAATTTGCAGGGGACCTATTCCTGACTGTCCTCTAAGGACCCCCTCCCAAGTTTCAGGAAGATTGGACCACAGGGACCAATTCTATTGCCCCCTGTACAAAGTGCCCCCCAGCTACACCAATGTTTCCTATGGAGAAAAAGTCAAAGCTGACTCCCACTGCAGAAACACACTGGGGCAAAGCTGCCATAGTCATGTACGCTCCTAAATGCAAGCTGGGATCATCCCATAGAAAGCCTAACAGAACCAAAGTGAAGGGGAAAACATCACACCAGAGAATCACATCAATTTCACCCAAACCAAATCGAAACAAACAACACTGTTGCATAGTCCAACAGAACCAGCGTAATTCTGAGCAGCCAGGCACTGGGTTCAGTCAGTGGGGAAAAACCACAGAACAGAACCCAGCCACAAGCACAATGCATTCCTTGCTTTAGTTTACTGCTCCCCAGGGTTTTTTTCTGGGAAAAGAGGTGGCAGAACTCTCAAGAGGGAAATGAGGAAGAAACACACAGGATTCTTTGAAATAATATTATTTTCACGCACTATTGCTGAGTATTTTCAAGAGGTGCCGGAACTCCCTTCCACCACGTTCCCGTTGACAAAAAGCCCTGCTGCTCCCCTAAGGAACATTACTATAATAATATTATTGTAATATTGCCTCAGTTTACTGTTCCCCTAAGGAACAATACTGTAATAATATTATTGTAGTAATACTGTAATCATCAGTCACAGATGATCAAAGGAAAGCAAAGGAACACAATCTTATTGAACTTGGGCCCAATTAATCCACCTGCTCTATGACAGCAGAATCCAGAAGCCCCTTGGTTTCAGTAATATAAAATGGTTCTTTAACAGTCTGGCCTCCAGTTTGTTCACATAAGATTAAACTGATATCCTCAAATTTATTCCCTCTGAAATCTATGACAGCCTATGAAATCTGACTACTCAACCCTGTGGAACAGCCTGCCTGAGGAGGTCAGGAGAGCCCCCACTCTCCTGCCTTTCTGCAAATGATGCAAAACTGAATTATTCAAAAAGGCTTTTTACTCGAATGCTGTATTGTAGGGATGGGGTCTCAGATGCTTTGCTAATGAGTTAGGGACTTCACCACTATGTTGCCTTACATATTATCTGCTGCTTTAAATATGTACTCCTATGTACTACCTGTGCTTTATGTTGTCTAATGTCAATCCTAGAAATGGTTCTGTTCTGTTCCAGTATTTTCTTCTACTTTGTATTGGATGCTTGCTAATGCTATGTCTTTTAAAACTTGTATCTATTTACCCTATGGCATTGTTTATGGAAATGTACTTGATACTGTATGGAAATGTACTTGATACTGATTATACTAAGCTCATACTGTGTAATCCGCCTTGAGTCTCAGTGAGAAAGGCGAACTATAAATGACATAAATTAAATAAATAAATATTTCTTTGCTTCTTGACTGAATCCAAAACTCAATAAAAACCAGAAAAGCAGAAGAGCAGATTTTAAGTTGTTTACCTGGGGGCATGATCGTCTCAGTCAGTCTGGATCCTGCGGTAGGAGCAATTGTGTTACAGTGGATGTTGTACTTCCTGCCTTCAACTGCAAGTGTGTTTGACAGACCCAGAAGTCCAAGTTTGGCAGCACTGTAGTTTGCCTGACCAAAGTTGCCATATATTCCAGCAGCCGAGGAAGTCATAATTATCCTTGAAAATAACAGAGAAAACACAAATTCCTGAATTAAATATCACAGTAACAAGAACTCTGAGAAGTGATATCATGAGAAATTTAAGCCTGTAATGCATTGTATCTTATTTTTAAGGAATAATCAGCTCTTATTCATACAGCTACAAAGAGATTTTCAGATCTTTAAATGATAGACATATTTACAGCACCATCTTTAAATGTTAATAAGGAACCTAAGATATTATTCTCATTATAATTTTTTTTAAGTTGGCTGAATTCATATTGAGAGCCACTTTGGTGTAGGGGTTAAGAATGGCAGGACTCTAATCTGGAAAACCAGGTGTAATTCCCCACTGCTCCACTTGAAGCCAGCTGGATGATCTTGAAGCCGGCTGGGTGACCTTCCTGGAGCTTTCTCAGCCCCACCAACCTCACAGGGTGATTTTCATGAGGATAACAACAACACCCTTTGTAAACCACTCTGAGTGGGCACTAAGTTGTCCTGAAGGGCAGTATATAAATCAAATGTTGTTGTTGTTGTTGTTGTTGCTGCTGCTGCTGCTGCTATTATTATATAACATGCCAAAGTTGCAGCAATTAAATGATATGCTCGTGTTAAAAAAAATGACAAGGTCACATGATAATATCACCCCCTATTGGGTGAAAGGACTGCTAAAAATATTATATGATGTTAAATAGTCTTTATCTTTTTGGTAAATGTATGGTAACGCTCAAATTAATAGAGAAAAATAATTGCCTCCTCTGCACTAATTTAGGATGGGTGTAGTGAATAGTGTTCATAAATGGAACACATAAAAGCTAAATAAATGAATCTACCTATAAACAGAGCTGAGAAAAAGAACCAATATTTTGATTTCATATAATGTTCTTCATGCCATATCAAATTTAAATATGACTTTGGGTAAAAAAAAATGGTAGGACACATTGTACTGGAGAGGCAGTGAAACAGCAGCTTCTTTCATGTTTCATTGGCTACCTTTTCATGCAATTCTAGTACAATCCTATAAATAACTTGGGTACAAGCCCCCTGAAAGTGGTGGACTCAGACTGGAACAACTCTGCATAGTCCTGCACTGTTAGTCCACTTATATGCGGGTAAGACGGTAACAGTGATAATTTGAGGACCTTCAGAATATGATGACGTAGGTTTTCCTGGCTTTCAGGGTTGCAGAGAAACCCCATGGGATGAGATCAGAAGGAGACTCACTCTTGACTATGGATGAAATTTGCCTGAACTTGCAGGAGAGGCACAGGTGATTTGATTGGGTTAGGCCTCTATGTTTTATGGACTCTATGTTCTATGATTAGGCGTATAGCTCAGTCCTGAGGGTGGGTGCAGAAAGCATTCAGGGAGCAGATGAAGGAGCACACTATCATAACTCGGACTTACGTGGGCATAAACCCTCACCACTGGTGGCCAGGCAAGGAGCGCCACCGCCACAGTGCGCCACAAGTGGCCAGGATCAGCAGCTGGATGGCGGCATAGGTGTGGCACAAGTCCCTGCGCCAGTGCCGGGGGGGGGCAGGATGGAGGGGGGCATGAGTTGGTCAGATCCCAAAGCCACTCTGACCAGGGCCCACCCACTGCAGCAACAGAAAGTTAGACTGCAAAAAACAGTGGCATAGCTCATCGGTGCCCACTGTATGGGAAAATTGGTTCTCCCCCACGTCCAGCCCCGCCCAGCTAGCCTGGCAGAGTACAGGATGCCAACTACCGCAGAAACCAATTTGCGTGCGCCCCCATGGCAACCGAGCCCCCCTCCATGTGCCCAATCAGCTCCCTGCATGTCCAGATAGCCTCTTCAGTTTTTGCAGTTAAATAAAATATGTTGAAAAACAACCACCTTCTTGTTTGTTTTCTTGCCTGTGGATGAGTGTCCTTCCCCCCACGTCCCCATAGGGATGTCTTTTCACACATCCCTGCAAACGATTCCTGGCTCAGGCCTGGGATGGATGGGGTGCCCCCAAAGTGGCTCGACAAGCCTTCATGCCTTGGTGTTGCTGTGCTGCCGGAAGGAGCAGGTGTCCAATGGCACCTTGGGGCCCCATCCAGCTTACCCACATGCCATCATTCTGTTCTGGGGGGCATCATTCCAGGACTGCAGCATGGCTCTTGAGGTCTGACCCACATTCTCGTCACATCTTTGTGATGCAGTGATGAGTTCAAATGGAGTTGCCACAAGTCGGTGGGTGTTTGTCATTCCCAGCCTTCCAGCCTCTCCCATAGTTTCCAATGGGCATTTCTATCACTCGTTACAGAACCCAGCCCACACCTGACTCTAAGGAGCTTCCTCTCTGGGACCTGATCCAGAGTGCTGCAGGCTGCGAGTGCGGCCCTCACTGTGTCCTGCTGCCTTTCTAGGCTCACTTTTCTGGGAGAGGGTGCATGTTTCTTGAAGCGGTGGAGGGGAGGAAGGTTGCAAGCAAGTGGTGTTGCAAGGTGCCAGCCTGCCCCTTATTGGAAATGGGGAATAGACAAGTGGCTAGGCAAGCGCCCTGTCTGCATCATTAGCGTCCCTCTCCCCGAGGCAGGTGCATCTATTGGGGGTGCAGCAAGCCCGATCGTGGGGATCTCTCTGCCCTGTCCACCTGCTCTCTGAGGGGCGAAAGCATGGCAGTGGCAATTGGGGACAGGAAATATGGCCTTCCCTTGTCACTCACAGTGCTGTCAACTGCAGCCACCCTGCAATTGGTGGATCCTGGCAATGTTGCAGGGGCAACGATGCCACCTTCTCTCCTGGCTGTGCCTTGTCGGGCTTGGCTGGCTGGCCCAGCTCTCCCACAAAAGTCCTTAGGGAGCGGATGAGTGGTGCTGCATTTACACTGACATGCGGCCACCGTCGCCAAGGATGACCTTTGGATGGGGCTGTCCACTATGTTTAAAAGATGTTTTAAATGTGATTTTAAAGGGCATATTCTGAAGCATCTATTGAAATAATTTCTCACTCCCAGGCAAGAACTGCTTTAATTATTACAAACTGTCGGGTATTTCTTGCAAAAGCAATGAAGAGATGCAAGTAAAAACAAAATGGATATGTTAAGACCTTAAAGGGAAACAGGTAGAAATCTAGCATAGCCACGAAGTATTTTTCCTTTTTATTCATTTTGTATCTTTATGCAGCATGTTCAGTGAGCAGCCAAACCTGTATTTACCTTCCAAAATTCTGTTTCTTCATATGATTCCATGCAGCTCGGGTTACCAGGAAGGATCCTTTCAAATGAATTCTGTGAATTATATCTAGGAGGCAAAAAAATAAGCCATTATGCTAGTTGATTCTTGAAAGCAGGGAACCAAATGTCTAAAGAAAAAAGGGTTTGCTATTTAATCAACTCACCCCAGTCTTCATCACTTATCCTAGTGAATGAACGGTCCCTCAATATACTATGGGGACAAAAAAGAATAAAATTATCGAACTGAAAGTGAGAGTCACATAACTGGAGGACAAAACCTTATATCTAGATCTACTTACCCAGCATTATTGATCAGAATATCTGCAAAAAATGCATATAAGATATTAAGGTATATGTATCAAATCCATTCTTATTTTATTTATTATTACCTTATTGTATTACATATTGGCCTGTACCAAATCCGACTAGTCCAGAGAGAGAGAACACACACATGCTGCATGGGTACAGAATGCTTATATTTACTAAAGGAACTGGCTGCAGCTCACAGGGGCTTTTGGCTCACTTCTTATAATATCATAATGGATGTACACAGTGAAAGGTGTATCTCACATATACACTTGGAAAAGTTTTCTTAGAGAACAGATAATGGTTACTAGAATATGAGCGAATTACAGTAACATCCTAAACAGAGCAGCACTCTTTTAAATCCATTGAAGTCAATGGGCTTAGATGGATATAATTCTTAGGACTGCACTGTTAACAACTAGACTACTTTAATCCTATTTTAGATTTTACTTGTATTATTTACAAAGTCTGTGAGCAGGCAGCAGAAAGTACTGTCAGATAGGTCAGAAGAACAGACCTTTGGACACTTACCGTGAAGGGTCCTTCTCCTCTGAGGAAAGGAGGACATCTTGGGTGATTCCCACCATCCAATCAGGGAGGCAGGAACTAACTTTCTTCCTCTTCCTGTCTAGCCTGTGGGACCACCCTCTCTTCAGTTCAGGTAACTCCACAAAGCAGTAACATTGAATTTATCATTCAGCAACTGTCAATACTGAGAGAAAAAACACCTGTTGCATTAACATATATTGTAAATAAAGCATAACCCAGAAGAGGTAGAAGAATGAGGCAGCAGGGTAGAGAAGGACGGAGACCCGGGGAGGGCAAGATGTCCTCCTTTCCTCAGAGGAGAAGGACCCTTCACGGTAAGTATCCAAAGGTCCGTTCTCCCTCTGAGGCGGAGGACATCTTGGGTGCTCCCAAAGCAGTTTCCAGTTTCTGGGTGGGATGTGGTCTTCGTCCACGATCATGCACTGCAGTACTTTTCTACTACAGTCAGTGTTCGCTGAATCATATAGATTTGATCTGTAACATCTTACCAAGGTCGAGACAGACAACCTTGTTGCTGCATTGCAGACTTCTTCTACAGAAGTGTTCCTGTGTAATGCTGCACTGGTAGTAGCACTCCTCAAAGAGTGAGCTGATATTCCACAAGGAACCTCTACGAAGAGAGTTTTTAGGAGTTTCAATAGTGTATGTTTTGCTATTGGCACTTGCTGCTGCTGAAGACATTTTCTTACCCAAATTGAGGGGAGATATATTTAAGAACAGTAAGACTGACTTTCTAATTTGCACTATTTGGAGCAGATAGGCCTTGAGCCTCCTTCTGACATCTAGGTTGTGTCAGAGCCTCCCCCTAGTCTATTTAGGGTACAGGTAGAAATATGGTAGCCTTATCTCTTGCAAACTATGCAGTTTGGAATACGCTTTTGGAAGACAGTATGAGGCATCTCCTTACCATTGGGAAAGATACAGAGTTCAGGTCTGACTAAATCTTCTGGCAGACGTGAACATAATAAAGAAGATAGTCTTCATTCTAAGCCTTTTCAGGGGAACGTCCTTGACCGGTTCAAATGGATGTTTGGTCAGGGCTGTGTAAAATGTCTACTGAGTGAGGGCTTCCCAATAAGAGTTGTAAATTCTGAGTATAAACTGTTTTCTGAATGCTAGGAGAGTGTTGGCCACTCTCAGAAATATCCCCATCTTAGGAAGGCGTTCCTTTCTATTTCCACACGGTTAAGCAGAGTAAATCTAAATGAGGGAGCCAAATTGGTCCCTGCTGTAACTTGACCGAAGAGGTCAGTAGGGTGAAAGGTGGAAATATCACCATCTGTTGGAAAGTGGAAAGGCATGGTCTGTTACTGGTAAGGGTAGTAATACATAGAGGAGGCCTAATGGCCACTGCAATGTCAGGGCATCTGCTTGTGAATAGAACAAATCTTGTCATGTACCCTGGTAGTTGATGGCTGTGTTGGGGCGCACACAGGTTCGTGAGGTGTTGTGAAGTGCAATGTTATGAGATATTTCTTAAGGGACTATTCCCGTTGTCCCCTCAGCCAGTCTGCCTGGGCATTGGATATGCCTTTGATGTGTACAGTTCTGATCAAAGCTAGGTGACCATCCTCCCAGGTAAGTATCCTTGCTGCCACCGTGTGTCGCCTCGAGGTCTTGAATCCCCCCTGCTTGTTTATATATGTTTTGTCTGCTACCTTGTCCATACAGATCTCTGAACTGGAACAGGGCCAGACAAATTGCTCACCTTTCTAAGTCATTGGTAGGAAAACATGCCTAACCTGATTCTTACACCTGTAAATATTTGTTGTTCTTGAGGGGGTCATGAATTGTTTGCTTTGCATTGGGTTGGTGACCTTGGCTCAGATGGGTTTTGATCTGAAGTGGTATCTGATGGGAAGATCTGTCTTCTCCATGATCTGTTGTTAATGAGATCTAAGAAAGATCTGAAGTAGTCTTGCCTATAGATGACCCCAAAGGTATTGCATTGTAGGTGGCCACTAGCCAACCCATCAGTTTCAGTAGTGTTGTGAGAAGTGATTTTGTACTCTGATGACAGTCTCAGTCAGCTGTTTGGTCTTCCTGACCTTTTCTTTGGTGAGGGATAGGGGAAAAAAAACCCTTTTGGTGACTGTGATCTAACCCAGGTGTTCAAGCTTGTAGGAACTGAATGGTGAATTGAGTATTGTGGTGAGATTTTCTCTTGAACTTGAACCGATCAGGAGATCATCTTGGTGCAAGTGAATATGAATACCCCGTCTCTGAAACGTATGATGAGGTTGATCATGAATTTTGTGAATACTCTTGGTGTGGTGGACAGGCCAAAACAGGATGGCTCAGAACTGACGGGTTTGTTTTTGTTTTTAACATAAAATCTTAGGTATTGTTGAAGGGCTGTCAGAATAGGTACATGGAGGTATGTTTCTGTGAGATCTGTAGATGTCATGTGTTCTTCTGACTGATTGGTCACTGCGACTGAGTGCAGAGTCTCCATTCAGAAGTGATACAATTTGATAAACTTGTTCAAAAAACTTGAGGTCTAATAACACCCTCCAGTCCCTATTCTTTTTAGGGATTGAGAAGAAGATTGAGTAGACCCCTTTCTGGTAGGCAGCTTTCAAATTGTATGGAATAGCCTTGTGAGACTATTTGTAAGGCCTGCCTGCTTGTCAACCTAGGCTTGATGGCAAAGAGTAGTTGGCCTCTCACAGGGACAGCTAGCAAGTCCTGTCTTAGAGATCTGGGTATTAAGGTTGAATCTCTTTCCACGTGTGGAGAACTGTCTGTTTGATCTTGAGACAAGGTAAGCATTATCCCCACAATACAGCTGGAGAGCTGGGACTGAGAGGACCAGTTTATACAAAGCCCATGTGGCAAGTTCATGGCAGCAGTGAGATTTGAACCTGCAGAGTACTGCATCACTGTTCAGTTACTTAACCACTATACTGCAAGTGGGGTCTTGAAAGGACCCCCCTTATTAAAGGGCTGCCTAGATTAACCCCAGGATGGCCATTTGGAATCTTGTCTGGACCTTAGTAGTGTGTGTTGTGAATAAAAGGCTGAGGGCCAATGGATCGCCTCTCAGATTGTTTGAGTGTTTTTGGCAACATATTCTTCTGTCCTAGGTCTCAATCTAGATCTTTCCCAGGGCATCCCCAAATAGCTTGTCTCTTTGAAAGAGGTAAGCCAGGACGATATTTTTTTAGAGTGTGAATCTGCTGGCCATGCTCTTAGTCAAGCGTGCCGGCCTGTTACTGCTGTCAAGATGATAATCCTGGAAGAAAAAGGTAAATGTATCCAGGATGACGTCTGTCTTGAAGGTATTGGCCCTTACATTTCTGTTTGCCCCTTCAATGGGGGCAGCTATTGTTGTACAGGAGAAGTTGGATCAGTTTCCAGATCCATACTCCTGACACTCTTGAGGCAATTGAGACAATAGTTGTAGCCTTAATAGCCATAGTCACGGCCTCGTGAGCTCTTGTTGGCATGGCCTCTCTCCTCTTGTCTAAGTGGTCTCAGACTGATCCTTACCCATCTTCTGACCAGAGCCCAGATGACTGAAGTGTAGCCACTGGAGTTTCCATCGCAGGTACCTGCAACAACTCACAGCAAAGAAAGGTAGTGAGTACAGTTTGTTTTGTTTTGGGACCAAGTTTGGGGATTATTAATTGGCTTATGGTTTAGACCACTCAGCCTTGAACCTTCTCCCCAAATATTCTGGAAATGGGAGGACCTTTTCTGAGGAACCTTCACTAGGAAGAGACTCTTGTTTCCCTGGGTTGGATTTGGTATTCCCAGTCTAAGGGTCCTACTCCCCCAGGGGTAATTTCTACCACTCTAAGGGCTGAGAATGTCTTAGGTAGTAAATACTGGTAGACCTCAGATTCAGACAGCTGGGCTGACTGTTCTGGTAGGG
The DNA here is from genome assembly GCF_028583425.1 of Eublepharis macularius. Classification (NCBI taxonomy): domain Eukaryota; kingdom Metazoa; phylum Chordata; class Lepidosauria; order Squamata; family Eublepharidae; genus Eublepharis; species Eublepharis macularius. The sequence goes on along the minus strand of NC_072797.1, from coordinate 73,908,934 downwards.
ATATTTTCTCCTCTTCCACATCTCCTTGTCATTACAGCGTATCTGAGGGCAATCCCCCTGCTCAGTGGGGATCCCTGACTGATAAACATTACAAACTGCCTTATTCTGACTCAGACCATCAGTCAGTGTTATCTCCTCAGACTGGCAGCAGGTAACCAGGGTCTCAGGAAGAGGTTTTTCCCCTCATCTACCTAATATTTTAAAATGGAGTTAATGGGGAACAAACCTGGATCCTTTGCATACAAAGCAGAAGCTCTTCCACAGAGCTACAGCCTTACTCATGGAGGGAGGAGGAGGTAGACACCACACCACTATTTCCTCCCTCCTGGTTAGTCTTAAGAGTTAAAAGGTTCAAAGACACCGGCATATTTGCGTCCTTTATACATTACCCATCTGACAGGGAAAGGCAGGGCTAGATCCTGTTGTAAAAGCAGGGCTAAATCCAAAGGGGAAAGGCCTGCTGTAAAATCTCCAGCCATGAGATTGGCATGGGCACATTCACATGGTGCCCGGGCTGAGGAGATTCCTGGAATCTTTACAGGGCTAAGGTGCTTCTGACTGGCAAAGTGACAGGATTTCCTCCCTCATAGTCAGTCCAATTGCTGACAGGAATTCTGGAGGTAACACGCTTGGGGGAACACTTACGTGGCCCTCCTGGGCTTGTTGGCTGGAGCTCTGGGTGTCTGGATTATGTTTCAGCCATGTCTCTCCTGCCAGGAGATTGGCAAGCGCGTCTTTGAGATTAGGCGGGAAGTCACTCACTGCGTTGCTTCCTGCCAAAATTGAGCTCTGCCAGGTGGCACTGTTCTCAGCTGGCTGGGCCTGTTCCCACCACCGGTAGGATGGCTCCGTGGGAACAGCCCTTATTCTTCTGGCCAGGGAACCCATACAGCCTAAGAGGCATGCTGGTGCTGGCTGGGGCTGTTCCCGCCGCCGGTAGGACGGCTCCGCGGGAACAGCCCATATTCTCCTCCATGAAGCTTTCCTCAGAGTCCGATGACTCTCTAGAGACCATCTCGTCCTCTTCTTTTCTTTCTTTGGCAAGAGGAGTAAAAGAAGAGGAAATGGGAGGAGAGTAAGGTAATGAAGTAAGTAAGGAGTAAGGTAAAGAATGGTTGAGGAAGACGAAAGATAAATAAGAGATAGAGAAAAGGCAGCAGAGCTAGTCTGCTGAAGAACTGCTCTCCCTGGAGGCAGGAACAGAACTGAAGAGAGGGTGGTCCCACAGGCTAGACAGGAAGAGGAAGAAAGTTAGTTCCTGCCTCCCTGATTGGATGGTGGGAATCACCCAAGATGTCCTCCGCCTCAGAGGGAGAACTACCAAAGGGCACTGCTGTGCTGAGCAAACTTGCCCTGAGGGCTTTTATTGGAAGCGAGGGTGTTACTAACTTGTTTTAGTTTAAATTGACATATGGTCAACATACAGAAACTGACTTACATACACACGTCTAATACTGATAAAAGTCTAGAACTATATTATGCAAGCCTGGCATTGGCACCCTCACATCAGTACTCCACATCAGTACACCAACACAACAATACCAGATTTCTGTTTTCTTACATCCACTCTACATCATCCACACATGATATGGGGTAAATTATCCTAGATGTAAGAGGGAAGTACTTGACACAAAGATTCCAGTTTCAGCAGCAGCTGTGCATTCCAGGCTTAATTCTAATCCTATCATCTACATGGGAAGAAACTATTAAAAGCAGCCAATGCAAAATATGTTTCTTTTAATTATTGTATACTGTAATTCACTGGACTGATGATCTTATAAATATAGAAACATTTGAACGTATTGTAAATAGACGGCAATTGCCGTCTATTTTTTATAGAAACCTTTTATAGAAGCATATATATAGTTTTGCAAATATTGTTTTTGTAGACAGTATTGGCTTTCATCTCCTAACAGCATGGGTGAGACCAAGTCTACAGTAAAAAAAATGAGTTACAACCAAATAAACTGAAAAAAGTACAAGAAATTCAGGGAAGTCTCTAAGTTACTGTAAAGCTTCTTCACAAAGAAGTGTAATTTCAAACAGCCTAATAAAAGTATTTTTCCACTGTGGCAGATTCTAACTTCCAAATGTTATAGCGTATTTTTTTTTTAATGGAGCAATAGAACACAAGGCCAAGACAGGCACCTCCAAACATCTATCCCCTCCACCGATTAATCCACATAATCCAGAAATCATACCGATCTTCCCAAAGGCATCCAGTGCTGTCTGCACAAGCTTCTCACCAGCTTCTACTGAATCTGTAAAAATCAGTTAAAGAGAAACAACCGTTAGTCAACCACAAAAATGCATACATTTCTTAAAATACAGATAATACAAAATACAGACCCTTCTTCCTGAGAACAAAGAGGCAAAAGTCTTTTAGGCCAACTCACAGAAAACATTTAATTTCATCTGAAATAGTCCTGATTTTAGTCGAGTATGCACTGTGACACAAGAAAGAGGCAGTCTAATGGGAATAAAAACTGTGACTACAGCTATGCTGCAACCATAGTTCCCAGGCTATACACATCTCATTCATATGACATATTGTTCATGTACATACACAGGTGGAGAAGATAGTTTGGAGACAGGAAACAACATTGGGTTGGATCCAAAGTGGCCCTGGCATGAATGGAAAGCACGGGTACATCAGAAAAGTTGCCAATCCATCCCCTGGCTTGGCTTCTGTTCAGTGCACTCTGTGCCATTTCAGCAGTTCTCTATCATCAGGAGAAGAGAGCAGCACAAGCTGCTGAAGCTGGAACATAATGCACATATAGTGTATGACCTTAGAAACTAATGTATGATTTACGCATTGAAAAATAGAGAAAGATAGATTTAGTATTTATTGTTATTTAAGTGTCTCAACTTCTTGTCTGTGGAGATGCAGGAAACGTTTTGTCATCTAAACTCACAGTTACTTCTGACATCATAACTTAAATTCAGGAAAGCACAGTATCTAATTGCTTTACAGTCTAAAGCAGTCTGTATGAGTATGTCACACAAGAACACTTAAAATATCAAACAAATGACCTCAGATGTATAAAAGATAGCTCTTCTCTGGTTTCTTTGCTGGAATTAGAAGAGTATATCTCTTTCTCAAAAAGACATATAGCAAGTACTGCGAGACACAGGAATATCTCGGTGCCACTTCACACATTACATGGTAGCAATTGTAGACTTGTCATAATAAATGGAAGTACTGGGAGTAGCACCAATAAACTCCATACCATGAGCAGTTGAATAAGCTATGTTTTTTTTTTATGCGCATGTATTAATTTCATACATTTACAATTAGAAGTACAATAGGTGAAACATTTCTCCAACATGCTTCCTTTTCTTTAAGGCATAACTGTGATGGACAGGATTGGTTCCAGCTCTGCCTCTCCTGAGCGACAGCCAATGGGAGCAGGCAGAATGCTGGGCCAATGAGAGTTAGTGTCTGTTGGAGGGAGAGAAGGCTCTTGGAAGCTGCTAATGGAAAAAGGTTTTGACTCTGCTGAGAAGAGGCAGTAGAGATATTGCTGGCTGATTTCAAACCTGTTCTATTACATTGAAACATTCTCTGTTTAATTCCAATTTAATAGTTTAAAATCCATTCACTCCTATGCTCCATCTTGTAAATAAAGTTTCTTTATTTATTTATTTTAACCCTGGCTGGCTTAAAATCGTTGACTGAGGGAAAATATCCCACACAAAGGCCTCAGACATTCAGGTCATGTTAAATGGGCCAAGCTTAAATGGTGGCAGTGTATATAAAGAGAAAGTAACCTCTGAGTTCCCTTTCCCCAAGTAGCCCTGGGCTGTAGCTGGCTGAGGGGGGGAGGTACATACAGGGAACTGGCGGCCTGTCTGGTATAGCCTCTGCAAGAGGAGAGAGGGGACTCTGTGAGGATTTAGGGATCTACCTGCTACAGTGGAGGCTAGATAGGTGGCATGTGGTGACCCAGTTTTTACCTGCCTGGAAGTTCCCAAACCTGTGAAGGAAGGATTGGAGTGGGTCAAAGATGGTGAAAGGCTGTGAGAGGATTATCGACAGGGTTTTTTTCCAGCTGGAATGCGGTGGAACGGAGTTCCGGAACCTCTCGAAAATGGTCACATGGCTGGTGGCCCTGTCCCCTGATCTCCAGACAGAGGGGAGTTGAGATTGCCCTCCGTGCTGCTCAGTGGCGCGGAGGGCAATCTAAACTCCCCTCTATCTGGAGATCAGGGGACGGGGCCACCAGCCATGTGACCATTTTCTCCAAGGGCAACTCACTGAGTTCCACCACCTCTTTTCCCAGAAAAAAAGCCCTGGTTATCGACATAGTGTAAGATGCCACTTCCATATATCACTTAATCCAAGATCAAGAAATTACCAGTTAGGACATATTCGTTGGCTTTAAGAACTCTTTCAATATAAAGGAGCACAATTATTGTGTAAGTACTAGGTAGAATTAGCAGTTCTTAATGATCTTTTTAACACAGCCTTTATTATCCGTTGCTGCCCCAACTCTGAGTAAAGTGATGTGGGGATGGCAGTTTCAGACAGCACTTACATCCATTTATGAATCGTATGTGAATTGCTGTGGCCATTTCAAACAGCATTGCTTTTTTGGGTGATGCTGAGTGGTTTTTTTTAAACAGTTTAAACTTTAGTGCTATACTGTCAATGCACTAATATCATGATACCATACCAGAAGGGCAATACCAATGTTTATCACTGTAGCAGTACAGTGCTATAGTGAAAATCATTATCTGTTAAAAAAATAGGGGGAAAGAATGTGCTGGAAATGGGTTGGAAAATAAAAAAGGTGGTGCAGGTGGAATCACTGCAGATATTTCAAACAATGCACTGGAGCAAGTAAGGAAGTTTACAGATTACTTAAGAACAGGAGAAACGGGTTTTTTTTTAAAGATTCAACTCCACATTGCACACAGGATACATGCAGATTTGTGAGAAAAGGTTTTAAAAATCTACTAGCAACTGGTAGCCAAACTGGTTGTGTCTGAAATGGCACAAAAAATTCACTAGCAACCAACAGCCAAAAGCTGTATGAAAAGAGCCAATATTAGAGCTTTAGGATAAGTCAAATGAATTCCTACTATTTATTGCATGTTTCCAAAGCAAAGAATCGAGCTGTCACAAATAAAATTTGATGGGAACTAGACCAATCTATAATAATACACTTGCACAACAGTTCTTTAAAACAGCATGGGCGTATGATTCATCATTTCACATTGGCCGTCGTCACACGGGCATCTCTTCCGTTAAATTTACAGCATATAGCGTCCTACCTGTTATCGGCACAGTAACGTTTCTTTGGGTCACCTAACGGCTCTTCGCGCCACCAGCTGTCCACACCGAAGCACTCTGTTCTGTTCTCTCTAACCGCGCAGAAGCAGCTCCTCCCCCCTTTTAAAAAAATTATTCTGGCGTTTAATTCCGCTATAACGGAATAACAGCACATAAACATTCCGCTAGAGCAAAACATTACAACCCTTTTGTTTTTCCAACTTTGAAATTATATAAATAGCCCTTTGCCCGCAGAAAACTCCCTGTCTGATGAGATCCCCATCGCTGAAGACTCTGCCATGGCGATTGAGTCATTTTTACTTCAGCAGAAAGTTTGCATTGTGTTATGTCATTATGGCGTTATAAGGACATAATAAAATAAAAAAAGGGGGAGTCGCAGGAAGAAATGGATTCTGGGATTGAAGGGAGGGCATAGGACGTTGCGAGGCGAAATACATCGATGTGAGGCATTCACACTGAGGCACAAAATAGCGCGACTATCAAGCACAAAGCAGAAGAGAGAAAATCGCTACAGTGTTGGAATAAGGTGGGTGTTTGCTGGGAAATAGCGCCATTTTAGCGCTAAATAAAAGCCCGTGTGACGACAGCCATTGTCTACCTAGTACAGTGACTCCCAAATGATAATAAAACAGTAATCTGGGTAGTTTTCCATGATATTTGGATTTCACTTCCAAATTAGAGACCAGAACCAACTGATGAGCTTAAAGACAAAATTCAAACGGAAAAACATTGATTTAAGTACTCATGTGACAGACTTTCAAGATTTTTTCCAGTAAACTAGTGTCAGATTTGTATTCTGTAGTAGCTACCAGAGCATACATTTTTATTGAGAAGGAGAAAGAAGAAATGTACCATAGTTAGCTACTGCTTTGCCACCTTTGGCTCTTATTTCTTCAACAACTTTGTCAGCAGCCGAGGAACTTTTTCCATGTCCCTTGAAATCACCTCCAAGATCATTTACTGTGTTAACACAGAAAAAAGACAAATAAGGGTAAAATGGTACTGAATCTGGTGCATACCTCTCCGTTACAGATAAAATATTCTTCCTAGTTTTTGGCCTCCAAAGATGATCTAAACATTAATTCAGTTGTGTTGTTGCTGAGGATAAGAAACTTGCATGTAATCAAGGATCCAGGTACTGACCACACATTGTCATCCTTCCTGTGCACTGCTGGTAAGACAAGTTGCATTAGCTAGTACCTGCACTCAGCTAAGCTCAGCCTCAGCATCCCTCTCCAAGGAATGTGTTTACTGAATCTTGCTATTTGTATTGTGAATTGCTTTGGGGCTAGTAAAAAAAATGGAATAAAATTTTAAGATCAAATGAGGCAAGGGAAGAGACAGCAATAGGGTCCTCTGAGAAGATGTTAGTTAGGGCACAATTATTTTTTACACTGCTCAAAGTAGTTACTCCATAAGAATTCTGAGAACATAGCAACAAAGCATGAAGAAACCAGAACAAAGGCTTCTTTGAACTCTAAGACAGCATACAGGCCTAGTAGGTTCAGTCTGTCTTGTTGACTTCACTCCTTTCAACGATACCAGCAAGAACCACTAAACATATAGGATCTGATACTTCTACTGCTCTAGTTACACTTGCACAATTGGAACACTTCTCATAGCAAGATTCTCCTAAGCCATGAAAGCACTAAACCAGTGAAATCAGTCTTTTCTGCTTTGGGTAAAGAGATAAACTTAAAACTACTTGCTAATAATGGCTTCTTCAGATAACTTATTATAATCCACATTTCTTCCATCATAGAGTCCAAGGCAAGTGTACACAGAATTTCCAGGAAGTCTCCAATCCAGGCCCATTCTGACCAGACCCCAAACTCAGTTTCAGCAACATTGTGGCATTATATGCCTACCAACCACTTCAAATACTTTACAAAGCAATGCCACATACATTGACAGAAGAGCAAAACCCCAGCTTACACAACACTCCTACATTTAATTGCAGCTGCATGCTACTAATGGACATGCCACCTCCATGCATACATATTTTACTCTCAAACATGAAAAGCTCAAGTCAGTACTTCAAATTTAAATCATGCTGTCAACATTTAGAAATCATGAACAGATGGTTTTAGAATTTTAATTAGCATATCTTGCCTATGTGCATTTATACATTAGTGTTCTTAAATATCTTTGAAAACACAAGCACCAGAAATATATTTTGCCGCACAACATGCACATAAACTAAACCCGGAATAGTCAAAGTTCTGACAAGAGCCTCAAGGATGAACAAAACTACCTTGGGGGCCATACGCAGGCCATCTGTTGCCTATGCCTGTTTGAAAGCATAGTTAGTGGATGGTTAAACATAAGAGTCCCAAGCATCCTGGATGCAAAAATTCATTTTACAGATTTTTTTTTTCTAATGCACTCAAGACTTCATATTCAGACAGAAATAGCAATTGTTTTAATCCTTCACTGGTGAATTGTAATTTGATGCTGTAGAACTGTTGAAAAGATGCAGGGGGCTGTTTACATTTTTTCAGACACATTATATAATAATAAAAATGCAAACCAGCTTATCTGGGAAGAGAGCTTAAGGAAGAAGGTGAATTCCACTTGCAGAGTTTTTTTTTAATGGTGCAGCATTACCCCCATGTGGTTAAGTAACAGAATGCAATTTAATGCTTGCTTCCACGGCTGGTTCAATTATTCATCTGAGCTGATGAAGCACATTAAAAATATGTCCTTAGACTTGTTCTGAAAATACTTCTGAGTTCAAGCATAGCACAAATATTCCCATGCAGAAGCTTAATTATTACTTTAAAACTATACTGCTATTTCAAATAGTAAGCAAGGTAGCTAAATTTTGTTGTTTTTCATTGGAGGAAAAAACCTGCAGATGGCTCACTGTTGCAGATGTCGCTAACTAATTAGAGATACTCAACAGTTAAGAGAACAGGCTCCAACAGCCATGTATAAATGAGGGGGGAAAAACACAACAACAGAGCTTTGTACATCTTTTGTCATTGCAATTCCTATTGCCAAAGCAGAAGCAGTTAAACACTTTGACTGCATGCACAGTAATTAGCCATCTAAACAGGCTGATTGTACCGGACCCCTACTACAACTTAGTCTTAAAGGTGCTACTGGACTCTTTTTGATTTTGCTACTACAGACTAACACGGCTAACTCCTCTGGATCTTAAACACTTGCTAACCATATTATTAGTGTGCATCCTGCATGTCAAGTTACTATCATTTGGAGGACCTTAGTGCATAATCCAGCTGACCATCACAGCAGAAATGATTACATCTAAAGCCTTTTACCTGCAGTCAGATCAGATGACTACTCAATTTTTTTTGCCATAAACTGGATGGATGCCCGAGATCCTAGGTTCAAGAGGCAAAGCATTTCAAAGCTTACGAGTATCCACACATGTCTGGAACCCAGTGCAGACAATAAAACTGATATATTTGAGAGAGCATCATTATTCCAAGAGTATAGAATTTAATATGTACTTAAGCATGTATGTACTCTTTTAAACCACAGGGATTCTTCTGAAGTTTTGTTTAAAACAGAGACCATATCCAAAAATTTAAAATGGTATATAGTACAGTTCTTATGTCACTGTTACCACTGTTCAGATCTGTACATGGGGTGCATAATCGGGCACACACTTATCCCATGTTAAAATCTCTGTGCACATGTATAGCTAGCTCTAGAGTCTAGACAAATACTAACATGGAACTGACATACACTTCGGGTGAAACCCTGTTTTCCTGCCACATCCTATGTGAGGTATACTGTGTAAGTACACAAAACACAGTCTTTTCAGTGGTGGTACCCAAGTAGTAGAATGTTCTGCCTCAGGAGATCTGAGGCATCCCTCTGCTCATTTTCAAAGGGCAGGGAAAATAGTATTGCTTTGTCATATATTTAACAAGAAAGATAGTTAAGTTCAATTCTGCAACAGGTTTTCCTTGTTTTGCTGCAATCATTTTGATGGTGTAAACAGTTGTTCTTGGTGATATTTTTCCTTTACTGTTTTTACAGTTGCTTTTTTTAGTATTAAAATTATAATTATTAACTTCTTTTAAAGTTCTTGGATGGAAAAGCAAAATAAAATCTTTTGATAAAAACAATGTATCACAATTCAAGAGTGACCCTAAAATGTTCATAAGAAAAATTGCTCCAATAAAAAAAAATTAAGAAATAAGAAAAAGTGTTAGTAGTGTGTCAAATGGAGAGGCTGGTGATGTAAGAACTTTGAAGAAAAGGAAAAGCCTTTTAAATTCAAACATAGGCAGTTAAACTAGGCCACATTTGAAAGCAATAAATGTGACAGTATTCCAGCCGGAAAGGAGCTCAGCAACAATTCTGGTACTTGCATGGAAATTCACTGTAGAGAAACTGCCCTTTGATCTAAAAAAGTAGAATGCTATGGAGTTACAACACCTTAATGCGGTATGTGTACACAGTTAAGGATTTCTGCAAATGATGCCAGCTGCAATTGCATAAAATGAAGCATGCAAGAGAGATCTATAGAATGTTAAGATACATCCATCATCTTAATCGGTCTTTAGTTAGTTTCCAGTGGATGTCAGGCACACCTCAGCATCAGAAGTGTTAATGCATACCTGGCCCCTTTGGAATCTTTCTGCCACCTAGCTCCTGAAAGACACTAACTACAGAACAATTCAAGAAAGACCCCACTCTCCTAACTTTCCGCAAATGATGCAAAACTGAATTATGCAAGTTTTCTTACTCAGGTAGGAAAGCTATACTGTGAGGTAGTTCAAAGAGGTTTCACTAAAGAAATATGGGCCATAGACTTCACTACTATGTGCTACTATATACTATGCTATAGTATAAGTATGACCCTACTGGGTAGTTCTATGTTGTTTGATATATCAGTCCTAGAATTGCTTATTTCTTCAACATTGTATTAGATTTCTACTGATGTTATAGAGCCAGAGGAGTTAGCCATGTTAGTCTGCAGTAGCAAAACAGCAAAGAGTTCAGTGGCACCTTAAAGTTGCAATAAAGTTGGTTAGCCTTAAAGGTGCTACTGGACTCTTTGCTAGTTTGCTCCTGATGTTATGTCTTTGCAAATTCACATTTATAGACCCTATTACATGGTTTATTGAAACATCCTTAAAATTGACTGTACTAATCTCATGGTAAGTAATCCACCTTGAGTCTCAGTGAGAAAGGTGGACTATGAATGACATAAATACAATAAATAAAATACCAACTGTACAAATGCAGAAACTAGCACAAAACTAGCAGAATTAACAACCTATAGTATAGCAACAAAAGTGCTATACAGATTTTTGGTGTCCTGAACAGTCTTCCATTTAAATGTCTTCCATTGCAGGTTATAAAACACTGACATGGTTACGCATTAATCAAATAGGATATGAGGCAATAGCAACAGAACTCTGACACCTCTGCTGAAAATGCCTAGTTTTTTCCTGAAAGGTTTAACCATTTAAAAGCTTATTGTTTTAAACAAGGTTGAACTGACTGGAACATAATGGAAACCCACTCCATTCTCTCTGTCTCTGTCTCTCTCTCTCACACACACACACAAACAAATACTAATAACACTCTGGCAGCTCAAGAATATAAAGTTAGATGCCAAGAGATCCTATTCTATTGCTCCATAGCTTGCATAGCTTTTGCATATTTTGGACATTATTAAATTAAAAAATGAATCTGGCTTGCATTTAAATTTACTTTGAACACTTCCAGAATAAGGCTATAATCCAAAGCAGCTGTTAACTCTTATTAAAAGGTACACATGAATAGCTCAGGCAGCACAGCTTCTTCCTACAACTGTTCAGTTTAAATGGGTTGTTGGAGCTGCTACAGGGGAAATTGCAGAGAAACTTGAAAGCAATATGCAGTTCTGCTACGCCCAGGTAAATAATCAGCTGCTTTGGATCACAGCCCCTAAATTTGCAAGTCAAAGAACAGTTGCTTGTAAGCAAAATAGGGGTTCTGCATACTGCTAGAGTTGCAAAACTGCATAAATGAATGAGACACTTGTTCTTAAAAGTATAAAGCTACATTAAAACATAAAAGCTGTGGTTCCTGGAGAGGTTTATAGCACAACTCTCCAAGTTTTGGAATGCTTGAAAATTTGAATAGCATCTTTTTCCTGCCCAGGTTGCACCCTTCGATTCAGAGAAAGGAAGGCCTGTGTTTGATTTTCTTTCCTTCCACCTCAAGGTGACATCTGCAGTCACCTCATGGTGGAAATGCGCAATGAATCTGGACATGAGAAGAGGCCAGTCGGTACATCTTGGAATTGTGGACTTATATGACCATTAGGGTGGGATACACATATTGGCAAAATACTTTGTCTCCACAGCTGTTTGAGATGTGCTAAGGTCCACAAAGCAATGTTGCAAATTAGTAGCTTGCATCAGTAGCGTACAAAATAAAACATGCTCAACTCACTGCACTTTACAGGTTCAATATATTTTATTGTGCATTCTGACAATCTTTGTCCATTGCAGGATGAAGTCAAAATGTTATCTCTGAATATGATGGAATGATTCATCCATGCAGATGAATGCAAAGGCCATCCTCCACAGGAGCTCCTGGGAAACTACAACTATTCATTACAGGAGCCATCTGGCCCTGTGATAATGCCTTTTCTCCTCGTTTCCAGATACTAAATTATGCAAAGCTACATGAAAATTCTGTATTGCCCCAACAAATGCTACACAAGCATCAGTGGAAGTTATCTGGTGACACCTCAGAGCAAAGTAGAAGTGTCTGTCTGCCTAAACTGGTCTACTGACAAGCAAGTCCAATTAATTTCAATGGAAATATAGATCCAGAGGAGTTAGCCGTGTTAGTCTGCAGTAGAAAAATAGGTAAGAGTCCAGTAGCGCCTTTAAGACTAACCAACTTTATTGCAGCATAAACTTTCAAGAGCCATAGCTCTTCGTCAGATACAATGGAAATATAGTGACATAAGTAAATATACTCAGGGCTGCAGCCTAAGGCTTGCAAGTGTCATCAAGTGTAACTGGAAGCAAATGAAAACAGCAGGGCATCAATATTTTGTGGTGAGCAGAAAGACATTAACACTGCCACTTTGGAGTAAAAACTGAGAACACTTGCTCTATCACACATATATTGTATACACTTTATCACATTTCATTCATTTGGAAATTAGCCACAGCTGGACTGGGGCTGCCACATCTAAAACTATATTATGCAGCTGCCTGTTTAATTTGGTTAAAGGATTGGATAAAGTTAAAGAATAGGAGACTCCTGGAATTAGGACATGATTTAAGATATGGGTGGCATGGATACTTGTAGTACGATAAGATTAAAATAAATGCAGATTGTAAGAACCATATCATACGTCAAGCCCTGATACGAATTTGGAATAAGTTCAAGGCAAGAGTAAAAACAGTGTTTCACTTACCATAACTGTTGTTCATCTAGGTCTTCCATGCAGGCACACATGGGACTGCGCACGCGCAGGCCTGCCGATACTGGAGGTTTTTATAGCTCTAAACCTCTAGGGGGCGCTCTCGCCTCTCAGCACGCATGCGTGGCCGCTTTTCCGCCGAAACGGCTCCCAAGAGGCGGAGCGCCCCTCACATACCCTCAGTCCTCTTTCGCCACCCTACAGCAAGGTAAGTACCAAGAGAGTCAGCGGGGAAGGAGGGAGGGCATGTGTGCCTGCACGGAAGACCTAGATGAACAACAGTTACGGTAAGTGAAACACTGTTTTTCATCTACGGTCTTCCTGTGCAGTCCCACATGGGAAGATTACAAAGCTTAATACCTGGGTGGTGGTGACGCAAAAGCATCACATAAAAATTGAATGTAGAACTGCCGTGCCCACCGCTGTCTCCTTTCTATCTAGTATGTCCAGCGCGTAGTAGGATACAAAGGTATCCGCCGAGGCCCATGTCGCCGCTCTGCAGATGGCGTGAAGAGGGACACCCTTGAGGAGAGCCGCTGACGACGCCTGGGACCTGGTGGAATGGGCATGCACCTTCAAAGGACAATGTAGGTTAGCAGTAGAGTAACATGTCAGTATAGTCTGGACCACCCATCTCAAGATAGTCTGAGACGTAGCCTTCCTGCCCTTTTTATGTCCCGCAAAACAAATGAATAAAGTAGAATCAAGTTTAAAGGATCTCACATCTAAATAAAAAAGGATGGCCCTGCGGACATCCAGGGAATGGAGAGCTTTCTCTGCCTCCGAGGTCTGGACAGGGAAGAAAACTGGCAAGACCAACTCTTGCGATAAGTGAAAACGAGACACTACCTTTGGCAAAAACACGATCTTTCTAAGAACGACCTTCTCGGGATGCAATTTCAAATAAGGGGGCTCACAAGACAATGCCGCTAACTCCCCCACCCTCCTAGCTGAAGTGACCGCAATCAAAAAGGCCACTTTCATGGACAAGTAATGCAAGGAACATGCGGCCAAAGGCTCGAACGGTTTGGACATCAAACGAGTCAGAACCAGGGGCAAGGACCACTGAGGAACCAGAGCCTGAACCGGGGGAAACAGATTATTTAATCCCCTTAAAAATAACTTTGCAGAATAATGGGAAAAAACAGATTTCCTGTCAATAGGTTGGTGAAAGGCAGAAATAGCTGCCAGATAAACCTTAACTGAACTATGTATTGTCGAAGGCTTTCACGGCCGGAGAACGCTGGTTGTTGTGGGTTTTCCGGGCTGTATTGCCGTGGTCTTGGCATTGTAGTTCCTGACGTTTCGCCAGCAGCTGTGGCTGGCATCTTCAGAGGTGTAGCACCAAAAGACAGAGATCTTAGTGACACTGAGAGATCTCTGTCTTTTGGTGCTACGCCTCTGAAGATGCCAGCCACAGCTGCTGGCGAAACGTCAGGAACTACAATGCCAAGACCACGGCAATACAGCCCAGAAAACCCACAACAACCAGCTTAACTGAACTGTTGGCCAATCCCTTCTGCTTGACCTCCCACAAAAACTCTAATATGTCAGAGAGGGAGGAAAGAAAAGGGTCCAGATCCCTCTGCCAACACCAGGCAGAAAACTTGTCCCACTTAAGAGCATAGGACTGCCAAGTAGACAGGCATCTAGCATTAAGTAGCACGTGAGTCACAGCTGAGGAGAAGGCATGTCCTGTCTGATCAACCAAGCTGTCAGTTTGAGTCTCCCAATGTCGTGGTGAAGCACCCCTTCGCAGGACAGGAGGTCCGGAACCACCGGGAGACTGATCGATTGACTCTACAGATGCAAGAGAGTGTGGAACCAAGGTTGCCTTGGCCAGTACGGGGCCACTAGAATGACAGACGCTTTGTCCCTCTGTATTTTGCTGAGGACCCTGGCTAGAAGTGGGAACGGGGGAAAAGCATAACACAGGGGACCTGACCAGTCTAGTTGAAACGCATCCCCATGTGATTCTGGGCCTACTCCTCCCCTGGAGCAATAACACTGAGTCTTGAGATTCTCCACTGTCGCAAAGAGGTCTAGCTCCGGAAACCTCCACCTGGAGAGGATCGGGGTGAGATATTTGTCTTGAAGGGACCATTCGTGATTGTCCCTGTAGAGCCTGCTCAGATGATCTGCCATGGAATTCTCCACCCCCGGAATGTGCACTGCTTGAAGCCACACAGCGTGTTCTATGGCCCACTTCCAAAGTTTCAGCGCTTTGGTGCATAGAGCAACAGACGCCGTGCCACCCTGCTTGTTTATATAGAACATCGCCGTCATGTTGTCTGTCAGGATCTGGACGGACTTGTTCCGTACGGCATCTGAAAAGGAGACCAGCGCATATAAAACTGCTCTCAACTCAAGAATATTAATATGTTCCTTACGTTCTGATTCAGACCATAAACCATGAGCATAAGACCCTTCACAATGAGCCCCCCAGCCCAACAGTGAGGCATCCGAAGTGACCGACAGGTGAGTTTGTCTATGCCCAAATTCCACTCCCCTAAATAGGTTAGCATCCTCCAACCACCAGTCTAAAGAGGACACCACCCTCCTGGGGACTGAAAGTCTCCTATTCTGTGAATCACGGCCCGGAGAGAAGACCTAATTGAACCACAGATGAAGTGGCCGCATGAACAGTCTAGCCAGCGGGACCACCACAGTTGTGGAGGCCATACAGCCCAACAGAGTCTGGATAAACCGGACAGACTGAAAGTGACACCTCTTAAGGCTAGAAATGAGCCTTTTAATCTTAGATGCACGGTCCACGGGCAAGAAACCCGCATTCCTTACACCAGCTAGGATTACTCCTATGAACTGAATGGAACGAACAGGAACAGCTTTGACTTTTTTTGATTGACAAAAAGCCCCAAACGGAGACATAAATTTAGTGTAACGGACACTTGATTAGATACATCTGCTGCAGAGTCGCTAACGAGCAACCAATCATCCAGATATGGAAATATGCAGCAGCCCTGAAGCCGCAAGTGGGCCAACACCACTGCCATGCACTTAGTAAACACCTGTGGGGTAGTGGCCAGGCCGAAAGGTAAAACCCTGTATTGAATTACCCGGTGGTTGTGAATAAAACGTAGGAACTTTTTATGTTCTGTGAAAATGGCAATATGAAAATAAGCATCCTTCAAATCCAGGACTGCAAACCAAGAATGCAGGGGCAACAGGGTCAAAACCATTTGTAAAGTAACCATCTTGAATTTCCAAATTCGAATAAACTTGTTTAGACCTCTAAGATCCAGGATAGGCCTAAGCCCCCCATCTTTCTTCTCCACCATAAACAGGTTGGAGGAGAATCCCAATCCAGCGGACCCCATAGGGACCTCCTCTATTGCCCCTTTTTGCAACAGAGCAGAAAGCTCCTCCAGGATCTCAGATCGCAGAGGTTCCGAAGAAAAAACATGGAGACGTAAATAAGGTAAGTCAACAAATTCAACTTTATAACCAAACTGAATTATAGAAATAACCCAAACATCAGAACAAATTGAACACCATGAACTCCAGTATGCACTAAGCCTGTCCCCAAACGTGGGGTCAGGTCCCTGTAACTGTCAGAATTGCTTGTGCAACTGGGTTCGGTCCTTAGCCTGCTGTTGGGAACCAGGCTTGGGACGTTGGCCTTGCCTCCGTCTAGGAAAAGCAGCCTGTGGGCTCTGATAGCTTCTGTGAGGTTGGTAAGCATACCCTTGATAGGGTTAGTACCGCTGTTGTCTGCCACGTTGGAAAGATCGATAATATGGCCGAGAAGACTGCTGAGGCACCTGGTGAATGACCCCATACGAGCGGGCAGTCAGGCGATCAGTTCTCTTTTTAGACAGATACTCATCAGTCTTTTCCGAAAAGAGTGTGGTGCCTTCGAAGGGTAGATCCTCCACCCTGTTCCTCGTCTCCGTAGGGAAGGCAGTCGTGCGAAACCACGCATACCGGCGTAACACCACTGCTGAAAGAAGTGACCTGGCTGAGGCGTCAGCCATACTCCTACCTAGAAAGGAGGTAGGAGTATGGTGCCTAGAAAGGCGGACAGCCTCTTCCTGTATAACTCGGAGCAGAGTCCGCTGCTCAACTGGAAGCCTTGGGAGGAAGGATGCCACCTTTTTCCACAAAAAGAGCTGGTAAGCTGCCATCATAGCTGCATAGTTCGCAACCTTAATGCCAAACGTGGCCGAAGTGTAAAAGCTTCCTGCCCATGTCATCGATTTTTCTGCTGTCCTTAGCGGCCGGAGTAGACTTCGAACCCTGTCGGGGTCGTGCTTGCATCTCCTCGGTCACCAGTGAGGATGGAGGCGGATGGTTAGCAAGGAAAGGATGAGCATCATCCTCGGTCCGATAAAGGTTCTCCACCTTCCTGTTAGTGGCTGTAGCAGATGCGGGTCTGGTATGTAATTTAGTTCAAAGATCCACAAAGCCCTCTATCAAGGGAAAAGCAAGAGAGGGGGTCGACCCCGAGTAGATGTGTTGCAGGATCTTATCTGTAAATTTGGACTCCTTGGAAGTAAATTCTAAGTCCAACGCCTTAGCCATCCGTTGAAGAAGTTCATTATAGGCCCTGAAATCATCGGTGGGTGACGCCTCCTCCGAGGGCCCAATCTCCCTCTCCGGTGAATCCGACAAGGGGGATTCGCTGTACCTGGCTTGGATCCGATGTTCCACTTCCGATGGATGTGGCGTCTGGTCATATTCAGCGTAGGAACCAGCTCTAGGAGAAGGGGATAGCGAAACCCTTCTATACGGTCAGTCCGAAAAGTAGGAGCCTTCCCTTTCATAGTATGGGGCAAGTGGCTCATCCTGCCGTTGGCTTTCTCTGGAGCAGCTCCGGTAGGAATAAGGGCTGCCATGACGTTCAGACCAGCTCCGCCAACTCCTCACCGAGTGAACCAAGCCTGATTCGTAGGATGTTGATTGAGGCCGACCCGATGGTGTGGGGGGCTTTTCGATCGGGACCACCTCCTCCTCCTGGGTCACCCTCGAAGGGGGGATCTTAGAGGAAGGCGTTCTACCGACTCCTTGCGTCTTTCCGAAGGATCGGGAGCATTCGCCTCAGTCGGAACCGATGGGGTAGCCGAGATCAGGCTCTCCAGCACAGCCTTATCATGTTTGGTCGAGTGCTTACGTTTTTTCTTCTTCTTTTCCAGGTCAGTTCCAGCTTTCAGCGTCGAAGACGGATCTGAAGTCTTCAGATCCAACACAGTCGCGTTCTGAGAGGACGGTGGAGTCGCTCTTGGAACCGAGGGCGTCTGACTCCTATGTGCTGTGCGGTCAGGCGAAGTATGAAGTGCAGACGAAGTTGAAGGAGGTCGACTCCAAGGACGTCTCGGAATTGACAGGGCTGGTTCCGACGAACTCCACGCTGGCACTTTCTTCCCGGATCTCGACTCCGACGGACTCGGGGACGGTTGAGAGTGTGGAGTTTTGGAGCCCAATGCCTCCAGAGCAGGACGAGAGGAGGACCCAGGTGGAGCAGAGGAAGATGCCTTCGGCGGCGGATCTGATACCGCCATAGCACGCTGCCAGAGGGAGGCATGCAGGCGATCTGCTCGCTCCGCCCTGGCCTTGGAGGTAAACGCGTGGCAATGCTTGCACGCTTGGGTGTTGTGCATCTCCCCAAGGCAGTATAAGCAAGTAGAATGACCGTCTGACCTTGTCATTTTGCGATCGCAGGTCTCACATTGCTTAAACAAGGCCGTCTCCGACATCGTGTCTCGAAGAGAAGAGCTGTAAACCTCAATGATCAGCGGCAAAAGAGAAACTGAGGGTATGTGAGGGGTGCTCCGCCTCTTGGGAGCCGTTTCAGTGGGAAAGTGGCCGCGCATGCGCGCTGAGAGGCGAGAGCGTCCCCTAGAGGTTTAGAGCTATAAAAATCTCCTGTATTGGCAGGCCTGCACATGCGCAGTCCCATGTGGGACTGCGCAGGAAGACCGTAGATGAACAGTAAAAACACCATTATGACTTTCACCACATGAGGCAATATTTAGAAGGGAAACAGTATACAAAGATAAGTGGTTAACATACCATGATCTATGTAATTTTTCACAAGGGGAGAGAAAAATGCATTCTAGAGAGGAATTGAAAGAGAAAAGCTTTGACTGTCAGCAGTTTGCGTATATACAACTATCAGAAAGGTTTAAAATGATCTTAAAATGCATGATATGGAGGAAACTACTAGTACATTTGAAAAAGAGCTATGTAAAAAAGAAGATCACTTAATATCTAGAATGTATAAATTTATACTAAAAGTTTAACTAGAAGAAGAACAAGTGAAGGACTGTATGGTTAAATGGGCTAAAAATTTTAGATATAATATCCATATGGAGCAATGGGATAAAATGTGGAATTATGGTCTAAAATTTACATTGTTATAATTTGAAAGAAAACTTCTATAAAATGATGTATAGGTGGCACATGACCCCACAAATACTAGCGAAGATGTATAAGGAGATGTCAAACAAATGTTGGAAGTGTCAAAGAAATGAGAGTTCTTTCTACCACATGTGGTGGTCCTACTAGGTTGCTAAAAAGTATTGGAAACAAATACATCTAATAATGCAAAAAATATTAAAGAGTAACCTGCAATGAAAACCAGAGATGTATCTATTGAGTTTAGTGGATATTTCAATAGAAAATGAATTTGGAATTTTGATTAGATATATGACAATGGCTGCAAGGAGAATTTATGCACAATATTGGAAATCGAATGAATTGCCAACAGTAGATGATTGGCTAATAAAGATGTTGGAGATTGCTGAAATGGCAAAATTAACAGAATTGCTGAGGGACAAATCGACAGAAAATTTTGTGAAGATCCGGAAACCTTTTATGGGCTTTCTGTATATAAAAGAGCAGTTAGAGCTAATGACCTGTGGATTTGGAAATTAGAGTTATAAGGTTGGCAACAAATGCAGATATCTTCGCAGTAAAGTCAAAGTTTTATGTTTAGTTAAGATATGGCTATTATGGATGAGTTATTAAGTAATAAGGAAAAAAAAGTCTGTAAAATGTTTAAATGGTATGTCTCCCTCTATGTTCCTGTTTATTTGTTTGTTTTTATGTTTTTGTCCCTTTATGTGACTCTTTGCTTGTCGTTTATTGTAATAAAATAAAATTTTAAAAAAGAAAAAAAAGGAAATTAACCACAGCTATTGCAGGACAGTGGCATTACATTAGTACTGGGAAGAACCAAGTTCAAACCCCACTCAACCCTGAAGCTTTCTAGGTTTGTTCTTTAATCTCATCCTAACTTATCTCAGAAGGCTGTTTGATGATAAAATGGAGAAGGGAACTAATTTTTATTTAGATATTTATACCTCACTTTATGGAGACCCAAATTGGCTTACATTATCATTATCTCCTCCACTTTATCCTCATAACTAGGTAGGTTAGAAAGAGAGAGCAACTGGCCCAAGAAAGAGAGAGTGACTTATCCAGCAAGCTTCCATAGCAGGATGGGGATTTGAACCTGGTCTCTCAGATCCTAGTCTGTGACTAACCTCTACACTATGCTGCATCTTCATGTATGCTGTTCTGAGCTCTTCGGAGAAAGGGCAGGATTGATAGAAATAATATCACAAACAGTATTATGTAAGATACTCTTTCCAAAACTTCAAGCAGCATTATAGTGCCATAGGCACTTTTGCGTTTGGACAACATCAATACCCAAATTACTGGTGATAACTGCCACTTAAAGTGTGTTTAAGACTGCAGCCTGGGGATGTTCTGCTTCTTGAAAGGCTGAGCGGGCTGACATATTTAATTTTTATTATTAACAATAATCGTCACGAAACACCTGAAGACGGATGACAGAACCGACGAGGCACATCAGAAAGAGCGAAAGGATGGAAGACTTAGGTTCCCCTAAGCCTGAGCTGCACTGTGGGCAGAAAGCTGTACTTAGTAGCATTATGCAAGACACAGATCTGACTCTACACACACCTCTGCTTTGCCATCTAAATTAGGTTAGAGAAGTTTCAACAGAAAAGCAGCTCAGTAAGGAAGCTGACCTTCAAGAGTTCAGAAAGAAACTATTAATAAAAAGTGCAAAGGTTGACAGAATAAGTTGCAACATTTTAAATCACAGTTATAAACACAAAGGTTGCTGGCAGAAGACCAAAAGTGGACTTACCCACCACAGAAGCTCCTCTTTCAGCAAAAGCCAGTGCATATGCTCTGCCCAATCCTAGTAGGGATTAAAGATAATAAGGAAGTTTAAAAATTGCACCAAATTAAGTTTAAAGGAGAAATACATAACTAAACAGGAAAATTCATTCTGAAGCTGCCCATGTAGACCAGGGCAATCAGGTATTGAGAAATTAAACAATCTCAGAAATGGGTGTCCACTGTTAGTGTCAGAGATGCTCCAAGCTTACTCAGCGGTCCTGTTCCCAGAAAGGCCATCACAGAAGGAGATTTGCTTACAATCCAAGTGAATTATAGTACTTTCAGCTCCAGAGGCCCTTGTAATAAACTGAAAAACATAACAGAACCAAAGTTCCTGACCAAACTTTATTCTTGCATAATAAATGACAGGAAGGAATGTCTTTGGATTAATCTACTACATACCAAGTTAGTAGAGTTGTCTTGCAAGTTTAAGTTTAACATCAATACTATAAAGCAATCCAATTCTGCTACCATATGCCCCTCTGTCAACCTTGCTATTGTTGGTAACTTAGCCACAAAAGCTTTTTCAGTGGCCTGACACTCTTCAGAAGTTTAAGATCCATGCACAGAACTTTACAGCTTTCCACTGAAATGAACTTGTTTCCAAGCAAACTGAGAAGAGCACTTGGCTAGGCAAAAATAAGTTGCATACAAATTCAAAGAAGTGCCTTCACAGAATAAACAATATTCCTTTTGTTATGCTTATTTATAAGAATGTTCTCAAGCCATTCATCCCAGAACAACTGCTGTAAAGATGAGCTGGCAATGTAGTTTTCCTATAGCTAAAGCTTCCTAAAAATATTTAGCAGATCAACATCACTTTTTTAGCTTACAAAGTTTTCCTGTGCTTCTTACACTGACAAGTGTGTATCCCCTATTCTTGAAGCTTTCTTCAGGCAGAATTAACTCTATTTTTCCACTACCACGTGCAATGAGATACTTTTGTGAGTTTCACATTTTTATGTGCATTTCTTGTAGACCATGAATACCAAATAATCTTGCTTCCCATCAAACTTCATCCAATTCTTTAAAAAGAGAACTTGTAAAAAAATGGTGATTCTAACTGACAACCAATGTGGATTCATTTTTTAAAAGAAACTGCACATTGTATATGCACGTGAACATCTTAAGTGGTTTATAAAGTAAACATGCAAAGGGCAATACCTAAGTATCTTCACAAGGAACATAGCTGTTTTCAAAAACTACACAAGGAGTTTTAAGAAGTAAACATTTTATAAGAGACATAAACATGTTATCTTTACTGCATTTTTCTTAAGATCTTATTTCTATAAGAGGGGCTATGGTTCCATAGAGCAGCACTGGATTTATATCGAGAGATCCCAGTTTCAATCCCCAGAATCTCTAGTTACAGATTTCAAACAGGAGAACACAGCTTTCAGTATCACAGTCAATCAGTGTAAATAATACTAGCCTATACAGAGAAAAGCAGTTTCTTATGCCCATATGTCTTTGAACAAGATAAATGCTCATGTATAGCTGTGGGATGGCACTTAACAGCAGGTTTCTGAAGTACAGCAAAATCAGAGAACTGAGAAGGAAGGGTTAACTATTCCCTAGAATGAAGACCTAGAGTGACAGGCTGCTCACTCTTCTCTGATTGGTCAGTTAGAACCAGTCTGAAGGTAGTTAGTTGATTTCTGCCAGGATTTGGAGTCAAGGAGTCCGACAAGAAAAGTCAGACAGGTTCACTTTTAAAGTGATGAAAGAAGATTCCTTTGCCTTAACTGTAGCACTACTGTCCTAAGGAAGAATTCTATCTAAGAACTCAAAGTCCTAGTGTCAGCATAGGCTGAAGTACGCTTTACACAGACACCAGAGAACTGGGAGTGTGTTTTGGCGAGAGTGATTACGGGTTGAGACTCCCTCTCAAGCCAAAAAGAAGAGGGATTATATCTTCTGAGAAGAAGATTTAATTTCAGCCCAGTTTCAAAGGTTGTTTATCTCTGAGGACCCCACATCTGTAGTGAAGGGGAAACAGTTTTAGACTACTCAGGAGAAAGAAATACCCTCTAGTTTCAAGAAAGCAAGTTAGGTGCACAAAGAAAGTGACAAAACTCCGGAAAACCTGAACTGTCGTAGGAAACTTCCTGAAGAAACATTATTGCTGTGCCTAAATTACGAAGTAAAACACCTCTCACTGTTAAGAACCAAGAATATATTAATGTTATATAGTTTCTAGTGCCATTTACACACACACACACACACACACACACACACACACACACACACAGAGGAAGAGGGCTCCTGTTTTCCCCTATCAAGTTCCTGGGCTGGGCTAAAAAGCCAAAATTATATCGGTGTGCCAGGGTTGTACAGACAGACTTTCAAAATCACAAATGTTAATATGCTACTTGGGGCTCCTCAGTCAAAGCAGGGGAACTGAATTTTGGTGGGAAAATCAGCCACACAGTAGAAAGAGTGGAAGGGGGGGGGGTTCTGTCATAACAGCCTTGAGAAAAATAGTTTTCACACATCCCATCATTAAGGCAGAACAGAACTTACCATACACAAGTGATAGCATGTCAGAAACTATTTCTTCAGAAACACCATTATGCAAATAGAAGTTGTTAATTATACTGAAATATACAACCTGCCTTTCCAATACCAAGAAACATTTTTAGTGTGTGGTAAGAGTAGGCAATACAAGCAGGAGATTCTGGGCCTACTACATTCCTTCCCAGATTTATATCTTGGAAGAAATCAGAGTTAGATTTCAGATGCGTTTTAATTAATTTACAAGATTTCTAGACTACCTGAGGGATTTCATGCTTATATCCCTCTTGCCAGGTAGCAGTGAATACTGGAATCAGAACATTTCACATTCAAAATTTCCCTGACCAGGGAGCACAGTAGGAATATCCCACTTTCAAAGAAAGAAAAACCAGCACACTGTATTTCAAGATATTACTGCACTGAATATACATTTTATTTAATTTTCACTTGCTCCCAGTGATACTCAGCAATAACACCTGAACGCCTGCCTAGCTGAGCTGTACATGGAAGTTTAAAAATAAAACTGAATGGATATGAATGGATAGGGTCTTCATACATTTAATTTGTAAACTGTTGAATTAGAATAAGCCATGGTATAATCCATAGTGCTTTTTCAAACTGATGATACTGTCAAACAGGAGTAAACAATACCTGGAGAGAGACTTCCTAGGAATGTATATTTTGAGCTACTAACAAAAGTAACCCTCAAAGATTAGACTTGGTAGATATTATGATATGCAAACAAATTAAAGCAACTTGCCAGTAATGGATACCAGGAACAGGTAAAAAAATTGTGAAGAACAACACTATTTCATCAAAATAGCATCCAAATAATTTTGGCCCAGTTTTTTAAGTCTCTGGAAACATGTTAGCAATTTTCATCTTTGTGTTGGGATTGATGCTTGTTTTCAAATTTTTGCAATCCATACCTTATTGTGTTTGTTCATTGAACGTCCTAGCTGTTGTTCATACTAATTTGCACTGTGTAATCTGCCTTGGGTCTCAGTGAGAACAGTGGACTATAAGTAAGTAAATATTTAAAGCAAGCACAAAAATAGTAGTAACAGGCAGAGTAAATACGCAGTTATTTTAGGATTCCATTTTTCTTGTTTAAAACACTTCATGTGTACTTGTTATCTAGTCACTCCTTTCTCTCTTTTCTGCACAGGCACCTTGCATCCAGGGCCCACAACTGCCTAATATAAGTGATTCTGCTAAACTAGACACAGAAACATAGCCTTGATTTGTTATCTACATTTGATATCTTCCTTAGCAATTGCTTCATCCTTGAGGTATGATTTAACTCTACCTTCCCCATCAGCTATTATGTGACTGTCTTGTGACATTGACAGCAAGAACATTTCCAAGACCTTTCAAAAAAGCAAAACGCATTCAAGAGATGAAGACTAAATCTTCAGGTCTCTTATTTCTGGCTTCCAAGTTGTTATTCCCTTTGATTTGTAGGTTATTTAAAAGAAGGCAGGGAGGAGAATAAAAGTATCCATAATTTACTCATGTTAGAACATGTTGAAAAGAAACTTCATAAAACTTAACTTGACTTTCACTACAACGACACACAGAGATCAACTACCTTAAGCAGCTTTGAAGAAAAACTGGATACATTCAACCAGAGAGGACAATAAATCACTTGAATGTGTTTGGGAACGCTCAGAAGCATTAACCAACTGGACAAGATGGCCTTTTCCAGCTTGGTTCAGAAAAGCATATTGCTTTTCTTCGACAGCATTTCAAACAGGGGCTGATCTACGGTTGCTAGCGCCCAGGGCAACCGTAGTTAGGCTTTACACGCGCGCTCCTGGCGCTGCGTGATGACGTCACTCCCATGATGTCATCACGCTGGGGCGTGCCCTCCCCCCCGCCCCCACGGCAAGCTGGCTGTCCTGGCGCGCCACGGAGCTGGCGGCAGCGCGACTGGCTTGGAGGCTGCCCGCGCCGTTCACCTGCCCCGCAGGACAAGGGGCAGCCGTCTTGCTGCGCTTCCCTTATCCTGGCGAAAGACAAACAGTGCGGGTAGCCTCCCAGCCACCCGCGCTGCCTTTTGCCTTTCCCCAGGAGAAGGGGTGGCTGGCTTGCCCGCGTGACCCTTGTCCTGGGGAAAGACAAACGGCACGGGCGGCCTCCCAGCCACCCACGCTGCCTTTTGCCTTTCCCCAGGGCCCCTTGTCCTGGGGAAAGATGAACTGCACGGGCGGCCTCCCAGCCACCCGCGCTGCCTTTTGCCTTTCCCCAGGACAAGGGGCAACTGGCTTTCCTGGGGAAAGGGCCCCTTGTCCTGGGGAAAGGCGAACGGCAGCGCGGGTGGCTGGGAGGCTGCCCGCACCGTTTGCCTTTCCCCAGGCACGCTCCCGCGGCTGGCAGCGTGCTCCCAGGGCTGGCAACTGTGCCCGGCGCCTTCTCTTTGGCGGCACTGGGGGCAGATTACCCCCCTCCCCCTCATCGATCCGGCCCTGATTTCAAATTAATGGCAGTGCTTTCCCATGACAGATGTGCGTGCAGGATCGTGTCCTTCATTTGCCCGGCGGCTATCTGCAATCAAGGACCCTGCAGGCTGACACCCCCCTTCCCGTTCTACAGCCTGAGAAATTGCTCCCAAACAACCAAGGTCACTGTGCTTACCTCCTCCAGCACCAGTCACCAGGACCACCCGCCCGTCAAACCTCAACGGAGCAGCCATCCCGCACAAGCAACCCGCACACTCTCTGCCTAAGTAGCTCGCCAAGCCAGCAAGCAGCGTAAAGGGCAAATGGGAAAGAAGCCAGTCAAAGGGCACAGGCAGCGCACGTGCGCAGCCGGGCTCAATGCAGCCTGGGAAATGTAGTTTAGTATCGGCACCTCTTGGGCTCCCTGTGCGGCTGAGAAAGCTGAGTGCGAGGCATGCGTGGACTATGCCACGACAGTAAGCAGAGTAGAAAACTCCATGTAATGATTTCAAGTAAATGTGTGCATGTATCTTTAACTGCTTGGTGAGATAGGAGGAGAGTGGGGGTGAAAGAGAGGGATGAGTGAGCAATATGATTGGTTGATGACTGAGAGTGTGGGCGGAGTGAATGCAGTTTAGACTGTGAGTGCAGAGATAAAGTTTCAGTCAGAAGAAAGCAGGCTAGCTGTGTGCTGCCTGAGTATATTGAAGTATTTCTGAGAGAAATATAACCTGTGTGGAACCGGAACTGAGCATGTTTGTGAAAGAACACTCAAGTCAGGGAAAGATAGGCCAGCTGTGTGCTGCCTGAGCAGGTTTAATATTTCTGTGAATGAGAGTCAGAGAAAGAGAGGCTAGCTGTGTGCTGCCTGGGGAGTTTAAAGCATTTCTGTGAGAGAAAGATTGAGTTAGAGAAAGAGGCTAACTGTGTGTGAAGCCTTAGAAAAGATCTGTGTGAATGAGAGTAAATGAAGTAACTTTAAGAACCAAGAACTACTTTTATGAAACCAATACGCTTCTTGACTAAATAAAAGTTTATTTTGTTTTGTTATATCCCAGAGTAGCTGTCATTGCTATATCCCATTCTTATCCTCAGGGCCACATAGAACCACGAAGGAGCCTGATGCTTGGGAACGTTACCAAAAGGAAAACTTAAATAAAATATATTGGAATGTAATATTCCTGGTGGCAGCAAACTACCCAGAGGGTGTTAAGGGAAAGATTAAAAGAAAAATCTACCCCAAAGAAAGTAAAGGTCATAACAAGTGGAGGCTTAGCAGTGGGATCTCAAACATCCTGAGGAGAAGAAAATATTTTAAGTGGGATATAATAGCCTGGGAGGAAGGAACATTCTGAGAGAAAGGCATTCTGAAGGGACAGATAGCCAAGGAGACAAGAGTGTTCAGTTAAATCCTATGAGGAATATAGAACTGTTATAAAGAGACACAAAGAACTAGTAGGATTTATAAGAGAGAACATAATCTGGTGAAGTTTAGTAAAATTGTAGAAGGAAATACAAGTAAAAGAAAGAGAAATGGCAGAGTTTATAGGGATGAAAAAGGAGGCTCTGATTCAGAAGTGCAAAGAGTTAAATTTACCTCATGAGGGGAAAAGTGTAGAAGAACTGAGAGTTATACTGACACAAAGCAGCGTGGAGCCTTGTAGAATTGCAGAGGAGAGAAACCCTGAGGGAATGTACAACCCTAGTCCAGAATATTTAGGATTTCTGAGGGAAAAGCTGAAAGTTGAAGCAGAACAAAACAGTTTGAAAGGGAAGCTGAAATAGAACAAAAACAGTTTGAGATGGAAAAGTGGAATGAACAAAAGCAGCTTGAAAGGGAAAAATTGAAGGTTGAAGCAGAACTCAGAACTCGAGAAATAGAACAAAAACAGATTGAGTGGAAAGCTGAAATGGAATTTAGAGTTCAAGAGATGGAAAGACACACCAGTTTGGAAGCAGAAAGATTACAATTAGAAAGAATGGGGACAAAAAGGAGGGAAACTCTGAACCCAGAGCTGATTTACCTCTAGTTACTCCAAAAGATTTTATGGTCTATGTGTCAGGAGAAGATCCACAAATTTTCCTGTCCACTTTTTAAAGATCTGCTGAAAACTGGGAAATACCAGAGACACAATATATTAAGTATTTACCCAGCTTAATTAGAGGGGAATTGGCTGAGATCTACAACACATTTCCCTCAGATAAGCCTGTTGTTTATGCCGAGTACAAAGAGGCAGTATATGACAGATTTAGGCTAGGTGCTGATTGCTTCAGAAAGAAGTTTAGAAGCCTAGTGCCTCAGAAAGAGAAGTCATTTAAGTCTTTTAGTGCCAAACTGACAGACTATTTTGATAAATGGATTTCATCTGCCAAAGCTAAAGAGGGAATAAGGGATCTAATGATTTTGGATCAGTTTTTATTTCAACTTCCTTCAGAGATCAGACTTCTGGCTAAAGATAAACTTCCAGAGAATATCGACCAAGCATCAGAGTGGGCAGATAGATTAACACTTAATAGAGGAGGATGGGATTGCCGTGAAAAGAAAGACTATTCTTATAAACCAGAGTTTAAATCAAGTAAAGGACAAGAGGGAGAAAGGAAAGGAACATATGAGAGAGCTGAGATTATAAAAAGTCAGGATAAAAATATAGAAAGAAACCAAGATGGATACTGGAATGATAAAAGATGTTTTGTATGTGGTCTGAAAGGGCATTTAGCTTACAAATGTCTAAAGAAACAACCCAAGCAAACAACGCTTGAGCATGTAAGGAGGGTCACTAGAACTGACTTAGATGATCAGAGTGATGAAGATGATAGAAACTCCAAAAGCTCAACAAACACAAATGAAACACCCAGTAAGAACACTGCCTTACCCATAAACACTGAAGAAACAGTCTACTTGTGTGGGGTAAAGACAGATAAGGTTGGTTGTTGTGGGTTTTCCGGGCTGTATTGCCGTGGTCTTGGCATCTCTCAGTGTCTCTGTCTTTTGGTGCTACACCTCTGAAGATGCCAGCCACAGCTGCTGGTGAAACGTCAGGAACTACAATGCCAAGACCATGGCAATACAGCCCGGAAAACCCACAACAACCATCGTTCTCCGGCCGTGAAAGCCTTCGACAATACACAGATAAGGTTGCTCAGGGTACTGAACTGAGAGAGGTGGTACAAATAAATGGGAGAGATACTTGAGCCATTCTAGACACAGGAGCCTCAGTAACACTGGTCAGGGAGGATTTTGTTGATAAGAAAAACCTGATTCCAGATAAGCAAATATCCTTGCAAGGTGTGTGGGGAAATTCTAAAAGAGTGCCACTAGCACGGCTAAAATTAACTGGAGAGGAAAGGAAGACTATTTTCCTGTAGCAGTTATTAAAGAACAGAAAATACCAGTAGTATTGGGAAGAGATGTAATGAGAGCAAAGGCAAGAATTCAAATATGCACTGACTGCAATGATTTGCTACAAGCTGAAGCTAGGGGAGCAGAAGACAAGCCCCTAGGTATCCTAGCAACAGACACAATTGATACATTGCAGGAGGGAAAGAGAGAGAGAGAAACT
Source organism: Eublepharis macularius (assembly GCF_028583425.1). Taxonomy (NCBI): domain Eukaryota; kingdom Metazoa; phylum Chordata; class Lepidosauria; order Squamata; family Eublepharidae; genus Eublepharis; species Eublepharis macularius. Next base: position 73,879,537 of record NC_072797.1, on the reverse strand, counting down.
CCTGTTAGTAGTACTGCTGAAATGTCCCAAGAAAAAGCAGGAGACATAAATAAAAACTCTGAGGAGTTTAAAAAAGAAATTATGAAGGATCCCGAGTTAAAGAACATAAGAGAGGAGGCCAGGCAGAATGAGATGAATGCAGAAACAAACATTTTTGCATGGGAAAATGAGCTGTTACAGAAAAAGGTTACTAACCTAAAGATAACTTGTGGAAAAATAAATACTTTAGAGCAAGAAAACTCCAACCTGGATATGGAAAATATAAAGTTGAAAAAGACTTTAGATAGCCAGACAAACCCCAGATTTCAGCTAGTCCTTAGAGAAACAGAATACACAAATTGAAGAAGAGAATTTAGAACTCAGAACGGTTGAATCTTTGAAGAGTATAAACATCAAGATGGCTCAGCTACAATTAGAAAACAAGGAACTGGAAAGTGAGAACCTACAGCTTCAGAAAAGTCTAAAGCTTATGAAAACATCTTTTAAGAAGGCTGAACGTTTAGAAGTCGGTTACCAAGGTTTGGATACGGAAAACCAAAGGCTACAAAAAGCCCTAGAAAACAGCAACAAAAAGATGCAGCATTTAGAAATGGTGATTTATTTTGCTGTTGTTGCCTTTTTAATTGTTTTTCTACTAATGTACAGAAGCTATCAGTCAATTAGAAATAGACTTTATGTTGGAGGAGAGAAGAAACTTGCTAGCAATGTTGCTGAACTGGTTGAAGACAAATGTAAAGTACTAGAAAAGCTCAGCATGTGCAAAAAACAATATAAAGAGTTACAAAACTCCTTAAAGGATGCTAGCCTTCTAAATGAGAGCAGAACCACAAGTGACAAAAGGCACAGATTGGACACTTGTCTGCTTCCCTCAAGTTTTGATGGGAAATGTAGGCATCCTGGTCTCGCAGCTTCGCTCTCTGACTGCTGTCCAATGGACTTTTCAACTGTCACTTGTCCAACATTCTGCCAAGCTGCCTAGATTCCCCATCAAAACTTGAGGGAAGCAGACAAGTGTCCAATCTGTGCCTTTTGTCACTTGTGGTTCTGCTCTGAGTCACCCAGTGCATCAAACATGAAGAGAGCATGTAAAGAACTGAGCAGCTCAAACTCTGTTCGCAAGTAAGAAATAGACTGCTTAGAAAAGAACAGAATATTGATAGAGAAACAACCAGAAGAAACAAACAACGACCCAGTAGAGAAGGCCAAAGCCAAGATGACCTCAACCCAGCAGTGGAACATCCCAGAGAGTAAGATGACACCCCAGCAGAGGAGGAATGCAAGATAAAGAAACCCAAAACTTTAAAACAAAAACCATAGAAGAGTGAGAAATTGACTTAACTGGAACTGCAGAAACAATGAAACATTCCCTAAGCCAGAGGAAGCTGCACACAACTCTTCTGGAAAAGAGATGTGTTCCACTTAAGGACAAGGGGGGCGGGATTTGTAATGATTTCAAGTAAATGTGTGCATGTATCTTTAACTGCTTGGTGAGATAGGAGGAGAGTGGGGGTGAAAGAGAGGGATGAGTGAGCAATATGATTGATGACAGAGTGTAGGCGGAGTGGATGCAGTTTAGACTGTGAGTGCAGAGATAAAGTTTCAGTCAGAAGAAAGCAGGAAAGCTGTGTGCTGCCTGAGTATATTGAAGTATTTCTGAGAGAAATATAACCTGTGTGGAACCGGAACTGAGCATGTTTGTGAAAGAACACTCAAGTCAGGGAAAGAGAGGCCAGCTGTGTGCTGCCTGAGCAGGTTTAATATTTCTGTGAATGAGAGTCAGAGAAAGAGAGGCTAGCTGTGTGCTGCCTGGGGAGTTTAAAGCATTTCTGTGAGAGAAAGATTGAGTTAGAGAAAGAGGCTAACTGTGTGTGAAGCCTTAGAAGAGATCTGTGTGAATGAGAGTAAATGAAGTAACGTTAAGAACCAAGAACTACTTTTATGAAACCGATGTGCTTCTTGACTAAATAAAAGTTTATTTTGTTTTGTTATATCCCAGAGTAGCTATCATTGCTATATCCCATTCTTATCCTCAGGGCCACATAGAACCACGAAGGAGCCTGACGCTTGGGAACGTTACCAAAAGGAAAACTTAAATAAAATATTTTGGAATGTAATATTCCTGGTGGCAGCAAACTACCCAGAGGGAAAGATTAAGGGAAAGATTAAAAGAAAAATCTACCCCAAAGAAAGTAAAGGTCATAACACTCCAGCTCTTTTGAGGCCCCAGCTTCTCATCTGGAGATCTGTTTGTTTCTGCGGAAAGGAAGTGGTGAAAACTGTTGAAGCTTTTGTTTAGTATCATACACGGTTGAGATTCATCCGCAAAGAGCTCATGTGGCGGGTGGACTGACAAGCACAACTAAATATTTGGACCACTAAAAAAAGGACCATTTGACTTGCTTACTCCCATCAAGGTGCACAGATATTCAAACTAGTGCAGGAGCATCTTTTAAATGGACAGGTGCCTGGGAAAGGATCCTGATTTTGGTTAAGGGCTGAGTTTTGTAAATTCAGGAGGCAGGTTCAGTGACAGGAGGCTAAAGCTTGTTCCCAATTCCTTATTTGCACTTCCTGGTTCTTTATTTCCAAATCCAATCACAAATATTGACAACACTTAAAAGGCACCCACCCCAAAATAAGCTTTGGGCCACCACAAATCTTACACCCCCCACATTCAGAGAAGTATGACCTAGTTTTTACACTTAATTGCTCCAAAATGGGACACATCAGGAGAAATGTTTCAGGTGGATTGCCATGTTGGTCTGTAGCTCAGTTATTATCAGAAGCTAGGAGGACCATGAACATTACTCCCATTCTGCAGTCACTCCATTGGCTACCTATCAGTTACAGAGCGCGATTAAAGGTACTGGCTATCACCTACAAAACTCTTCATGGCCTTGGTCCATCATATCTATTGGCTTGCTTCTCTACCTATATTCCATCACAGCAACTTACTTCCTTTGGACAGGACCTTCTGCAAGTGCCACCTTGCACCAGGGGGCGCATCTATTGTTACTAGCGCCCAGGGCAACCGTAGTTAGGCTCTACACGCGCACAGCGTGCGCGCTCCTGGTGCTGCATGATGACGTCACTCCCATGACGTCATCACGCTGGGGCGTGCCCTCCCCCCACCCCCACGGCAAGCCAGCTGTCCCAGCGCACCGCGGAGCTGGCGGCAGCGCAAGTGGCTTGGAGGCTGCCCGCGCCGTTCACCTGCCCCGCAGGACAAGGGGCAGCCGTCTTGCCACACGCCCCTTGTCCTGGCAAAAGACTAAAGGCCTCCCAGCCACCCGCGCTGCCTTTTGCCTTTCCCCAGGACAAGGGGCAGCTGGCTTGCCCACGCGCCTCTTGCCCTGGGGAAAGACAAATGGCACAGGCCACCTCGCAGCCACCAGCGCTGCCTTTTGCCTTTCCCCAGGACAAGGGGCAGCTGGCTTACCCGCGCGACCCTTGTTCTGGGGGAAAGACAAACGGCACAGGCAGCCTCCCAGCCACCCATGCTACCTATTGCCTTTTTCCAAGACAAGGGGTGGCTGACTTGCCCCGTGCCCCTTGTCCTGGGGAAAGGCGAACAGCAGCGTGGGTGGCTGGGAGGCTGCCCGCACCGTTCGCCTTTCCCTAGGCATGCTCCCGGGGCTGGCAACTGTGCCCAGCGCCCTCTCTTTGGTGGCCCTGATTTCAAATTAATGGCAGTGCTTTCCCATGACAGATGTGCATGCAGGATCGTGTCCTTCATTTGCCCGGCGGCTATCTGCAATCAAGGACCCTGCAGGCTGACACCCCCCTTCCCGTTCTACAGCCTGAGAAATTGCTCCCAAACAACCAAGGTCACTGTGCTTACCTCCTCCAGCACCAGTCACCAGGACCACCCGCCCGTCAAACCTCAACGGAGCAGCCATCCCGCACAAGCAACCCGCACACTCTCTGCCTAAGTAGCTCGCTAAGCCAGCAAGCAGCGCAAAGGGCAAATGGGAAAGAAGCCGGTCAAAGGGCACAGGCAGTGCACGTGCGCAGCCGGGCTCAATGCAGCCTGGGAAATGTAGTTTAGTATCGGCACCCCTTGGGCTCCCTGTGTGGCTGAGAAAGCCGAGTGCGGAAAGCGGAGAGCAAGGGAATAAGAAGACAAGGCGCGCACGGACTATGCCACAACAGTAAGCAGAGTAGAAAACTCCAGCTCTTTTGAGGCCCCAGCTTCTCATCTGGAGATCTGTTTGTTTCTGCGGAAAGGAAGTGGTGAAAACTGTTAAGGTTTTTGTTTAGCATCATACACGGTTGAGATTCATCCACAAAGAGCTCATGCGGTGGGTGGGCTGACAAGCACAACTAAATATTTGGAGAACTAAAAAAAGGATGTTTGACTTGCTGACTCCCATCAAGGTGCGCAGATATTCAAACCAGTGCAGGAGCATCTTTTAAATGGACAGGTGCCTGGGAAAGGATCCTGATTTTGATTGTTCTGTCACAGCGTGAGGTGATTTAATTACCCCAGCGTTATACAATTATGATTACTTAATATTTAACTGCATTTTGTCACCTGCTACAAAACAGCATGCAGCAGTGGTTGAGAGCATGTTCAATTAAGTGTACTCCACTCTGCTAATGGAAAACTTAATGGCTGAGTTTTGTAAATTCAGGAGGCAGGTTCAGTGACAGGAGGCTAAAGCTTGTTCCCAATTCCTTATTTGCACTTCCTGGTTCTTTATTTCCAAATCCAATCACAAATATTGACAACACTTAAAAGGCACCCCACCCCAAAATAAGCTTTGGGCCACCACAAATCTTACACCCCCCACATTCAGGGAAGTATGACCTAGTTTTTACACTTAATTGCTCCAAAATGGGACACATCAGGAGAAATGTTTCAGGTGGATTGCCATGTTGGTCTGTAGCTCAGTTATTATCAGAAGCTAGGAGGACCATGAACATTACTCCCATTCTGCAGTCACTCCATTGGCTACCTATCAGTTACAGAGCGCGATTAAAGGTACTGGCTATCACCTACAAAACTCTTCATGGCCTTGGTCCATCATATCTATTGGCTTGCTTCTCTACCTATATTCCATCACAGCAACTTACTTCCTTTGGACAGGACCTTCAGCAAGTGCCACCTTGCACCAGGGGGCGCATCTATTGTTGCTAGCGCCCAGGGCAATCATAGTTAGGCTCTACACGCGCACAGCGTGCGCGCTCCTGGCGCTGCGTGATGACGTCGCTCCCATGACGTCATCACGCTGGGGCGTGCCCTCCCCCCACCCCCACGGCAAGCCAGCTGTCCCAGTGCGCCGCAGAGCTGGCGGCAGCGCAAGTGGCTTGGAGGCTGCCCGTGCCGTTCACCTGCCCCGCAGGACAGGATTGCCCATTGAAAATAATGGGAGAGGCTTGAATGCCCATTGGAAATAATCAGAACCTGGAATGCCCATTGACTTGCATGGGATCCATTGAAACACATTAGAGCAAAAAAAGAGGTGCAACGAAAACATGGAATGGATTTTTAAGGAAAATCTCTGGGCCCAGATAGACTGTTCTGGGACTGGATTGACAGGACCCTGAGTGCAATGACGGCCCCTCGATGTGACAGAAGGGGTCTGGGACTGGAATGACAGGCCCCTGAGTGCACTGACAGCCCCTGGGTGTGACAGAAGGGCTTGGGGACTGGACTGACAGGCCACTGACTGGAATGACGACCCCTGGGTGTGCCAGAAGGGCTGTGGGACTGGAATGACTGGCCCCTGAGTGCAATGACAGCCCCTGGGTGTGACAGAAGGGCTCTGGGATTGGAATGACAGGCCCCTGACTGGAATGACGGCCCCTGGGTGTGCCAGAAGGGCTCGGGGAGTGGAATGACAGCCCCGACTGGAATGACAGGCCCCTGACTGGAGTGAGGGCCCCTGGGTGTGCCAGGGCTCTGGGACTGGAATGACAGGCCGCTGACTGGGATAGCGGCCTCTGGGTGTGAGAGATGTGGTCTCGCAGTAGAATTTCAGTCCCATGAATGCAGTGAAAGCCCCTGGTGTGGCGGAAGCTTTCTAGGAGCTAAATGAGTCATCCTTCAATGGATTGATACTCTCTAAAATTTGTAGAATTGTTCTGTGGCTGGAATGACATGCCCATGAGGGGAATTATGGTCTCTTATCAAGATAGTAGTCTGCAACTGGATTCACCAAGACTGAAATCAAACACTTAACATTTCAATTTATATTTCTGGGAGTTGTTTATCATCATTTCAGATCCTCCTGTATCTTTATCCTTCCTCTCGCCTGGTCAGTTTCATCATAATTTCATGAAGTCTCTATCAGCCACCTCTTCTATTTTCAGGCATAAATCCTTCTTTTCTCTCCCTTCCTGCTCCCACTGCCTATTCCACAGCCATCCAGACTTCCATGTCCCCCTCAAGTGTCACCCAACTCAAATTCCTTGCTCAATTTAGTTCATTCTGTTGACCACTGGCCCAGAGCACGCCTCCATATTCTCTCTGTGAAAAAACCCATTTCATAACCTTAGGTTAACAGTTGACAAACTCATGGTCTTATCTTGTTACATGCTCTTGCTGTTTTATCTATTTACTTAGTTTGTTATTATCCACTTTTGGTCAGGTTGCAGTGATAATGGACTATAGATCCAACAGAAAAAAGGGGTCCCCAAACTTGCGACCCTTTGGAGCCTGCAGGCATGTTTGTGATTCTGACACACCATGGTGGGTGCAGACACAAAATGACTGCTGCAGCAGGTGTTTGAGCAAGGAAAGACTGGGTGCAGTGTTCCTTTGGTCACACGATGAAGATCTCCTGTAATGAGGTGTCAGCTGATGCCAAAGGACTATTTTTCAAAATTTGCTCAGAGCAGCAGTATACTTGCTAGGCAGGTGCCACATATTCCCCACCTTTCTCAAAAAACTTGCTGGGCATGAGGAAAACTGTGGCCTAATCTGCACTGCACACTTGGCAGGCTACACTGAGCATTCACATTGATTGGCGCCAAAATGTCTTCGGGTCCCATTGTTCGACCCAGCACAACGTCTAGGCAATTTGGTGTCTGCTGATGCATTTACATGTGTCTGGAGCAGAATTTTGTGGGGGCTAGAGCTGACATCAATATTTATTTATGCAAATTTCACAGGTATTGCAAGATAGCCATGTTGGAGCCCCTCCCCTCACCAAATTTGCAGATTAGACTGATCTGTAGCTACTGAAGAGGCAATTTGTGGCGGCATTCTGGATAAAGACATGTACCTTTTAAGCTTGTTCTACTTTCAGTTGGTTTTTTTGAGCAAAACTGGGAAAGGATTAACAGTGCTGGTGCTTCATTCCATCCCGGCAGCTCCCTGCCACTTCGCATCATAAAGGGCTGTGCGTCAGGATGGGAGGGGCAGAAAACGAAGTGGCAGTTCCAACCTTTCCTGGCTTTTAAAGCCCATAGGAATGAAGACAAACATTAGGACTAATTTTAGACACTGAGGGATCTCTGTCTTTTGGTGCTACACCTCTGAAGATGCCAGCCACAGCTGCTGGCGAAACGTCAGGAACTACAATGCCAAGACCACGGCAATACAGCCCGGAAAACCCACAACAACCATCGTTCTCCGGCCGTGAAAGCCTGCGACAATACATTAGGACTAATTCCTGGCTTGGAAAAAGCCAGGAACGAGTCCACAATTTGTTTTACTGATAATGATGGTGGTACAGGATTACAGAGAGCCTTGGCGGGTGGTCGCGGTTACCAGCAGACATACCAATCAGCTACAAGGGAAAGGACAAGGGAGCAGTGAGATGCAGAGGGGGAGTATTTGATTCTTCATGGATGTGATACATTACAGCGATGACTGGGCAGTGGATTCCAACCCACCCGTCCCGAATATACACAAAGGGAAAAACAGGGAAAAGACAGACTAAAAATGTTTCTGCCTCCCATGACTCCATTTCATGTGCGGCACTCTGGAGAACATGGGGAAAAGAATAGATTCTGAAACACTGTTAAATGACTGTGCGGAAAACACCCACCTTGGGAACTCCTGCCTTAGAAGATGTGTTCTGTAATGTTTGCAGACTCAGTATCTCATCTCTTTTTAGCACATCACACCATTTACCCATCTAGATGTAACTATTGGTCTAGGGAAGCAAACTTTCACACATTCTTAAGTCAGGAAGAAAATTTTAAAAAACCTTTAAACAGTTAATACAATACAACTATGTTTTTCTTTCACTAAACTCATAAGTGGCACCGTGCAGAAACTTCAAACAAATAATGTCTTTGAAAAGAGTAAACAGTCCAACTAGTCTGATTCCACCAACTCCTTTTTTACTATCCTTCCATTTCGAGGCGACTGCAGCCCAGGCTCCTATCCTTTTCCTGAGGAATCGCAGCCCTGGAAAAATAAAATCCCGGTAACACCGAACGGAAAAACTTTGTGGGCATAAAACATATGATTACCTTGTTCAAGGTGATAAGAGCATATTAAGTTTTATTCAGCCACCCAGCAACCAGCCTCATCCTCATCTGCCTAGCTCTAGCTACTGACTCCCCTCTGCTGGGCATTGGATGCTCCAGATTGCCTCTCAAATTCTACACCCCTCACAACTGAAGCTGATGCTGATGAGTGCTTCTGTTAGTTGAACCCAGGGTTGGAAACTGAGAACAAAAGGTGTTTGTTCCTGTTGTAATCTGTCCCATGTCTGGGGTCCTGCTTGACCTTGAGAAGTCCATGAATCACACAGCCTGTTTTCCTGGCTACAGAAATAGAGGGCAGTTAGGAGAAAGGGGCAGAAATTTGCAGCGGCCTTCAGGGAACCTATATCTGCTTGATACTTGTCTGTGGCTGCAAGTCCTAGCCAGTATGGCATAAGTGTATGACACTGGCATCTTATCAATAAAGAACTTTTACTCATGAAGTGAAGTCACCCGAGAGTTGCCTGGCATCCTTAGACTGGGCTACATCGATCACCTCCCACAGGTTATATAGATATGAATTGTGACTGCCAAAGGCTTGGCTATATTTCAGGAACAAGCGAACAGTTCTTTGCATCCAGCTTGCCTTTTGACACCCCGACCTCCACCTCTCAAAACAATCTCTTGCTCTCTACTCATTATGACAATAACAAGATGCAATCAGAATTCAAAATTTGATCATACCGTTGTAACTGTTGAACAAGACTTGTTTGATATTATGTGTAGTGCACACACTGCTTGCAGACAAAGTACATTGGCAGTTTGATTGTGGCTGGAGGAAGGCAAACTGCATGATACCATCTTCTGCAGCTGCAGCAGAACACCATGCAGTCTTCTGGGGTGAAGTTGCCCTGGCATGACTCTTCTGGACAAGTTGACCATCTGCTGGATTCTTTATCGACTAATGACAGAAGATACCGTAGCAGAGGTTGTTCCTGTACACATGCCTTGGGTAAGTTGGGTCCTCTGATGAGTAATGTATGGCTTGCATTCAACGTGCACACCCCTGCATTTCTGGGTGGCCATTTCAGCAGGACAGAAGTGCAGCAAACGCTGGGCACCAATGTTTACTATGACAGACTATCCAATAGATGACCCAGAACCTTTTAGCAGGCCTCAGAGAGAGCTTTCTTTCAGTTTACTTTCAGTTTCACTTTCCCTAATTGGTTTAGCCCATAGGGGGAGAAGTGAATGTGGAAACTTTGACCTACTGCTGTGGTAGTTCGGCAGGTCTTCCAATTCAACATTTTCTTGAAATCATTTTTATTTATTTTTCATATACAAGCATCACATGGTTAAACCATGAATGTAGGCAAAACCACAGATTAGTAATTTCCTGATAGCACAATATTGGTGATCAGTTCCTATAAAACTTGATAGATTAATCACACTAGCAGTATAAAGATAGCTTAGTTTTCAAAAAGATACAAGAAGCCAGATTAAACAACTGAGTATAACAGTTTGCAACAGTGCAACACTTCGTAGGGCTCATGAAATTGTGACTGTCTCTCTTTAATTAGTACTCCCATAAAAAATGAATTTTCCACATTCTTACAAAAACCCTAAAAAAAGGAAATCTATATCTAAATCAAAACATATAAAATAACAGTTAAAACTTCACCCCCTACCCACCACCCATTGAAAAGGCAATACAATATTGATAACGATATGTTTATACCCTCATCCCCTTTGGACCCCACAACAACTATAGAACTCAAATTAACAAGCAAGTGATTTTCATACCAAATGCTAAATCAAAAAACATGATATATGTACAGCCTCTGAGAACCCTGTGGAAAGTGACCTCATTGGGGCCTGTTGAACAAAAAATGCAACATCGAGGGCCTGTCATTATTGGGAGCAAGAGAAAATGCCCCCCCCCCAACCTCAATACTGCCGGGTACCACAAACTGCTAGTGACATATTAAACTGTTTTTTCGAAGTTTGGATTGGTCCCCCCTTCCCCACGTATACGGTTTTCAAGGAAACGGGGGGGGGGATAATTTCATGACTCTGGAATGCTTTCAATTTTGTTGCTCAGTTGTTTCTTACTGGAATATTGGTTCCTTTATGAGGAGTAGGTGGCTGAAAGAGTTATCTTTTTTGTGCAGATTTTGATAGGTCAGTGGAGGTAATGTTGAGTTTATGCAGTAAAGTTTGTCCTGATTCGATACAGTACCATACGGTAAATATTTTCAAGTTTAAAGACATAGCATTACCAAGGATCCAAGACATAGTCTGTCACACCCGGGGGACGTCATTCCAGTCAGGGGCCTATCATTCCAGTCCCTGAGCCCTTCTGTCACACCCAGGTGCTGGCATTCCAGTCAGGGGCCTGTCATACCAGTCCCACAGCCCTTCTGGCACACCAAGGGGCCGTCATTGCACTCAGGGGCCATCATTCTAGTCAGGGGCCTGTCATTCCAGTCCCCAAGCCCTTCTGGCACACCCAGGGGCCGTCATTCCAGTCAGGGGCTATCATTCCAGTCCCAGACCCCTTCTGTCACACCCAGGGGCCGTTATTCCAGTCAAGGGCCTGTCATACCAGTCCCACAGCCCTTCTGGCACACCAAGGGGCCGTCATTGCACTCAGGGGCCTGTCATTCCAGTCAGGGGCCTGTCATTACAGTCCCCGAGCCCTTCTGTCACACCAAGGGGCCATCATTCCAGTCAGGGGCCTGTCATTCCAGTTCCAGAGCTCTTCTGGAACACCCAGGGGCTGTCATTCCAGTCAGGGGCCTGTCATTCCAGTCCCCGAACCCTTCTGGCACACCCGGGGAGCCGTCATTTCAGTCAGTGGCCTGTCATTCCAGTCGCAGACCCCTTCCGGCACACCCAGGGGCCGTCATTCCAGTCAGGGGCCTGTCATTTCAGTCCCAGAGCCCTTCTGGCACACCCAGGGATCTGTCATTCCAGTCCCAGACCCCTTCCGGCACACCCAGGGGCCGTCATTCCAGTCTGGGGCCTGTCATTCCAATCCCCGAGCCCTTCTGTCACACCGAGAGACCATCATTCCAGTCAGTGGCTTGTCATTCCAGTCCCAGACCCCTTCAGGCACACCCAGGGCCCGTCATTCCAGTCAGGGGCCTGTCATTCCAGTCCCCGAGCCCTATTGGCACACCCAGGGGCCGTCATTCCAGTCCTTGAGCCCTTCTGTCAGACCCAGGGGCCATCATTCCAGTCAGGGGCCTGTCATTCCAGTTCCAGAGACCCTCTGGCACACCCAGGGGCTGTCATTCCAGTCTGGGGCATGTCATTCCAGTCCCCAAGCTTTTCTGGCACACCCAGGGGCTTGTCATTCCAGTCAGGGGCCTGTCATTCCAGTCAGAGGACTGTCATTCCAGTCCCAGAGCCCTTCTGGCACAGCCAGGGGCCGTCATTCCAGTCAGGGGCCTGTCATTCCAGTCCCAGACCCCTTCTGGCACACCCAGGGGGCATCATTCCAGACAGGGGCCTGTCATTCCAGTCCCCAAGCCCTTCTGGCACACCCAGGAGCCGTCATTCCAGTCAGGGGCTATCATTCCAGTCCCAGATCCCTTCTGGCACACCCAGGGCCCGTCATTCCAATCAGGGGCCTGTAATTCCAATCTCCGAGCCCTTCTGGCTCACCCAGGGGCCGTCATTCCAGTCAGGAGCCAGTCATTCCACTCGCCGAGCCCTTCTGGCACACCCAGGGGGCGTCATTCCAGTCAAGGGCCTATCATTCCAGTCCCACAGCCCTTCTGGCACACCAAGGGGCCGTCATTGCACTCAGGGGCCATCATTCTAGTCAGGGGCCTGTCATTCCAGTCCCGGAGCACTTCTGGCACACCCAGGGGCTGTCATTCCAGTCAGGGGCCTGTCATTACAGTCCCCGAGCCCTTCTGTCACACCAAGGGACCATGATTCCAGTCAGGGGCCTGTCATTCCAGTCCCAGACCCCTTCAGGCACACCCAGGGGCCGTCATTCCAGTCAGGGGCCTGTCATTCCAGTCCCAGATCCCTTCTGGCACACCCAGGGCCCGTCATTCCAATCAGGGGCCTGTAATTCCAGTCCCCGAGCCCTATTGGCACACCCAGGGGCCGTCATTCCAGTCCTTGAGCCCTTCTGTCAGACCCAGGGGCCATCATTCCAGTCAGGGGCCTGTCATTCCAGTTCCAGAGACCCTCTGGCACACCCAGGGGCTGTCATTCCAGTCTGGGGCATGTCATTCCAGTCCCCAAGCTTTTCTGGCACACCCAGGGGCTTGTCATTCCAGTCAGGGGCCTGTCATTCCAGTCAGAGGACTGTCATTCCAGTCCCAGAGCCCTTCTGGCACAGCCAGGGGCCGTCATTCCAGTCAGGGGCCTGTCATTCCAGTCCCAGACCCCTTCTGGCACACCCAGGGGGCATCATTCCAGACAGGGGCCTGTCATTCCAGTCCCCAAGCCCTTCTGGCACACCCAGGAGCCGTCATTCCAGTCAGGGGCCTGTCATTCCAGTCCCGGAGCACTTCTGGCACACCCAGGGGCTGTCATTCCAGTCAGGGGCCTGTCATTACAGTCCCCGAGCCCTTCTGTCACACCAAGGGGCCATGATTCCAGTCAGGGGCCTGTCATTCCAGTCCCAGACCCCTTCAGGCACACCCAGGGGCCGTCATTCCAGTCAGGGGCCTGTAATTCCAGTCCCAGATCCCTTCTGGCACACCCAGGGCCCGTCATTCCAATCAGGGGCCTGTAATTCCAGTCCCCGAGCCTTATTGGCACACCCAGGGGCCGTCATTCCAGTCCTTGAGCCCTTCTGTCAGACCCAGGGGCCATCATTCCAGTCAGGGGCCTGTCATTCCAGTTCCAGAGACCCTCTGGCACACCCAGGGGCTGTCATTCCAGTCTGGGGCATGTCATTCCAGTCCCCAAGCTTTTCTGGCACACCCAGGGGCTTGTCATTCCAGTCAGGGGCCTGTCATTCCAGTCAGACGACTGTCATTCCAGTCCCAGAGCCCTTCTGGCACAGCCAGGGGCCGTCATTCCAGTCAGGGGCCTGTCATTCCAGTCCCAGACCCCTTCTGGCACACCCAGGGGGCATCATTCCAGACAGGGGCCTGTCATTCCAGTCCCCAAGCCCTTCTGGCACACCCAGGAGCCGTTATTCCAGTCAGGGGCTATCATTCCAGTCCCAGATCCCTTCTGGCACACCCAGGGCCCGTCATTCCAATCAGGGGCCTGTAATTCCAATCTCCGAGCCCTTCTGGCTCACCCAGGGGCCGTCATTCCAGTCAGGAGCCAGTCATTCCACTCGCCGAGCCCTTCTGGCACACCCAGGGGGCGTCATTCCAGTCAAGGGCCTATCATTCCAGTCCCACAGCCCTTCTGGCACACCAAGGGGCCGTCATTGCACTCAGGGGCCATCATTCCAGTCAGGGGCCTGTCATTCCAGTTCCAGAGACCCTCTGGCACACCCAGGGGCTGTCATTCCAGTCTGGGGCATGTCATTCCAGTCCCCAAGCTTTTCTGGCACACCCAGGGGCTTGTCATTCCAGTCAGGGGCCTGTCATTCCAGTCAGAGGACTGTCATTCCAGTCCCAGAGCCCTTCTGGCACAGCCAGGGGCCGTCATTCCAGTCAGGGGCCTGTCATTCCAGTCCCAGACCCCTTCTGGCACACCCAGGGGGCATCATTCCAGACAGGGGCCTGTCATTCCAGTCCCCAAGCCCTTCTGGCACACCCAGGAGCCGTCATTCCAGTCAGGGGCTATCATTCCAGTCCCAGATCCCTTCTGGCACACCCAGGGCCCGTCATTCCAATCAGGGGCCTGTAATTCCAATCTCCGAGCCCTTCTGGCTCACCCAGGGGCCGTCATTCCAGTCAGGAGCCAGTCATTCCACTCGCCGAGCCCTTCTGGCACACCCAGGGGGCGTCATTCCAGTCAAGGGCCTATCATTCCAGTCCCACAGCCCTTCTGGCACACCAAGGGGCCGTCATTGCACTCAGGGGCCATCATTCTAGTCAGGGGCCTGTCATTCCAGTCCCGGAGCACTTCTGGCACACCCAGGGGCTGTCATTCCAGTCAGGGGCCTGTCATTACAGTCCCCGAGCCCTTCTGTCACACCAAGGGGCCATGATTCCAGTCAGGGGCCTGTCATTCCAGTCCCAGACCCCTTCAGGCACACCCAGGGGCCGTCATTCCAGTCAGGGGCCTGTCATTCCAGTCCCAGATCCCTTCTGGCACACCCAGGGCCCGTCATTCCAATCAGGGGCCTGTAATTCCAGTCCCCGAGCCCTATTGGCACACCCAGGGGCCGTCATTCCAGTCCTTGAGCCCTTCTGTCAGACCCAGGGGCCATCATTCCAGTCAGGGGCCTGTCATTCCAGTTCCAGAGACCCTCTGGCACACCCAGGGGCTGTCATTCCAGTCTGGGGCATGTCATTCCAGTCCCCAAGCTTTTCTGGCACACCCAGGGGCTTGTCATTCCAGTCAGGGGCCTGTCATTCCAGTCAGAGGACTGTCATTCCAGTCCCAGAGCCCTTCTGGCACAGCCAGGGGCCGTCATTCCAGTCAGGGGCCTGTCATTCCAGTCCCAGACCCCTTCTGGCACACCCAGGGGGCATCATTCCAGACAGGGGCCTGTCATTCCAGTCCCCAAGCCCTTCTGGCACACCCAGGAGCCGTCATTCCAGTCAGGGGCCATCATTCTAGTCAGGGGCCTGTCATTCCAGTCCCGGAGCACTTCTGGCACACCCAGGGGCTGTCATTCCAGTCAGGGGCCTGTCATTACAGTCCCCGAGCCCTTCTGTCACACCAAGGGGCCATGATTCCAGTCAGGGGCCTGTCATTCCAGTCCCAGACCCCTTCAGGCACACCCAGGGGCCGTCATTCCAGTCAGGGGCCTGTAATTCCAGTCCCAGATCCCTTCTGGCACACCCAGGGCCCGTCATTCCAATCAGGGGCCTGTAATTCCAGTCCCCGAGCCTTATTGGCACACCCAGGGGCCGTCATTCCAGTCCTTGAGCCCTTCTGTCAGACCCAGGGGCCATCATTCCAGTCAGGGGCCTGTCATTCCAGTTCCAGAGACCCTCTGGCACACCCAGGGGCTGTCATTCCAGTCTGGGGCATGTCATTCCAGTCCCCAAGCTTTTCTGGCACACCCAGGGGCTTGTCATTCCAGTCAGGGGCCTGTCATTCCAGTCAGACGACTGTCATTCCAGTCCCAGAGCCCTTCTGGCACAGCCAGGGGCCGTCATTCCAGTCAGGGGCCTGTCATTCCAGTCCCAGACCCCTTCTGGCACACCCAGGGGGCATCATTCCAGACAGGGGCCTGTCATTCCAGTCCCCAAGCCCTTCTGGCACACCCAGGAGCCGTTATTCCAGTCAGGGGCTATCATTCCAGTCCCAGATCCCTTCTGGCACACCCAGGGCCCGTCATTCCAATCAGGGGCCTGTAATTCCAATCTCCGAGCCCTTCTGGCTCACCCAGGGGCCGTCATTCCAGTCAGGAGCCAGTCATTCCACTCGCCGAGCCCTTCTGGCACACCCAGGGGGCGTCATTCCAGTCAAGGGCCTATCATTCCAGTCCCACAGCCCTTCTGGCACACCAAGGGGCCGTCATTGCACTCAGGGGCCATCATTCTAGTCAGGGGCCTGTCATTCCAGTCCCGGAGCTCTTCTGGCACACCCAGGGGCTGTCATTCCAGTCAGGGGCCTGTCATTACAGTCCCCGAGCCCTTCTGTCACACCAAGGGGCCATGATTCCAGTCAGGGGCCTGTCATTCCAGTCCCAGACCTCTTCAGGCACACCCAGGGGCCGTCATTCCAGTCAGGGGCCTGTCATTCCAGTCCCAGATCCCTTCTGGCACACCCAGGGCCCGTCATTCCAATCAGGGGCCTGTAATTCCAGTCCCCGAGCCCTATTGGCACACCCAGGGGCCGCCATTCCAGTCCTTGAGCCCTTCAGTCACACCCAGGGGCCATCATTCCAGTCAGGGGCCTGTCATTCCAGTTCCAGAGACCCTCTGGCACACCCAGGGGCCGTCATTCCAGTCTGGGGCATGTCATTCCAGTCCCCAAGCTTTTCTGGCACACCCAGGGGCTTGCCATTCCAGTCAGGGGCCTGTCATTCCAGTCAGAGGACTGTCATTCCAGTCCCAGAGCCCTTCTGGCACAGCCAGGGGCCGTCATTCCAGTCAGGGGCCTGTCATTCCAGTCCCAGAGCCCTTCTGGCACACCCAGGGGGCGTCATTCCAGTCAAGGGCCTATCATTCCAGTCCCACAGCCCTTCTGGCACACCAAGGGGCCGTCATTGCACTCAGGGGCCATCATTCTAGTCAGGGGCCTGTCATTCCAGTCCCGGAGCACTTCTGGCACACCCAGGGGCTGTCATTCCAGTCAGGGGACTGTCATTCCAGTCCCAGACCCCTTCAGGCACACCCAGGGGCCGTCATTCCAGTCAGGGGCCTGTCATTCCAGTCCCAGATCCCTTCTGGCACACCCAGGGCCCGTCATTCCAATCAGGGGCCTGTAATTCCAGTCCCCGAGCCCTATTGGCACACCCAGGGGCCGTCATTCCAGTCCTTGAGCCCTTCTGTCAGACCCAGGGGCCATCATTCCAGTCAGGGGCCTGTCATTCCAGTTCCAGAGACCCTCTGGCACACCCAGGGGCTGTCATTCCAGTCTGGGGCATGTCATTCCAGTCCCCAAGCTTTTCTGGCACACCCAGGGGCTTGTCATTCCAGTCAGGGGCCTGTCATTCCAGTCAGACGACTGTCATTCCAGTCCCAGAGCCCTTCTGGCACAGCCAGGGGCCGTCATTCCAGTCAGGGGCCTGTCATTCCAGTCCCAGACCCCTTCTGGCACACCCAGGGGGCATCATTCCAGACAGGGGCCTGTCATTCCAGTCCCCAAGCCCTTCTGGCACACCCAGGAGCCGTCATTCCAGTCAGGGGCTATCATTCCAGTCCCAGATCCCTTCTGGCACACCCAGGGCCCGTCATTCCAATCAGGGGCCTGTAATTCCAATCTCCGAGCCCTTCTGGCTCACCCAGGGGCCGTCATTCCAGTCAGGAGCCAGTCATTCCACTCGCCGAGCCCTTCTGGCACACCCAGGGGGCGTCATTCCAGTCAAGGGCCTATCATTCCAGTCCCACAGCCCTTCTGGCACACCAAGGGGCCGTCATTGCACTCAGGGGCCATCATTCTAGTCAGGGGCCTGTCATTCCAGTCCCGGAGCACTTCTGGCACACCCAGGGGCTGTCATTCCAGTCAGGGGCCTGTCATTACAGTCCCCGAGCCCTTCTGTCACACCAAGGGGCCATGATTCCAGTCAGGGGCCTGTCATTCCAGTCCCAGATCCCTTCTGGCACACCCAGGGCCCGTCTTTCCAATCAGGGGCCTGTAATTCCAGTCCCCGAGCCCTATTGGCACACCCAGGGGCCGCCATTCCAGTCCTTGAGCCCTTCAGTCACACCCAGGGGCCATCATTCCAGTCAGGGGCCTGTCATTCCAGTTCCAGAGACCCTCTGGCACACCCAGGGGCCGTCATTCCAGTCTGGGGCATGTCATTCCAGTCCCCAAGCTTTTCTGGCACACCCAGGGGCTTGCCATTCCAGTCAGGGGCCTGTCATTCCAGTCCCAGAGCCCTTCTGGCACAGCCAGGGGCCGTCATTCCAGTCAGGGGCCTGTCATTCCAGTCCCAGAGCCCTTCTAGCACACCCAGGGGCCGTCATTCCAGTCAGGGGCCTGTCATTCCAATCTCCGAGCCCTTCTGGCTCACCCAGGGGCCGTCATTCCAGTCAGGAGCCAGTCATTCCACTCGCCGAGCCCTTCTGGCACACCCAGGGGGCGTCATTCCAGTCAAGGGCCTATCATTCCAGTCCCAGACCCCTTCTGTCACACCCAGGGGCCGTTATTCCAGTCAGGGGCCTGTCATTCCAGTACCCGAGCCCTGCTGGCACACCCACGGGCCATCATTCCAGTCAGGGGCCTGTCATTCCAGTCCCAGATCCCTTCTGTCACACCCAGGGGCTGTCATTGCACTTAGGGTTCTGTCAATCCTGTCCCAGAACAGTCTATCTGGGCCCAGAGACATTCCTTCAAAATCCATTCCATGTTTTTATTGCACCTCTTTTTTTTGCTCTAATGTGTTTCAATGCAGGCCATGCACGTCAATGGGTATTCCAGGTTCCCATTATTTCCAATGGGCATTCAAGCCTCTCCTATTATTTTCAATGGGTATTCCAGGTTCCCATTATTTCCAATGGGCATTCAAGCCTCTCCTATTATTTTCAATGGGCAATCCTGTCATTCGTTTTAGTACATCCCCTTGCCGTGTGCCCCTTGTCCTGGGGAAAGACAAACGGTGCGGGTGGCCTCTCAGCCACCTGCGCTGCCTTTTGCCTTTCCCCAGGATAAGGGGCGGCCGGCTTGCCCCGTGCCCCTGTCCTGGGGAAAGGCGAACGGCAGCGCGGGTGGCTGGGAGGCTGCCTGCACCGTTCGCCTTTCCATAGGCGCGCTCCGAGGGCTGGCAGCGTGCTCCCGGGGCTGACAACTGTGCCCGGCACCCTCTCTTTGGCGGCGCTGGGGGCAGACTACCCCCTCCCCCCCTCGATCCGGCACTGATTAACGGCAGTGCTTTCCCATGACAGATGTGTGTGCAGGATCGTGTCCTTCGTTTGCCCGGCGGCTATCTGCAATCAAGGACCCTGCAGGCTGACACCCCCCTTCCCGTTCTACAGCCTGAGAAATTGCTCCCAAACAACCAAGGTCACTGTGCTTACCTCCTCCAGCACCAGTCACCAGGACCACCCGCCCGTCAAACCTCAACGGAGCAGCCATCCCACACAAGCAACCCGCACACTCTCTGCCTAAGTAGCTCGCCAAGCCAGCAAGCAGCGTAAAGGGCAAATGGGAAAGAAGCCAGTCAAAGGGCACAGGCAGTGCATGTGCGCAGCCGGGCTCAATGCAGCCTGGGAAATGTAGTTTTGTATCGGCACCCCTTGGGCTCCGTGTGCGGCTGAGAAAGCCGAGTGCGGAAAGCGGAGAGCAAGGGAATAAGAAGACAAGGCGTGCGCGGACTATGCCACGACAGTAAGCAGAGTAGAAAACTCCAGCTCTTTTGAGGCCCCAGCTTCTCATCTGGAGATCTGTTTGTTTCTGCAGAAAGGAAGTGGTGGAAACTGTTGAGGCTTTTGTTTAGCATCATACATGGTTGAGATTCATCCGCAAAGAGCTCATGTGGCGGGTGGACTGACAAGCACAACTAAATATTTGGAGCACTAAAAAAAGGACCGTTGACTTGCTGACTCCCATCAAGGTGCGCAGATATTCAAACCACTGCAGGAGCATCTTTTAAATGGACAGCATGCAGCAGTGGTTGAGTGCATGTTCAATTAAGTGTACTCCACTCTGCCACTCTGCTAATGGAAAACTTAATGGCTGAGTTTTGTAAATTCAGGAGGCAGGTTCAGTGACAGGAGGCTAAAGCTTGTTCCCAATTCCTTATTTGCACTTCCTGGTTCTTTATTTCCAAATCCAATCACAAATATTGACAACACTTAAAAGGCACCCCACCCCAAAATAAGCTTTGGGCCACCACAAATCTTACACCCCCCACATTCAGGGAAGTATGACCTAGTTTTTACACTTAATTGCTCCAAAATGGGACACATCAGGAGAAATGTTTCAGGTGGATTGCCATGTTGGTCTGTAGCTCAGTTATTATCAGAAGCTAGGAGGACCATGAACATTACTCCCATTCTGCAGTCACTCCATTGGCTACCTATCAGTTACAGAGCGCGATTAAAGGTACTGGCTATCACCTACAAAACTCTTCATGGCCTTGGTCCATCATATCTATTGGCTTGCTTCTCTACCTATATTCCATCACAGCAACTTACTTCCTTTGGACAGGACCTTCTGCAAGTGCCACCTTGCACCAGGGGGCGCATCTATTGTTGCTAGCGCCCAGGGCAACTGTAGTTAGGCTCTATGCGCACGCTCCCCACCTTGCCCCCACGGCAAGCCGGCTGTCCCAGTGCGCCGCACAGCTGGCGGCAGCACGAGTGGCTTGGAGGCTGCCCGTGCTGTTCACCTGCCCCGCAGGACAAGGGGCAGCTGTCTTGCAGCACGCCCCTTGTCCTGGCAAAAGATGAAAGGTGCGCTGCCTTTTGCCTTTCCCCAGGACAAGGGGCGGCTGGCTTGCCCGCGCGCCTCTTGCCCTGGGGAAAGACAAATGGCACGAGCGGCCTCCCAGCCACCCGCGCTGCCTGTTGCCTTTCCCCAGGACAAGGGGCAGCCGGCTTGCCGCGCGCCCCTTGTCCTGGGGAAAGACGAAAGGCAGCACGTGTGGCTGGGAGGCTGTCCGCACCGTTCGCCTTTCTGCAGGCGCGCTCCCGGGGCTGGCAGCGTGCTCCCAGGGCTGGCAACTGCGCCCGGCGCCCTCTCTTTGGCGGCGCTGGGGCCATTCTCTGTGGCAGCCCCCACTTTATGGTCTACCTGAGGGGGTTAGGAAAATTCCCACTCTCCTGCATTTTGTCACCTGCTACAAAACAGTTTACAAAAATGTAAAACTGAATTATTCAAGAGCGATTTTTACTCACATAGGAGAGCTGAACTGTAAGGAAGTGGTTGCAAGACATCCATTAGTAAAGGGATAAGGAAGGACCACAGACTTTACTACTACTGCTATAAATATTAAGGGACCATAGACTTCACTACTATTGTTATAAGTATGATCCTAATCGGTAGTCCTATGTTGTTTAATATATCAGCCATATTCAACATTTCTTCAGTTCTGTCATTGATATTGTCATTGATACTGACTGTACTGACTCACACTGTGTAATTCACCTTGGGTCTCAGTGAGAATGGTTGGGTTATAAATAACATAAATAGAATCATAGAATTGGAGGCACCCCCTTTATCCAGAACACCAGCGAGGCCAACCACCCCCCAGGCACTGATGTCCACGGAGCAGAGACTGACAAAGTGTCATAGAGGAGACAAGAGTATTTAAAAGGCTGCCACTTAGATGAGGAAAGGAATCTGTTCCTGTTGGCAACAGAAGATAGGACTTGAAACGTTTTAACTACAAGAGGGAAGGTCCTGGCTGGATGTTAGGAAAAACTTTTTCACATTAAGAGTAATCCAGCAGCGGAATCGGCTGCCTAGGGATGTACCCTCATTACAGTCTTCAAGAAGCGACTGGATGAATACTTGTTGGGGATGCTTTAGGCTGTTCCTGCATTAGGCAGGGAGTTGGACTAGATAGTCTGTAAGACCCCTTCCAGAGAATGCACATATATGGGCAGCTGTTGGTTTTGCGTATGTGCAAGGCAGGGCCGGATCGACAGGGGGGGCCAAAGAGAGGGCGCCGGGCGCAGTTGCCAGCCCCGGGAGCGCACCTGGGGAAAGGCGAACGGTGCGGGCAGCCTCCCAGCCACCTGCGCTGCCGTTCGCCTTTCCCTAGGACAAGGGGCGCGCGGCATGCTGTCCGCCCCTTGTCCTGGGGAAAGGCAAAAGGCAGCGTGGGTGGCTGGGAGGCCGCCTGCGCCGTATGTCTTTCCCCAGGACAAGGGGTGCGCGGGCAAGCCGGCTGCCCCTTGTCCTGGAGAAAGGCAAAAGGCAGCACGGGTGGCTGGGAGGCCGCCTGCGCCATTCGTCTTTCCCCAGGACAAGGTGCCTCAGAATAGGAGGGAGGAGGGGGGTTTATAGCACCCACATCCCTCTCTCCCTCCATTAGGTAGACAGGATTCCCCCTGCTCTCTCTCTAGCTGGCCTCGCTTCCCTCTCTCTCACCCACTCTGTCTCCCAACACTCATCGGCTTCCCTTTCCTGCCCGCTTTTATGGGGCCGTCCCCTCCAGGCACTGGCCTGTCTTTGATGTCCCCCTCCCCAGCTGAGCTGGCCTATCCCCGCATTCCTCCTGGTTTCTTCTAAGCCTTTGCCCCACCCCCAGCATTTTCCTCCCTCTGGAAGGGTGGGGCTGGCTGGGTCTTGGACAGGGAGGGTCTGCCTCGGCTCTGCCCATCTCAGGGAGACTCTCGGAAGCCCTGGCACCGCCTGCCTGCCTCCTGGAGGCTGATGTGCCCTGCCGGCATTCCCTGCCACCTTTTGAGTTGCTGTGGGGCAAATGGGGGCATTGGGGGGTCTCCTGGGCTTCTTCTGCCATGCTTGCAGCTCCTGAGACCCCCCAAGTTGAACCTCTGCTTCAGCGACCTTCCAGGCTCGGCCCACTGCTCCTGTGGCTCTGGGGGCAGCCACAAGCCGGGCCATTGAGCCGGCTCCCACTGCTGCTGCAGCAGCAGCTCTGGAGGCAGCCGCAAGCCAGGTTGTTGCACTGGCCGTCTCCCCAGAACCTGCTGCTGCTCCGTGGCTTCAGAGGCAGCCGTGAGCCGGGCTGTTGCACCGGCTGCCTCCTCAATTCCCACTTCCACTCCTGCAACCTTCTGGGGCTTCGCAGGTATGTTGGGGGCGGGGGTTGAGGGCTCAGCTCCAGACACACTTCCTGTTCTTCTTGAATAACTCATACCCATCCATTACTGTATTCCAGTTATGGGAATCATCCCACCAAGTCTCTGTAATGCCTACTCAGTCATATATTTCTGTCTGCATTACTTGATAAGGTTCTTCCTTCTTATTGTCCAAGCTTAGGGTATTGGTATATAGGCATTGGATGCCTTGCATAAATAAATAATTAAAATACAAATAAATAGTAGAAGAGCAAGATTCCAGTCCAGTAGCACCGTCCAAAGTTTCATCCCCTGGAAATTTAGTTTGTCTCTAAGGTGCTGCTGGACCCAAATCAGGAGAAATGTAGTTTAAGAATATGGGAGTAGTTGTACCACAAATTAACTTTGGACCACCCAAAATCATACACTGGGGACTATACCCCTCAAGAGACATGTATTGGTGCCCAGTCCAAACACTGGTTCTGGCAACAAGAGTTCCTGTTTGGGATCCCCCCAAGAAGCCTCTATGACTATTGGAGCAGGAACTGGAGCAGCAGCATGCCTTCTACACCATAGTTGGACTTTGGACAACCCTCAAAACTGTTGGAAATACAATGTCTTGTGTACAGAGAAGGCAGAAGACACACAATACCTGCAGGGGGCAGAAAATCTGACCATTAGATAGCTAATGGTCAGAAAGATCCTTCTTTCTGCCTTTCCTCTGTCCTCCTTGTATGTCTCCAGATTGGTATTCTTAGGCTACTTTCTGCTTCTTCCCGGAATTCCCTCTGTCCCAGTTCAGTGAAGTAATTAGTATCTATTCTGTTTCTCTGCTTTCTGTCAAAGTTGTAGTTCCTGAATAAACTCTCTTCATTCACTTCTTAATCAGACTCAAGATCATTCCCAATATATATGAGCGCCTACAAAAACCACATCTCCAGACTCTGAAGACTATTCCCTGCAAGGACAGTTTGGTTCTGGCATCAAGAGCATCCCCAAGCTCTGGATGTGTGATTTGGGATGGCTCAGAACTTATTTGGGTGGGAGGAGAGGGGATGCAGCTGCCCCAGACACTTATTCAGGCATCTTTCCAACATAATAATAGAGGCCTCTTGAGAGCATCCCAAATAGAAGCTGTTAGTGCTGGAACCAGCGCTTGGTCCAGAAACATCAGTGCATATTTATTTATTTTTATTTATTATATTACATTTGTATTCCAGTCTCCCTGGGAGCCAGGCTCAGAGCAGATCACAGAAAAAATATATATTGTAGGTGACAGTCTCCAGAGTCTGGGGATGTATGATTTGGGGTGTGGTCCTTTGCTTATTTGGGGGCTGTTCTTATGTCGCTGCTTAAAGAGTTCCACAGCCTGTCAATTGGTTTCAGAGCATATTATGATGGGCGCTTTCTTATATTTAAAATCTGAAGTGGTCTTGAAGCAGGGAAGCCGAATGACCTCATGCTTTCATGCAAACTTGCCCAATTATGATCCTCAGGTGGTCTGTTCTGCAATGCTCCACTTTCTGAGGTAGCTATCAGAGACAGGGTATTTTCTCTTGGAGCACCTCAGTTTGCTCTCTTGGCACCCGTGCTGCTGAATTTTAAAAGTTAACTGTAAATTTGTATTATCTTGCCCTTTGATCGTTTATGGGCTTTAAAAAAAATCTGCAAATGAATCTGCTGCTGCCATTTTGTAGGTGGGTTTTGTTGTGTAATGAGTGTTATTGATACTTGTTTTAGTGTACCTTTAGAATTACTGTAACCACATCTCAAACCCTATATCTAGGTTATAAGTACCTTAGATGAATAAAAGCAGCGGTGACTTTAAAGTAGGCTCCATATGCTTCCTACTCTGCCAGACCACTCAAATCAGCAGTGTCCTAGCACAGAGCTTTAGACCAGTGCACTGCCCTCCTGAACATAGTCAGGGTTTTATGAGAAGTCGGCCAAGAATTCAGCATTTGTGCACAAATGCACAAGCCCAAATATCACATGGAAAGTAAACCTTGTATTGACTTTATATTGTAACTTTAAATACAGTAAACTGTATTTTGATTTGACATTCTTTTATTTGAAAAAAACATTAGATAATACAAAAAGATGGGGAAAATACTTTCCTTTTTTTAAAAGCTGGCATACATATTCTCTTTTATAAGCTGCTATATATGTGTATGTATATAATATAGCAGGTCTTTACAAATAAAAGCTTCTTGACAATAATTTCCAATTAATTGAATTGCACTCTCCACTATCTACCTTTCTGTCCTGTAAATGTTTTCATAGGTATGGGTTCCTTGGTATTTGTAAAATTAATTTAGTGGTTCCTCCATATAAAAAATTTTTTGGGAAACACTGTTCTAATTGGTTGTTGTGGATTTTCCGGGCTGTATAGCCGTGGTCTTGGCATTGTAGTTCCTGATGTTTCGCCAGCAGCTGTGACTGGCATCTTCAGAGATGTAGCACCAAAAGACAGATCTCTCAGTGTCACAGTGTGGAGAAGATGTTAGCAGGTATTGGCAGGTATTTATATCTACTCAGGAAGGTGGGTTTGGGCTGAGTCATCCTGTAAGAGTTTCCTAGAGTGTGGAATGCTAATGGAGGGAGGCCTCACTGTATCCTGAGGAGGTTCTTTTGCATATGGATTGGTGCTTGATATGCTAATCTTCTCTGCAGGGCTATTGTAGAATGTAGAGTATTTTGTTAGCCTGGTGTTTTTCAGGACTGGAAACCATGCTCTAGTCATTCTTAAAGTCTCTTCTTTCCTGTTGAAATTGTGCTTATGCTTATGAATTTCAATGGCTTCCCTGTGCAAACTGACGAAGTAGTTGGAAGTGTTGTCCAGTATTTTAGTGTCCTGGAATAGGATACTGTGTCCTGTTTGAGTTAGGCTATGTTCAGCCACTGCTGAATTTTCCGGATGGCTAAGTCTGCAGTGTCTTTCATGTTCTTTTATTCTTGTCTGGATGCTATGCTGTGTGATCCCGATGTAAACTTGTCCACAGCTGCAGGGTATGCGGTATACTCCTGCAGAGGTGAGGAGGTCTCTACTGTCTTTTGCTGATCGTAGCATCTGTTGTATTTTTCTGGTGGGTCTGAATACTGTTTGGAAGTTGTGCTTTTTCATAAGCTTTCCCATCTGATCAGTGATTCTTTTGATATATGGCAAAAACACTTTTCCTGTGGGAGACTGTTTTTCCTTAGTTGTTTGATTTATCCTTGGTTTAATCGTTCTTCTGATTTCATTTCTGGAGTAGCCATTTGCTTGAAGTGCATGGTTTGGTGCTACACCTCTGAAGATGCCAGTCACAGCTGCTGGAGAAACGTCAGGAACTACAATGCCAAGACCACGGCTATACAGCCTGGAAAATCCACAACAACCATCATTCTCCGGCCGTGAAAGCCTTCGACAATATATTGTTCTAATTAATCACAGTGCCTTCTTCATCCCATTGTTCTAATGAGTCACAGTAGATTAGATTTGCAAATGTATTTAAATCAGTGGTCACACTCTCCTATGTCACATTTATTGTTCTTAATGTAAAATTTAAGCATACAACGTACCAAGATTTGTTACTGTAGACAGATTCTGTCAAAAGGAAGCAGAAGCAAAATAAGCATTCTGGTTCCTCAAGGAGGCCTACTCATCCCTATTTTGTAGTAAACAGCCAAGGGAAGGAATGCCCAATCTTAAACTCCTTTCTAAGAAGACTTTTTGAAAGTGTCAAACATCTCATAAAGAGATCTGTTTGAGAAGAGACCCAGAGAAATGCCTACATTTTTTCCTCCAAAGTGATCCTGAGATCACATAGTTGTGGGTAACAGGTATACATAAAGCACCAGAGAGCAGAGGGAATCACAAGTATCTCAAGGAGAATTGTGATGCTGGTTGCTATTATTCTTCTATGGTTTGATAGTACCTAAGAAAGGGGACCACGTCTTTCAGATTCATTCTGCAGAGGAAGGACCTTATGGGATGGTTTGGTGGTGGAGGAAAATGCCATCAAATCACAGCCAATGTATGGTGACAATGTAGGGTTTGCCATTGTCTGCCACTATATAGCAACCTTGGACTTTGATTATGATCCTTTGATCCTTCTTAGCTTCCAAGACTATCCAGGTCAGAGATGGACTAATCAGAAGCAAGTCCTGTCTCCTTCAGTGGGGCTTACTGTCAATAAGGTGCCATTAGGATTGCGTGCTGTCGTAATTCAAAAACATACCTTTTATTAAGTGTCCAATTTTTTGACTTTCCCAGATCATCTATGGCTTTTGAATTTTGCTTTATGGATTAATATGGCTGTCTTCAGAATGCATCTGTTTTGGAATTCTACATAGTTGCATCACTGGAGGATTATAAATGACATCCCCAACATTGATTCATACAGAATTTACCAAACTAAAAGCACTCTATAAAAATTTGTTATTTTCCCCACTAGAGGGAGTATCATACTACAAAATGTTCTTTGCATAAAAGCTGTTTCTCAGGGCCCTTGTTCAGACTTCTTGTTAAAGCATCAGCTATGCCACCATTTCACCTTTTATCTTAATATTTAGAGAATATGTTTTATCGAGGAGAAAGCTTTCAGGCTCTGAAATATCAAGCATATATATCCACACAGAGAGGGAACGACTCTCAGGACCCTGAAAAATACATTAAGAAGGGTTCGTATTTCTACTTAACTCTTGCAAAATTAAAGAGGTGGGCTCTCTGTTATCACAGGAACATAGTTCAAGAACAAGGGACAGCTATTTTGCAGTTTTTTGTTGCATACTCCTATCCTGCTGCAGCAGAATAAATAACTAAAATCATTCTAGAACAGTTGCAATGCAATATATCCAAGCCCAAGCAGAAAAACGTGGCAACAGATTTGATATTTTCAGCTATAGGACCTGTGAATATATTCTATGCAAGGGGAAAGTATAAAGTTGACTGTGTTAACCAGGGATTTTTTCCTGGGAAAAGATGTGGTGGAACTCAGTGGGTTGCCCTTGGAGAAAATGGTCACATGGCTGGTGGCCCCAGCCCCCGATCTCCAGACAGAGGGGAGTTTAGATTGCCCTCCGCGCCACTCGGCAGTGTGGAGGGAACTCTAAACTCCCCTCTGTCTGGAGATCAGGGGGCGGGGCCACCAGCCATGTGACCATTTTCAAGAGGTTCTGGAACTCCGTTCCACCGTGTTCCAGCTGAAAAAAAGCCCTGGTGTTAACTGTCTTAAGGTGGTAAATACTTGACCTCACAGACATGAGTCTATTTTATTAGTGTAAAAAGAAGAACTCACTTGTCAGAATTTAAAGGTGGTATATATCCCCATGCTGCTGATTGACCATACCCTGAGAGGCCTACTGAGATCAGATCAAGTTCTATAGAAGATGCATAGCCCATGCAGAAATTATAAGCTTCAGAGAAAAGGCATTACATGTTGGAAGCAAATACTTATGTATATGTAAACAACTCCCATGGCAATTTAGCTTATCATACACTTTAATTTAAAGTAGCCTGGGCTTGATTCAAGCAGGTAGTACTGTATATAGATTTGAGCATATCAAACATCAGAAAATGCTGTATTATTTTAGCTAAAATAAAATAGGCTTCTGGTTGTTGTTTTCAATAAAAGTCATCCACCACCGATTACAAAACAAAAAAACAACCCCCTTCTCCAGTTCCACCTTCAACGGTCCCATGGTGCAGGAATCCTTAGGAGTACAAATCAGATGAAGTCTGTTCTTCCATCCTTACTTGAAGTAGCGCATGCTGAGGGGAAACTATTTGATGTTAGGACTCCTTAGGCTCTAGGATTGGATTTAATGTGACAACACAAGACAGGTAAATATACATGTGTTTGCCAAGAAAAACAACTGTGCTCATTATCAGAGGCATTCAGATCATGTCCCAAGGCCCTGGCTTCAATAATAGAAATGGTTTCAAAATATCCCAGTGACATTTGATTTATGTGAGTGCGCTAGGACGAGATATTTCAATGGACATCCGTCCAAAGAGTTCTTTATTTGCCCACAAAATTGATACTAGTCTTTGCTCTTGGGAAACAAAGGGCCTTGTTTTGTCATTGCAATTTGAAAGCTTTGCAGCTTTGTGCCTGAAGCTAATCATGGCAAAAATAGCAGCTAGAGCTTGTGCTCTAGTCTGTAATTAGGAATAGTTAATAACTGGTTAGGTGGCGAAGGGAGAAAATGGCATCCATTTTCTGACATGTTAAAGAGAAAACTTCCTTTATGGAGAAAAAAGTGAACAAATTATCTAGCTGTAGTAGATGTTCTGTGATGGCACCTGGATCATGTGTGTTTGCAGTATCACCACAGATTAGCACAACCTTGTATAAAAAAGGCAAGTGATTAAACTATCATTTTGATCCTCCCCACGACATTGGAACAATTTGTTATGATTTTCTGAAATGACTGACCTAGTTAATACTGCAGTAAGTCCACTGTGTTACCATTGTACCGTGTCCATACAGATAAACTATAAAACTTACTTTCTTGTTTCAAAAGTCTACATACTCCAGGAAGACAAAGATTGCAGACATGGGTTTGTCACTATCATGAGCTGAATGGAAGATTTGTAATCATTTACCGTGAAGCTTCCTTTCTCAGTGGTCTAGAAGTGGGGCAGTCCATATTTTTGGGATATAGCTCCTCCTCTCCGAAGGCAGGGTCAGTCAGCTGATTTTGTGAATACAAATCTTCCATTCTCCGGTGGTCCTAGGAGTGAGGCAGTCCATACTTTTGGGACATACAAGAGCAGTGTGCTCCAGGGTGGGTAGTCTGGCTTCAGCCTCCTGCTGAGATTGTCTCAGGGGAGGACAACTTATCTATCCTATTTCTTGATGACAGAATATACTGATTTCCATGTGGCCACCTTTTCAATCATTTCTAACAACTAAAGGATTTATAGGCTGCCTATGTCGCTGCTTCCCTTAGTGAGTGCGCCCTGACATCTAGGGACATCTCCAGACCTCTGGCTTGACATGCCAGAATTATGTACCCTCTGCTTTACCTCCTTAGTCCAGAAAAGGACACTCACTATCCCAAGGAGGACCTCCTGAAAACACACAAGACTTGTGAAAAACTGTTTAGTCCTGCCCAAGTGGAATCTCACGTCTCTATGTATATCAATCAAAGTAGTGAGATTCTTTTTCTTTCTTTCTTGTGCTTTGGATTAAGTTAGAAGAAGTACTATCTCTTCTATCCTATGAAAATGTGGAATTCACCTTCAGAAAAAAGTTGGTTCCGTTCAAAATTTGCTCTATCATCTTGCAGGAAAGAGCATGGATCTCTATCTACTGCTAGTGCCTGCCATTCTGACACTTGTCTAGCTGATTTTATTCCCATCTGAAAGATGGCTTTAAAGGTCAATTCCTTTAGCAGACATGCGGATGTAGGCTCAAAGCATCTTTTGGATAATGCTCTCGATACCAGATTAAGATTTCACATGGGAAAAACTGGCAAATCCTTGGAGAATTCGACAATGAGGTCCCCTTTTAGAATCTGTTGCCAGGAGGGGATGTATAAGGGAATATCCCTTCCCAGAACCCCTAATTGTTGAGATGGTAGCTACCTGTTGTCTAAGGGTGCTGGTGTTAAGACTTTTCTTCAACCCTTCTTGAAGGAAGGATAGTAACTCCCTAATTGGCCCCCAAAGGTTACATGCCTCTATCCATGCACTCTTCTGGGAATTTGGCAGGAATTTTTATAGACTCTGTGGAACTCTTCCTGGAGGCTAGCATAGTACCAATTATGCCTTCTGCTTAGTCCAACCCTGTTAGTTGTTTGTGTTTGACCTCCATGCTGTGAGGCTTGTCAGAGCTGGTCAAGGATATGGTATTGTTCCCTGCATCAATGGGCCCTCCTTCACTGGAGGTGTCAGGGATCCATGCTTGAAAGATTCTTCAGGTTTTGAGACCATGTCTTTCTGGATCCAAAGGTTGCTATTAGTATCACTTCCGCACTTTACTGTGTGATATTCTGAACAGCTCTGTGTAATAGCTGTACTGTGGAAAGCGTACAGGATGTGTGAAGGCAGCTTGCCACTTACAATGTCTATTCCTATAGTTTGAGGGTTTCTTCTTGCGCTTTGCCGAAAACTGTGGTAGACCAGTTGGGTAATCTCTCTAGACAGCATCCATTCTGCTTAGTCCATTACTCTCTGGCTTAGTTAGTCCACCGAAGAGTTGTCCTGGTCTGCTACGTGTACTTCTTTCAGAAATGCCATTTCCAATCAGCAGGGAGAATTCAGACCCTATTAGGGCTTATGGCGTCCACCATGGCAGTAGTTCCCTTTGCAAGGTTACGAATAAGGGAACTGCAATTATAGTTTATTTCGGTGTTTCATGGGAAATCAGTCTTGCAAGAGAGGAAGTTTAACATTCCCAAAACAATTCTGAAATCCCTTCAATGGTGGTTCATTAGATGAACATTTGTTCAAAGGGACACATTTTGGACACACCTTAGCAGAAGTTTCTATCATCCCAGATGCATCAAACAGTGGGGTGCACACTGTGAGGGACTCTATGTCCATGGGACATGGTAACCCAATGAAAGGTGTTTCCACATAAATTTATTAGAATTAAGAACTATCTATTATGCCTTAGTTTCATTTACAAATATAGTGAAAGGAAGAAACGTGCAGATTCTCACAGATAACTCCACTGCAATGTTTTACTTAAACAAGCAGGGAGCCACTACCTCCAGGATGCTCTGCAAAGAGGCCATATCACTGTGGAATTGGGTCGTAGGTCAAAATGTTAGCATCAGTGCGGTACATATACCGGGAACAGACAATACTATTGCAGACAGACATAGCAGGTTAGATATAAACCCACATGAATGGACTATTCGAGACAAGTACATAATCCCTGTTTTTCAACAATGGGGATTCCCAGATGTAGATTTATTTGCGACAAAAGAAAATTGGAAGGCCAAATTGTTTTGCTCAAGAGGTGATCAGGGAAAGGGTTCTTTGGGAGACGTGTTCCAGCTAAGCTGGTCAGGACATCTGTATTAAGCTTTACCACCTATTCCCCTGCTAGCAAGAGAACACCAAGATAATACTGTTAGCCCCATATTGGCCCAGGCAGCCATGGTTCCACAGCCTATTGAAACTGGCCAACAGCAAGATTCATTACATACCCAACGTATTGGAACTAGTGTCCTGAAAAGGGACACTGCATCACAATGTGGACAGGCTCCAGTTTCAGTTTGGTTAATAACACCATAAGTGGTTTCCCCACGGATGTGGCTGAGGTGCTACTGAATGACAGGAGTCTATCCACCAGTCATATGGCTTAAAGTGGGGAAGGTTTACTACTTGGACAGAAAAAAGAGACATTAATGCTATTGAATGTACATTAGATAATATCTTAAGAGTTTTTGCTAGAACTCAAAAGACAAGGATTGTCAAACTCTTTAATTAAAGTCTACCTGGCAGCCATCTTGGTTTTTCATTCACCGATTGACAATAAAACGGACCTTTGGACACTCACCGTGAAGTGTCCTTCTCCTCTGAGGACAGGAGGACATCTTGGGTGATTCCCACCCTCCAATCGGGGAGGCAGGAAGTTGAAACTTCTTCCTCTTCCTTCGGTAGGTGGGACCACCCTCTGATCTTCAGTTCGGGTGACTCCCCTCAGCAATACCAATTCCCTTGCTAGAGCTAAAGAAAGTAACTGTCATAACTTTCTAAGAGAAGAAACAAAAAGGAAAAAACAACGTGCCAAGAACACAGCAACTAGCAACACTCAAACCACAGAACAGGATAGTTGTACAGGAGGCATAGGAGAGTTGTAGTCGGAAAAAAGAAACTATGTGCTGCGGCTCAGTCTTGATCGTAGACGAAGATCAAGGGAAGGCAAGATGTCCTCCTGTCCTCAGAGGAGAAGGACCCTTCACGGTGAGTGTCCAAAGGTCTGTTCTCCCTCTGAGGCGGAGGACATCTTGGGTGCTCCCAAAGCAGTCCTTCATCTTCCGGGTGGGATTGCATCTTCGTCTCCGACTACGTGTTGAAGCACTCTCCTGCCGAAGGCTGCATCTGCCGATGCGTATGTATGCAGCTGATAATGTTTAGTGAATGTGGATATTGGCGACCAGGTGGCAGCTTTACAGATGTCTTCGACTGATGCGTTCCGCCTGAGGGCCGCGTTGGTGGCTGCGCTCCTCGCTGAATGTGCTGTAATTCCCTGAGGAATTTCTAATTTGAGGGCCTTGTAGGCTTCACGAATACAAGATTTAATGCTGTAGGCAATAGATGACGAGGACATGCGCTGTCCCATCTTTGGCTGAGATACATTAATGAAAAGTGAGTCTGTTTGGCGGATCTTCTCAGTCCTGATGATATATGTCTTGAGGACCCGCTGGACATCCAGATTGTGCCACTCCCGCTCCCTAAGATGACAGGGAGCTGGACAAAAGGAAGGAAGGTTAATTTCCTGTGCGCGATGGAAGGTGGAATAGGCTTTAGGTAGCAAAGAAGGGTCTGTCCTTAACACCACCTTCTCCTTGTGAAAAATGCACAGGTCGGGTCTAGTTGACAGTGCACTCAGTTCCGAAATTCTGCGCGCCGATGTTATGGCCACTAGAAATATGGTCTTGAGTTTTAGCCATCTCAGGGGGATGTCTTTGATAGGCTCGAATGGTGGCTTCATCAATGCTGATAGCACCACGTTCAGTCGCCAAGTCCGGAATCTGTGCACCGTGGGAGGGTTGAGCAAGGTGGCCCCTCTGAGAAATCTCTTCACATGGTGGTGAGATGTAAGAGGAATGCCGTCTACCTCCTGAACGACGGTACCGATGGCTGCTATCTGTTTCCTTAGTGTTGCAGGTCGCAGACCTTTGTCAAGACCCTCTTGTAGAAATCCCAGAATTGAATTCAATGAAGGTTCTAGCGCGTCCACTCTCTTGCGTCTGCACCACCTGTGGCTTTCCAGGCACAATTATATATTTTAATGGTGGATTTCTTCCTAGAAGCCAGCAGGGTATCTATGATCTTTGGAAGGTAACCTTCGCGTTGGAGACGCTGCCTCTCAATTTCCATCCTGTCAGCGACCACCACTCCGGCCGGAAATGCCAGATGGGACCCTGATGTAGTAGGTCCGGCTGCACGGGAATCCGCAGTGGAGTTGCCACTGAGATTAACTGAAGAGTAGAAAACCAGGGTCTTCTGGGCCACCATGGTGCTATTAGGATTATGGTTGCCCCCTGTTCCCTTATTCTTCTCAGGAGTTTGGGAATTGTCGGTAACGGCGGGAATGCATATAGTAGAGTCCTCAGCCATGGAGATGTGAGCGCATCTATGCCCTCCGCTTGTGGATGGAAGAATCTCAAGTAAAATCTTGGTACCTGATTGTTCTGATGGGACGCAAATAGATCCACTTCCGGAGTTCCGAAGTGTTCTGTTACTAGTAGAAACGCTTCTTTCTTGAGAGACCATTCCCCTGGATGCAGGGACTCTCTGCTTAGCCAGTCTGCGTGGATGTTGTGGATCCCCCTGATGTGTTCCGCCTGAATTGATGAGAGGTTGTTCTCCGCCCAGAGAAGGATTTTGTTGGCTTCTCTCTGAAGATTCGATGACCTGGTCCCCCCTTGCTTGTTTATATACGCCTTTGTTGCGATATTGTCTGTCCAGATCAAAATGTGGCTGCGAGAGACCCGTTTGTCGAAGTGTTGTAGAGCTAGTAGGACAGCCTTCATCTCCAGGATGTTTATGGGAAACATCCTCTCCCTCTCGGACCATTGTCCTTGGGCTGGAATGCCGTTTAGAGTCGCACCCCAGCCCTTCAGGCTGGCGTCCGTGAATATCTGGGTGAACTGATAAGAAACTCTTGCCTTGCCCGAGGTTGGAGTCTTTTTTCCACCACAGTAGACTTTGACTGAATGAGGCACTTGAATTTTGATATTTGCTCTCTGCGCAATGTGAAACTGAAATGGTCTTAACAAGGACTGCAGAGGTCTTAGGTGAAAGTGTCCCCAATAAATGGCTTCTGAGTTCGCCACCAGAAGTCCCACAAGTTCGGAGAGATTCATAATCATAGATGATGGTAGTTTGATCACCTCCAACACTAAGGCCTTTGTTCTGGATTTCTTCTCCTCTGGAAGAAACAGCCTTGTTTTGTGTCTATCGTCAGTCCCAAATGCTCTAGCCGCTGTGATGGTACTAGCGAGCATTTGGCCCAGTTGATCAGGAATCCGTGCTCTTCTAGAAAACGAATGGTAAACTCTGTCTCTCTGTGAGAGTTGATTTCCGATGCAGATCTTAGGAGAATGTCGTCCAGGTAGGGATGCACATGGATGCCCATCTCTCTGAGTTTCACTATCGGTACCACGAGGAGCTTGGTGAAAACTCTCGGGGCTGTTGCGAGGCCAAAGGGCATTGCCCTGAACTGAAGGTGGATGTTCCCTATGCAAAATCTGAGGAAACTGCAGTGAGTGGGAGCAATGGGCACATGTAGATAAGCCTCCGTTAGATCTATGGAGGTTAAGAACTCTCCCTGTTGTAGAGCCTCTGCGATGGACTGGAGGGGTTCCATCCGGACATGTCTCAGCTTTATGAATCTGTTTACATATTTCAGGTCCAAAATGGATTGCCAATCTCCGTTCCTCTTGGGAACTGTAAAGGAGATCGAGTAAACGCCCTGGCCCCTGTCTTCTGGAGGAACGGGTTCGACAGCTTTTATGTCTATCAGATGCTGGACTGCTTGTATAGTTATCACGTGTTTGTGTGGATCTTTCTTGAGAGGGGAGCGGATGAATCGTTCCGGTGGAAGAGAGGAGAACTCTATTAAGTATCCTTTGGAGACAATCTCTGATACCCAAGCGTCCGCCTTGGAGTTTGTCCACGCCTGTTGAAATAGTAGTTGCCGTCCCCCCACCGGAATGCCCTGTGAGTCAGGGCCACTGCCCCTTGCCTTCAGCATCCTGTCTGTTCCCGTGATGTCCCTGCTGTTTGCCAAATTTTGCATGGAAGTTTCCTCATCTCTGCTGTCCTCTAGGAGGGTTCCAGCTGCGTTTATGATCCTGTCTGCTCCGGGGTAACGTATGGTGAGACCTGAAAGGTTGGTACGAGTAGGAATGCCTTGGAGTGTATTTTAGGGACCTTGGAAGTGTTTTCTTTTTGTCCTTTGTTTCCACCAGAATCTTCTCCAATGGGTCTCCGAAGGGTAGGCCAGCAGAATTAGTTTGGCTTGAAGGTCCACTGGCCAAGCCCGAAGCCATAGTAGGCGTCTGACCGCTGTGGTGGAGGCCATGGCTCTTGATGTAAGAGACAGCGTATCTAGCGTAGCGTCAGCTGTAAATGTGCAGGCCTTGAGAATCCTGTTGGCTCCTTCTAAGAGACGCCTGTTGTTAGGGGGGAGTAGTTGGATCAATCTCCGCACCCACACCACCAATGCTTGAGACACTGTAGAGGCAATAGCCGATGCTTTGATGGAGACAGCCAGCACTTCGTGGGCCCGCTTCAGAATGGCCTCACCTTTCTTGTCCAATTCATCCTTGATGTTACCCTGGCTATCCTCCGAGAGCAGGCCTTGAGTTTGCAGTGCTGCTACTGGAGCATCGATGATGGGCACCTGTAACAGCTCATCAGCAAGGTTATTAACTACATACAGTTTTCTAAGGGCATTTGGCACTTGCTTGCATGCCGCTGGCATAGACCATTCCGCTTTTAATTGACGTTCAATGTATTCAGGGAACGGGAACACCCTGGCCCTGTTCTCTGACCTGGGAAAAAATTCCTTGTTCCCTTTGGGCCTAGCCTTATGTCCCTCTAGTTTGGCTTCCTCCTCCTCCTCCCCTTTTTCAGCATGAAAGGGTCTTTGTCAGTAAATACTGAAAGTCCTCCATCTGAAAAAGTCTATTAGACTGATCAGGGACATCATTGTCTAACTCCTGTTCGTCCTCTGATAGGAACTCTCCCCCCTCAGACTCCTCACTGATGGACTGTTCCTCCTCCAGCCATCTCGGAGAAGGGTGTGGAAAATTACCCTGGGGTTGTTTTCTAGCCGCCTTGGTGGGCCAGGAACTCCCATGAATATTTTTCTGCATGGCTTGGGGCACAGAAGCAACACTCGGAGAGGAGGGCCCAGGTTGTTCTGTGTGACACAGAGACAGCAGTTCGGCTCTTATGGAGTTTCTAATAGCCACCAGGATTTCTGGGGATATAGATGAAGAGGAAGCACTTACTTGCCCATCTAGAGTTCCTGCGCCGGGACTCAGCACTGTAGGTGAGGGATTCTTCTGCCGATCTCCCGCTGAGAGATTGGCAAGCACGTCATCGCGATTTGGCAGGAAGCCGCCGTCTGCGGCTTTTCCCGCCGAAATTGAGTCCTGCGCTGCCGCGCCGCTTCCTTTCTTCTTGTTGTGGCGCGCGGCTCTTTCTGGCTCCCTCTATGTTGTTTGGGGCCGTTTTTTGGCGGGCTGATCTTCCTCTGGAGGCACTCCTTCGCCGGGGTCCGATCAGACCTACGCGGCAAGTCGGAGCTGGCCAGGCTTGCTCCCACCGTCGGAAGGACGGCTCCTGGGAGGCAGCCTTCAGCTCTTTCCATGAAAGAATCTTCAGAGTCCAATGACTCCCTTGTGGCCATCCGATCTCCTTTTAGGAGGAGAGGGATTCTCTCCAAAGAGGAAAAGAAGAAGGAGAAGGGGGACAGCCTAGACAGTAAGGAGGGTAAAAGAAAGTTGGGAAGAAGCTGGGAAGAAATTAGGATTTGAGCTTGAAAGTTGAAGGTAGCAGAGCTAACCTACAGATAACTGCTCTTCCCTGAGGCAGGAAAAGAACTGGAGATCAGAGGGTGGTCCCACCTACCGAAGGAAGAGGAAGAAGTTTCAACTTACTGCCTCCCCGATTGGACGGTGGGAATCACCCAAGATGTCCTCCGCCTCAGAGGGAGAACAGTGTTTTCACACTATACCTCCGAGATGTTCCTGAAGGGTTTAAACACTATGTTCCCATCTTCTAGGAGAGTTGTACCACAATGGTTGTTACAGTTAGTTCCTGCTAAACTTATAAAGAAGCCTTTTGAACCTATGGCGACTTGCTACTTGAGGACATTTTTGTTCAAAGTAGTGTTCTTGGTGGCTATAACCTTGGCAAGGCAAGTAAGTGAATTGGCAGCCTTGAGTATAGAACCCCCTTTCTTGAAACTTCACCCTGAGAAAGTGGTGCTGAGAACCAAATTGGAATTCCTTCCTAAGGTGGCATCAAAATTCCACATGCCACAAGAGATATTACCCACTTTTTTCCAAGGACAATCAAGGG
Organism: Eublepharis macularius; assembly: GCF_028583425.1. Lineage (NCBI taxonomy): Eukaryota > Metazoa > Chordata > Lepidosauria > Squamata > Eublepharidae > Eublepharis > Eublepharis macularius. The sequence goes on along the minus strand of NC_072797.1, from coordinate 73,841,434 downwards.
AAGCAGAAAATGTGTTACACACCCTGGATATAAGATGGGCAATTCTATTTTATTTAGACTGTACAAAACAATTTAGAGTAGATTCCCACCTTTTAGTGTGTTTCTCAGGGCCTAACAAAAGAGCGAGTACATAGACCATTGCAAGGTAGGTGGTGCAGGCCATATAACTATGTTATAAAAATGCAGACATACCTTGCCCCTTTGGAAGTTCATGTGCACTCTACGAGATTGCAAGCATCTTCCGCAGCACTACTGAAGGGAGTGCGGATCCAGGACATCTGTAGAGCCGTGACATGCTTGACTGCTGACACTTTTGCCAGACACTATGCTCTGGACATCCTCGACAGGAAAGAAGCAGGGGTGAGCATGGCGGTACTCCAGTCTCTCTTCCTGTGAGTAAAACAAGATCCACCACTCAGGTAAACAGCTTGTTAAACTCCCATGTGGGACTGCACAAGAAGATCAAAAATGAAAAACAGTGTTGCACTTGCCTGTAACTGTTGTTCATTGAGTTTTTCTGTGCAGGCACATGTACCCTCCCTCCTTCTCCACTAAGGCTCTTATATTCTTCAAGAGTATGGCGGCAAAAGAGGACTGAGGGTAGCACAGAGCACCCTGTCTCCCTAAGGAGCTGTTTTGGCGGGAAAAAAAAGCCGCACAAGCGCTTGGGAGGTGAGGGTGCCCTCTAGTGGTTTTAAAAATATAGCTAAGAAATCTCCGGCAGGCCTGCACATGCGCATTCCCATGTGTGCCTGCACAGAAGACCTCAATGAACAACAGTTACAGGTAAGTGCAACACTGTTTTTCTTGTTGACCACAGTATAGCATATTGCCAGGGCTATTTTCTTAGTTTTCCCTTCTGCTTTTTAAAGGACTTTGCTGCTCAGTGCAGCCAGGTCTGAGATCCGAGAGAATGTGACTATAGGAAGGAGCAGAGCTGTTGCCAATGCTCTGAAGGAAAAAGCAGAAGCTTCCAATTTTCTGCACATAGCCAGTTTGAACTGCCTGAGGCTGGAATCCTTAGGTAGTCCATCCTTGTCAATGGGCAGCACAGGATTAGGCGGCAGGCTGGTTACCAGATCATCCACCAATGGAAACTTGATTCTCTTAGTAGCCCCTGGAATCAATGTATAAGACTTGGAAAAAAAGAAATAAGAGTGGTTAGTTTTGCCAGAGCTTCCCTCTTAGACTTCTATGGGTATGAAGGGCTACTGGAAGGGAATCCCTGATGGGGTTATTCCTGGCTTTAGGGAGGATTCTTTCCAACTCTGTTGTCCTTCTTCCCCTTGGTCCTTAAGGAAGAAGACTCCAGGACCCTCATCACCTTAGGGAGCCTTCTAGGAGACAGCACCTGAGGAAGACCTGTTTGTATCAGTGACAATGTATACTAGGGAATTTCCCGTTCTTTTAACAATTCTTTCTTCTTGGCTGAGGGAGAAAACTCAAGTTGGAGGCTTAACCGAGATCTGTGCTTTTAATGTCCCTTGCCTCCTCTTAATCTGTGGGGGCACCCCTTTACTTTTCTGGAGTCAGACACCCCCCCCCCCCGTACACACACACTGGGATGCCTCTCTTGCCCATCTGAGGGTCTAGCTGCTAGGCTATTTGTTGGTGTGCCTTCAGGACCCCTTTGAATTCCTTCTTATTTCTGTCCTGGGCCATGCCAGTGCATTTGTTAAATAATAACTATGGCTGCAACTATGTATATAGAGGGCATTTAACTTCTTTCCCTTAGTGGTGGAAAGTGCCATCCAGTCATAGTTGCCTCTGCAACAGTGGTCTTTTTTGGAGGTCTCCCATCCAATTGCTAACCAAGACCCACCTGGCTGAGCTGCTAAGATCTGATGAGATCTGGCTTGCCTGGATTAACCAGGTCAGGGGATGTGATAAGATCTGAATTACCATTATTCCCCCATAACTTTTGGGTAATTGAGACTGGTTTACTCAAGGTCAGCTACTGAGCTCAAGCAGTTATGGGACTTGAACCAGCAGGATATTGATTTGTGGCCCAGTCAGTTAACCACGTTACAGCAACTCACTTCAGGCATCCTCGCCTGATGGATCCAGGCCCTAGACCTTCTCCCTTTCACTAGTCTGTTGAGAGGCCCATGAGTAGGCCGAGACCTAGGAGATGGACAAATCTAGGCCACAGGCTTGCGCTCTCTGAGGCCTTGGAGGTGGCTAGCCCTGCCTTTGCTGACATACCACCAGGAGACATTTTTCAGGCATTCTTGCCTGAAAGGTTCAGGCCTTTGGACCTTTTCTCTTTCGCTGGCCTGTTGAGAGGTCCAGGAGGAGGCTGAGGCCTGGGAGTCTGGCACTGCTAGGCTGCAGCTTTGCACCTTCTGAGGCCTGGGAGGCGGCTGAGGCGTGCCATTACTGACATTCCCGCCAACAGAAATTTTCCTGCCAAATGGAGAAAATGAAAGTGAAAGTGTATCTCCTAAGTCCTGGCCAAAAGGAAAGAGAAATAAAAAAGGGCTCCCTTTTATTTGGGGCGAGTTGACTCCGAGGTTTCTGCTACTCTTTTCTCCTCCCTCCTTCCTTTCATGGTCCCTGTTTCCTGCTGGATTAGTCTTATCACAGTTCAGTCAGGGCTGCCAGGATTGGAGCAGCTCCTCTGCCGCTGCTGAAGTCTGCTCCTTCCAAGTGTCCAGAGCTGCCGATGGCAGCTCCAGACTGGAGAGCAGAGCCCCCTCCCCCAGCCACAAGGACCCACGGCCCAAAACACCCTCCCGAGGCCCCAACCCCCTTACTAGCTGGGCGGGGGGAGAGTGGGGGCGAAGTCCTGGGAGGCAATGGTGGGGTGGGAAGCCCGCTCAACAACTGAGCATCGCGGCATCGCAGGGCCAGGCGAAGGTGGGGGAAGAGGAGGCGAGGCTGGAGCTGGTGCAGACGCCAATGTGATGCGCCCAGGCAGGGCAGAGGGTGGGGCTGACTGGGGAGGTGAGGCCCAGGGTGCAAGGGAGCAATCCAGTCATTGGCTACTGCCCCGAGGGGATGCCAGTGTGAGGGGCAGGACCGGTCAATCGAAAAAAGGGAACACAGGGGGAAGGGTGAGGGTGGCTGTTATGATCTTCACTTTCTTTAGGGTGGATTATTTTAGGCTACCGCAGACTCAAATACTGCACCCTCTGGCTGTCTGAGGGAGGTTCCTCCCAGCCCAAAGATGGGGAACTGAGTGGAGTTTTGTAGTTGTGGCCGTGGAATGTAGGAGAAAACAGAGTTTCACTTACCGTAACTGCTGTTCATTGACGTCTTCTGTGCAGACACACATGGGACTGCGCACGTGCAGGCCTGCCGACCGGATTCTTTTTTCTAGTAAAATGTCCACCAGGGGGCGTTCGTCCGCCGGCCACACATGCGCGGTATTTCCTGCCCAGACGACATCCGGCGATGGAGCCCGCTCACCCTCAGTTTCTCCAATGCCGCCGCCCAACTCCCATTTCTGGAAGAACACAGCGGGGCAGGAGGGAGGGTTTGTGTGTCTGCACAGAAGACGTCAATGAACAGCAGTTATGGTAAGCGAAACTCTGTTTTTATAGTCCCGTCTTCTGTGCAGCCCCACGTGGGAGACTAACAAGCTGCTTACCTTCTGGTGGTGGGTGTGTCTCTATAGAAAAAGAGAATGGAGAACAGCCTGTCCCACTGAGGCATCTTTCCTTTCCATGACATCCATCGCGTAATGCTTAACGAACGTCTTCGAAGAGGACCACGTAGCAGCTCTACAGATGTCACGCAGCAGAATCCCCTTCATAAACGCAGCCAAAGTCGATTGGGCCCTAGTAGAATGAACCTTGATCTCCGGGGGCAAGGCAAATCAGCATGAGAATATCAAGATTTAATAGCTTGTGTTACCTACCTAGATATGGACTGAGAGGTGGCAGTCTTACCCTTTCTGGGGCAAAAATAACAGACAAATAATTGCTTGTCCTTTGTAAAATGAGCTGTACGGTGTAAATAAAATAATACTGCTCTCCGTACATCTAGAGAATGTAGGGCCCTCTCTGAATTATCTGATGGAGATGGGAAGAACACAGGCAGAACAGTATCTTGGGAAGTATGAAACCGTGTAGCTACCTTTGGCCTAAACCGAACATTGGGTCTCAACACCACCTTATTCTGATGAAACTTAAGGAACGGAGGGTCAAACCTCAAGGCCGCTAATTCAGTGACCCTTCACGTTGAAGTGATAGCCACTAGAAAAGCGACTTTAAGAGATAACCATTTCAACTCACACGTCACTAACGGCTCAAATGGAGCCTTCATAAGCTCCGCCAATACCAATGTAAGAGACCACCGTGGCACAATTAACTTAACCTGAGGAAAAACGTTATGTAAACCCTTCAAAAAAGATTTAGATAAACTGTGAGAAAATACTGTTTTCCCATCTATCTTGGGGTGAAAGGCTGAAATGGCAGCCAAATATACTTTAACAGATGAATTAGATAGTCCTTCATCTTTTAAAGACAGTAAAAATTCAGAAACAGATGCTAACTGACAATCCCAGACATCTAATCCCTTGGGGGCCGCCCAAGTCTCAAAACGCTTCCATTTAGCAGCGAAAGACCTTCTAGTAGTGTCTCTTCTGGCATTAAGCAGAATCTCAGTCACTCTGTCCGACATCCCCTCCTGCCTAGGATATGCCACACTGTGAGGTTCAGTCTGGGTAGGTCGTGATACCAAGTCCCCCTGTCTGACAACAGATCTGGATTCAGTTCGAATCGATAGAACGACCCCCAAGACAGCAGCATTACATGCTGGAACCAGGGCTGTCAAGGCCTGAACGGGGTTACTAGAATCACATGGGAACCGTCCCATTGAATCTTGCCGATGGTTCTGGTTATCAATGGAAACGGAGGGAACGCATAAAACAGATGTCTCCTCCAAACTATCTGAAAAGCGTCACCAAGGGAATGACGGCCTATTCCTCCCCTGGAACAGAATTGTGGGGCCTTTCTGTTCCTCTCTGTTGCGAATAAGTCTATGTCCGGAACTCCCCACATAGCAAACACTCTGTTCAGGTAAGTGTCTGTCAAAGTCCACTCATAGTTGTCGTACACCATGCGACTCAGCTTGTCTGCAACTACGTTTGCGGTTCCAGGAATGTGTACCGCTTGAATGTGGATGTGTTTGGTCAAGGCCCACTCCCAGATACGAACCGCTTCTTCGCAGAGGTCCTTGGATGTGGTGCCTCCCTGCCTGTTCAGATAGAACATTGCGGTACTGTTTTCTGTAAGGACCTGGACTGATTTCTGTTGCAACGTATCTGTAAAAGTGATAAGGGCGTAACGAATGGCCTTTAATTCTAACAGGTTAATATGACATTCTCTTTCTTGAGCGGTCCAGGTGCCATGAGCCTTAAGGGCCCCATACTGGGCACCCCAGCCAATAGTAGACGTATTAGTAGAGATGGAAATATCAGGTTTTACTGGACCAAAAGCTACACCCTGCAGAAGGTTATTCTCCTTAAGCCACCACTCTAGCGAGCGGAGAACACCCCTAGGGATTGAATATTTCTTTCTCTGAGACGAAACCTCAAAATCACGGACAGATAGAAACCATAACTGGAGAGGCCGCATATGCAAACGGACAAAGGGGGTGACCGCCATGGAGGAAGCCATAAGCCCCAATAACCTCTGGATAGATGCAGCAGGTTGGAACCTGCACCTCCTAAAGAGATTAACCATTGTACAAATTTTCCGTGCCTGGACACTAGGTAAGAATCCCTTATTAACTATGCCATCTAGTACCATGCCTATAAAGAGAAGTCTTCTAGATGGAAGAAGGGCCGATTTGCTATAATTAATCAGGAGCCCTAGATGGGAACAGGTAAGTATAACCTTCCCAATTTGTTCCTGAAGAGCCTCAGCCGATGCCTCCGCTAGTAGCCAGTCATCTAGATAAGGGTAGATTGTACATCCCTGCTCTCTAAGAAAAGCCACTACACCCTGGGAGCGGTAGATAGGCCAAAGGGTAAAACCTGATATTGGAAAATCTTATCCTTACAGAGGAATCTGAGGAATTTCCTATGATCAGGGTGAATAGAGATACGGAAATAAGCATCCTTAAGGTCCAGGACAGCAAACCACATATCGTCTGGCATCAATTGAAGTACAGTGTTGAGTGTGAGCATCCTAAACTTTTGGACTCTAACAAATTTATTCAATCTCCTCAAGTCTAAAATAGGATGGACACCTCCGTCTTTTTTATCTACCAGGAACATCCTGGAATAAAAACCCAAATGAGAAGCCTGCGGAGGGAGTGGTTGGATAGCCCCTTTCTGTTGCAATGCCAGAACCTCCACTTGTAAACTGTTGGAGGAGGTCTGATGTGAAAAATCAGGCAGAGACAATTCAGGATAAGTTTCAAACTGCACTTTATAACCATTTGCAACGATGCTCAAAACCCAACTATCCTGTGTAATCTCGGCCCAGGCCAAGGGAAAACTAGCTAGTCCTGTCCGCAAATACAACAGACTGTTCTTCACATAGTCAAAACTGCTTGGTTTGACTGGAAGATTCCTTAGCAGCCGGGCTCTGCTGGTTGCGGCGGGGTCGATTATTGGACCTCCTACGCTGGTAAGGAGCTGGAGCAGGTTGGAAAGGCTTGTAGGACCCATAGTGAGGATATGGGTGGAACCTCTGAGATCTACCACGATAGCCCTGACTGCTGCAATAATGAAAACGCTGATCAGGGGGTTGTCTGGATGGCAGAATTCCGTAAGATCTAGCCGTAAGACGATCCTTGCGCTTCTGTGAGAGGCATTCATCTGTCTTGCAAGAAAATAACGTTTGACCCTCAAATGGTAAATTCTCCACCTTATTACGTGTTTCCACAGGTAAGGCAGTAGTGCGGAGCCAGGAATGTCTGTGCAGGACAATAGCCGAAGCCAATGAGCAGGCCGCTGTATCCACAGAATCGCATCCCGTATTAATCTGTTGTCTAGACAGACGCAAAGCCTCGTCCATGATGACCTTGGCCAGGGGTCTCTGATCCTCAGGAAGTTTCTATAGGAAAATCACGATGCGATTCCACAGAAAAATCTGGTAAGCCCCCATAATGGCTGAATAATTGGCAATTTTCAGGTTTAATGCTGCTGAAGAATATATCTTCTTCCCTAAAGCATCAAGCTTCCTGCTTTCTTTGTCCGCAGGGACAGCATGAGAACTCTGGTGGTGACGGGCCTGCATCGCCTCGGTGACCAGAGAAGAAGGAGGCGGATGAGAGAAGAGGTAAGGATAGATATTATCCCTAGTCTTATATAGGGCCTCAAGCTTGCGAGAGGTCGGGTAAATGGAGGCCGGTTTTTCACAAGTTGAAGTGATGACTTCCACTAGTCCCTCAGTCATAGGGAATGCAATGGTGGCAGGGCTCCCAGAATGGACATATTGGAGAATCTTGTCCTTAGGTTTGGGGTTAAAAGCAGATACCTCAATCTCTAGGCAGCGAGCCATGCAATGCATCTGCTCGGCGTAGAGCCTGTAATCCTCAGTAGGTGACATGTCCCGTCCCGATAATAATATCCTCCGGGGAAGGATCCGATGGAGGGCTAGGACTCTGATCCTGAATTGGATTCGAAGAGTGACGTGTAAAGACTCGCTCTGGAGAACAATAACGTGAATAGTCACTACGGCCACCTCCCCAGTCCTCTCTGCCCGAGAATGGGGAATACGAACGGTGAGATCTCGTATAGTCAGATCCCATATCAACATAGTCTCGATTATCAAAGCGGAGAGACAGATCCCCACAAAGAGAATAATCTCTACGAGTGTCAGGCAACTCGCCTTCTTCTCCAGATGATTGACAGGAAGGAGACCTAGCACGCGGAGAGGGAGTCTTAGGCCTGTCCCACAGAATTTGCTCAGTTTGTACAGCAGTCGAGCTTCTCTGCTTGGTCTTCTTTTTAGCCTTTTTCAACACAGGCGCATCCTCCACTGATCCACTCTCATGCTTCCGACTCTTCCGCTCCACCTTGTCAGGGATGGTCGGATCCGATCCCTTCGGATCCGAGCCGGAATCAACTGAAGGGCGCTCAATAAGATCAATCTCCCTAGACTTCGAGACCGACATATTCGGATCCGACGGAAGCCTCGACTCCGATACTCTTGATTCCGATAGTGCAGTCAGGGCTGGATCTGACGCTGCTCTCTTGGCCTTCGGAAACGGGGTGTTAGTCGGTTCCGAGCATGAGGGAGACTTGGTCCGATGCTTATGCACCCGGGTCAGATCCAGGTCTACAGGGTGGTCAGGAGCATCCGAGGAACCCTTCGAAGCAGGAGCAACGGCACGGTTCTGATCAGGGGAGCAGGACCTGGAAGTAGAAGCAGTACTACGGACCGATCCACCACTAACCGATGGTGGTTTGGGGGGAGCAGAGGTAATGCCAGTGGCTCTCATGGCTCGTTTCCATAAAAGAGCTTGGAGTCTGTTCGCTCTCTCCGCCCTAGCCTTAGGTGTGAAGTGCTGACAATGTTCACACTTCAGCACATTATGAGCCTCCCCCAGGCACTCTAAACAGACCGAATGGCCATCGGTCTTAGTCATCTTAGTAGAACAGGTCGAACATAATTTGAAAAGGGCCTTGTCTGACATTCTGAAGGTTTCTCACCAATGACGCAGTTCTTCTTTTTTGCAGCGGACGAACTAGGACTTAACCGGTCGGTGGCAAAAGAGAAACTGAGGGTGAGGGGGCACCGTCGCCGGGTGTCATCTGGGCGGAAAATACCGCGCATGAGTGGCCGGCGGACGAGAGCCCCCTGGTGGACATATTACTAGAAAAAAGAATCTGGTCGGCAGGCCTGCGCGTGCGCAGTCCCATGTGGGGCTGCACAGAAGACGGACTATGAACCTAGGGGCCTCCAGCTCTAACGCTTGCTGTCGCTCTGAGCAAAACAGAGGTGGGGTAGGGAAGTAGGGCCTTTCCCTTCCTGTGCGAGCTCCACACTGCCTGTGGCCTTGGCCTCCCTGAGTGCTGGGATTACAGGCACGTACCACCATGCCCAGCTCATCTCTGGCAGTTTCTTCACTGGGTTCTCTGCACTCTGCAGAGCGTTGCTGAAGACGTCCTGCTCAGATGGCAGGGTCAGAAAAACTGACTGCCAATTCCAAGGACAAGACCCTCTCCTTTGGGATCAAAATCAGCTGACTGACCCTGCCTTTGGAGAGAAGGAGTTATATCCCCAAAGTATGCACTGCCCCATTCCTAGGACCACTGGAGAAAAGCTGCTTCCTGGATTTGATGACAAGTATCAAAACAGCAGTGGGAAGTTCTTAAAACAGGTTACCAAATGCATACACTGAGACAGCAGTTTATGTTCCTTGGGATGGTTTTTTTTCTGTTCAGTAGCTAGAAGCAAGCTTTGTATCTGTAGCGCACAAACATTTGGTTTTGCTGACAGAGTTGTGTGTAGGGCAACAGCATCACATTGTGGTAACGTTTGCTAGCTAGGTTGATCTCTGAGAAAAACAAACAAAAAATTAGTAAGATGATGCCATATATTAGATTGGCTAAATTTAGGGCGGCAGAGCTCTTGATTGGGTAAAACAGTGGAATAGGTCAATCATGTGTTAAGAACTGACAAAATGGGTCACATGTGGCTTGATAAATTTATTGTGTGGAAATGAAGTGATATGCTACAACAGCTATTGGCATCAACATTTAAAAAAACAAAGGGTTCGCCAAGGAGAATCTGTTTGCAGACTCTAGCCAAAAATAAAACTTTCATTTTCAGAAAATAGCATACCTGAGACTGCCAAATTGTGGGAATGAAGAATAGATATTGTCAGCTTCTCTGATACATCTGTTTGGCCACAATCAAAGACAGCATTATACTCTAAATGGATCTACTGGATCTAACCCAGCAGTAAATTCTTATATGTTAATCAATAATTGCCAGAGGTGGTTCAGAGAATTTATGAAACAAGAGGGAACCAAACAGACAAGCATGACTGGATTTGTCCTAATTTCTCAATAATAAAGAATTCAGAAGACTTGAAAAATGGCAATGGATAATCTACAGGGAGCATCTGAGAGGATAAGGATAGAGGAAGCAGTGTCCGGAGTAGAAGTTAAACAATATATTAAACAGACATCTCCTATTCTTTTATAGTCTCAAATAGAGACTGTCATGTTTCCTTCTTTTTCCAAGGCTTTAGTGCAACTTTAGAACAGTTATAGCCAAGACTACTTAATCTATTTAATTCTGTAACATAGTTAGAATCTTGCACCTCTTTAACATCCAGACTTATAGAAAGTTCTGGAAACCTCAAGCACATGTGATATTTTGGCCTGCCTAAGTTATTATATGATCTTTGCCTCTGGATGGAGTCCTCCTCCCCCCTGGAGAAAATCTCATTTAGTAAGAGGGAGTCCTAGGATCCAACACTTTGTGCTGAACATAAAATGTCAGAGTACAGGTTTGCTGTTGTTTTGGGCTTGAAGAAATACCAATTTGAATATTATTTCCTGCCTACATGATAAAAAATATCACTCTTTCCAGCACCCGGATTTATGTGTTCACTTCAATCCAGTGTTTGTATCTAAGGTATCATTGCATTCAAACATTGAGCACACGAAAATCCAAGGAGAGATTTACGCACCCCCCTCAGTTCTAAAAACAGTTATGTTGAAAAACAGGGGACAAGGCAACCATACAATGCAGAAATTAAAACAGTTCTTGGCCACTAGTCAATAGTTAAGTTGCAATACCACCACAGTTTGGACTGAATTAAGAGGAAAACATGCCAGAGCAAGGATAGGAAGGGGCTTGCAGACCTCGGTCACCGCCCCATGTGACTGGAACGGCCCTTGCCAGATGCTGCTGAGGGAGACCCACCGCCGCCGCGCCAGCCATGGAGTGTTGCTACAGCAGCGAGAACAAGGCATTGAATGAGGGGGAGGAGTCGAAGCCCCCTTCTGCAACTTGCCACCACCTCACCCAACAAGTTCTTAAATGGAACAGAGTCCAACTGCTACAGTATGCCTTCAGCCCGGACAGAGAAGCAAGTTCTGCTATCGTCCATTCTTGCCAAGACAGCCATCAACATCACTGACACTTCAGTGGTGGATTTGCAGGGCATGGAACAACACGAATACATGGACAGGGCCCAGCAATACAGCATGCAGCTGGCAATGCTGAGTAGCCTGATGCACTGGAAGAAGCTCTCTCCCCTCCCGTCGCTGACCAACCAGTCACACCAAGTGCTTGCCAGTGACCTGGTTCCCTTTGCAGACTTGCAGCAGGTGTCTCGGATAGCTGTGTATGCTTTCAGTGCCCTTTCCCAGATCTGGGTGGATGCAAAAGAAGAGCTGGTTGTACAGTTTGGGATCCTCTGGTGCCAATTCTGGCCCTCCCCACCCCCTGGACCCTTCACTTTTTCTTTCTTTCCCTTGATCGGCTAGTCACTGCAGCAGAGTATGTCCAGAATTCAGTCCACAAGATGGATTTCCTACTCCTTGCCACAGAGACAGTTATGGACAACCAGAAGCTGCCCCCTTCTTGTGTGTCCTCCCCCTCCACTCTCTTCTCTTGCTAGCCCTGGTTGAGGGGGCATTTGAGCAGGCCAATTCCGGTAGAGTTCAAGGAGAATGAAGGGGGCAGCTCCAGCACATGGAGCTTGCTTAACTCATAGGAAGTGTGAATCTTGCATCACAATGACTGCCACGGCCATGGGTAAGGGAGGGTGGATGGTTGACAAGAAGGGAAGGGAACAGCCTCTCTGTGGTTTGGGAAAGCTTTGCTTGAGGTGTGAACCCTTTGGCCTGGTAGGACAGCTGAAATTCTAACCTCTTTGGAAGGAGGGACCTAGAATGCAATGTCACTTCTCACTGTGTGTAAACTTGTTGTTTTTCTCTGATACTATCCTCTTTGGGTTTTTTAGGATTCAGGAGGGTGAGTTGTTTTTTTAATTCAGGATCGGCACCACAACTGAAGAGCAGTAGCGTGTCTCTTCTCTGTGTGGAACCCGCTGCCTTGGTTTACATGGCTGGGATATCATTTTGTTTTAACTTTTTGGGGGGTTTTTTGAACTGAATTATGTTGTCCCTAAAGATAAACTTTAGGAACTGCTATACAAATTCATGCACAAAAGTTAGACTGCAAACTCTTTTTTTACTCATAAAAACAGCAAAAAAAATACCAGCATTTAAGCGAACAGCACCTGGCCAATTATTCTTAGTTGCTTGAAGTGTATATGTTTTACATTTTCAGCATATTCCACTTTTGAAATATATAAAATCTGATTTCAAAAGCTATGATAGATGGTTCTTTTTTGTATATGTATTATACAATTATCCTAGGTAGTATGCACTGATTTCTGTTTTTACGAATAATGTGCAAAATTCCATTTAGTATTTGATTCAGCTACTTACAGTTTCTAAATTCATATTATCACCCACCGCTTCTCATGAAGATTGTTATTTTTCGTTACTCCAGTCGAGATTCACTGAGCAATCAGATACACACATGGATAACTCATGTACACAGGCAATCTCACTCACTGCAATGTAGAGATGCAATCAATTAGGACTTTCTCTATAGAAATGAGCAGGTGGTTTTTGTAGCTTGAAGAATTCCATATACATGTTGGGAATACATGTAAATAACTAGTTGTTATTTAATTGCAAACCTTTCAAGCAGTGGCAGTAATTTTGGCTTAAGCTTTTTTTTCATGAAGACCTATATTATTTGCAGCGGAAAAAAGAAAACACATACAGAGTTGCTTTCTTTGACAATAATACCACTAGCATGCAAGTTTTCTGGCTATTACTGTCGACAGTTAAAAACAACAATAATCCAGAATCAGTCAAGTTTATCTAGAGCTGTTTCTCCCTGTCACGCTCTTGGGCAATTGAGCAGCAGGAAAAAAGAGGGGGATGACATCATAGATACAGCAACATCACTTCCAGTTGCTGCGTCTGTAACACTTGAAGAATTTCCCAATCTCTATGCTCTTTACCATAGAGACTGGGGGAATTCCTAGAGCCTCGTTGATGCAGTGATGGCACTTCCATCACTAACTAGAACTTTCACTGCTGCTTCAGCAATGCTGTCCCTCCCTATTCACCTTCCCACAAAAACTCTGGGGTTTTCAGTCCAGGGCTGGTAATTCTAAATCCACTTCAATCACTTGACGATAATGAAGAACTATTTTACTACAGATTAATAAAACTAAGTTTTAGATTAAAGTCACATGTCGATCATTGTCATTACTAAATTCGGACTTCCTGTTAAACACTTCTTGTGAAACAGCATCTTTACACAATAGCCTCATGGCAGGAGCTTGAAGAATTAATACCACAAGCATGGAAACACTGTAAACACAACCAAGCAGAGATGTTCATTTACACCAATGTGCTGTCATTCAAGTTCGGCAGCAGCCTGCACAGTTCAGAAGGGATTGGGTTGTCCCCAGCTATCTTATACATAAACCATTCCTAAGAAACCAAAGACAGTGACCTAAGAATCTGTCTAGCGTATGAGAATTTAAATAGATTAAAACAGTTTCTGTAAACGTAAATCCAGTTATGTGCCACTGTCATGAATCTTATATATAAAAATATTGATCTTTTGATAGATTATATTTGTCTACAAGAAGAAATATGCATTTGGATTATCTAGCTATACAATATTTTTGCCTATTATACAAAAGCCCAATTTCATTTGAGCAGTCCTATTACATGTCTTTATTACTCCACATCTGAAAGCAAAGCACTGCAAAAAAATCACATGAAACAGCAATGGAAGACTTCAAATAAATGAGTCAAATGGTAAGGAATTTTGTAATTGTTTGTTTGGTATTTTAAACATTTGCCTAACTTTTTTCTATGCCTTCCTCCTTCATGAAATCAATGAGACATAAGTAGTCCTGAGCCTGTGAATATATGATCAGTCTGATGCAGTTATTTATATATTTCCATCATCTAGCATTTTGTTGACACCATCACAAAGCTTCTGCAAGTGAGACTTGTAGGGTCCAAATGGATTGTACAAGGCAGCCAGAAATTCACAATCTGAGAAGTGATCAAAGACGTTGTTGACACGTCCATGTGATTTAGAAGTTAGGTGACGCTGGATGATTTGATGAAGAAGATCTCTACAGTCATTCAACAGTTTTGACAAAAAAATTCTGTCAAAGGTATAATCCACTTGATGGAAGCTAACCACCGTTTTAGCCAGCTGGTGAACCTTCTTCTTGAACTTCTCCATAAGAATAATCTCTTCTTGATTGAACTGATTATTTCTGTAAAGGATTGCTAACTTGATAACAGTTTTGATGAGATTTTTAATTATTTTCTCTGCCTCTTTCTTGTTTTGTGTGTATTCCTTTGTTACTCTATAGAGTTCATCTAACACATTACTGCTAGTGTCATCTATCAGAGCAGTTGCTATTGATTTGGATGCCATTTTGCCAAGAATTTTCTTCTGGGCCTGAATGGCCAAACCTTTGGAATTGAAGACATCTGTTGCCACTGAAAGAAAGAAATGTATTAAGTATTAGTGACATCAGTATGATCTAAATAAGCTAATTTAAATGACAAAGAAAAATACATTTTAAATTACCTATTGAAATCATTTTAAAAAATAAATGGTCACTTGTTGTAGCCATTAAAACTGTTGATTAAACAGACCCTTTATACTACACAGCACACATTAACTATGTACGATTTGTAAATATGTATTGGTATTTTCAATATTTTAGAAAATAGTATTCAATAAATTGCTATTTAAGATACCATTCTTTGTTCATGACTTGTATTTGGATGGTTAAAAATAAATTATATCATAAATACCACATTCAAATGTATTTATCTTAAAATATATTGTAGTAAAATGGATAGTAACTAGAACCTTATTATGGGATGGAGGGAAACTCCACCCCCAGAGTGTTCTCTTACTTACTTTTGTTTTCTGAGTTCAGTTTGTTGTTGGATGAAATAAAGCAGTGTGTTAAATTCAACAGCTTTGTGAGTACAGCGATTTATTGCATTACCACAGTGCAATCACAAAATTCTGAGCAAGTCTGTAAATGATGGGACATTTTGGAGGTCTTTCATTCATAGGGTCGGCGGCAACTTGACAGCATATAACACACACAGTCACAAAATTGGTAACACAGGTGGGATTATAAGCATGGCCTTGTATGGAAAAATTGGGGAATTTAATCTAGAAGAGGAGGATTGGCAACAATATATTGAGAGACTGGGCCGTTATTTTGAGGCAAATGAGATCACAGATGCTGCTAAACAGGAAGCAATATTTCTCAGTTTCTGTGGTAGCAAAACCTATGCACACTTGCAAGGCTGTCCAGCCTGGCCGGACTCAACCCCGGGACGGCCGGCAGCATCCTCCTGCTGGGAGCAGCCCGCCCGCCCAGCCCCCGACCCCAGCGGCTCACTTACCTGGCTGGGGGACCTGGTGAAGACCCCCGGAGCCGCTCAGCAGCCCGGCCCTGCAATGTCAGCCCAGGAGGAACCGCCTCTCGCCGATCAGCTAGCGAGTGGGCTGGCACCGGCACCCTCTTGGCGGCAGAGCCAGAAGCAGACAAAAGTGGCCCCATTGCTAGCACCCGCAGCCCGGCCACCCCTTGCAGCTGCCTTCCCAACAGAGAGACAGGAGGGGGAGGTTGGCATGATTGGTGGAGGTGGGGGGGGACAGGATAAAAGGGGCCTTTCCTGATGAAGCCAGGGAGAAGACGGCTGAGGCGACTGGGAAGGCACAGAGAGACCAAGAGCGAGTAAGCCAGAGCCCAGCAGGGTAGAAGGCAGAGTTGGGGTGCCTAAAGCCCCGCCCCTACCCCCATCTGAGGCTGAAAGAGAGGCTCCTAGGGGGTGACAGTCACGGCAGAAGGCGGAGCCGGCGCAGCGGGAAGGGGAGGGGCTCACAAAGGCATATTACATCTTGAGAAGCCTGGAGACAAAAGTTTAACAGATTTCCAAAGGGTTTTGAGTGAACCTTACTCTCCTAAATCTAATGTCATTGCAGAACATTTTACATTCCATAATATAATGAAGAAAGAAGGGGAATCTATCTTAGCAGAACTCAAAAAACTTACAGAACACTGCTTATTTGGAAATGTTTTGAGGCTATTTTGAGAGACAGATTTGTGTGTGGAGTGCAAGATGAAAAAATTCAAAGGCAGTTATTGTCAGAATGGAACCTGAATTAGGCCAACACTGTAGAACTGCGACAGTCATTGAGGCAGCAATGAAAAATGTTAAGGATTTACACCTAAACAGCAAGGACATTTAGGTGAATTCTTTAAATAAAATACAAAGCCAGAAGCAAATGACTTCAATCTTAGAGGGATGTTTCAGGTAAGGAGGAAGTCACTCGGCCTTGGTTTGTCGACATAAAAGATTCCGGTGCCATAAATGCTTAAAAGGGGGAATTTAGCCAGGACCTTTTTAGAAGTAGTTATCAGAGAGTGCAACAAGGCCCAGAGAGCGAGAGAGCGAGAGAGAGAGAGAGAGAGAGAGAGAGAGAGAGATGGCCCCTAACATATGCTTCAAGGTCACTCAATAAAGCAAAGCAGGGTTATTCACAAGTAGAGAAAGATGGCCTAGCCATTATCTTTGGTGTAAAAAAATTCCATCAGTATCTTTACAGGAAATAGTTCACGATTGTCACAGACCATAAACCATTAATTGGACTCTTTAATGAAAATAAAGTGGTGCCTACTATGGGGGCCACCCAGTTACAACGTTGGGTCCTGACACTAGCAGCGTACCCATGTAAGATAATCTACAGAACTGGTAAGCAACATGGAAATGCAGATGCCCTAAGCAGATTACCAATACCAGAGGCACCAGGGACTAAAGATACCCCTGAGGAAGTAGTACTATTATTGGAGCATCTTAATCAAACACCAATAAAAGCTTCTCTGATCAAAGTTGGGACCCAGCAGGATCCAATTCTGTCTCAAGTAAGTAACACAATTCATTCTGCACGGTTGGCCCTCACAGAACCCAGGAAAAACAATTTGTCTCTATTGGAGCATGAAGGCTGAATTAAGTGTGGAAAATGGGTGCGTATTATGGGGTATTAGGACTGTGATCCCACCCCCCTCCAAGGAAGACAGCAGGTTCTACAAGAACTGCATGAAGCTCATCCTGGGCTTGCAGCTATTTCTGGTGGCCACATTTAAATGAAGATTTAGAACAGAAGTGCAAGCAATGTTTCCAATGTCAACAACACTAGTGTGCATCAGCACTGACACCTTTACATTCATGGGAGTGGCCTGGAAAACCTTGGTTTCAGATACATCTAGATTTTGCATGACCTTTCCTTGGGAAGATGTTCTTGATTATAGTAGATATCAATTTCAAGTGGATGAAGATTCACTCAATGGACTCCAAAACCTCAGCTCTAACATGTGACACATTTCGACAGACCTTTGCTTGTCATGGATGTCTAGTAGTACTGGTCGCAGATAATGGACCAAATTTTACTAGCAAGGAATTCAGGGAGTTCCTGCAGAAGAATGGAATTAAACACATCCAAACAGCCCCCTATGATCCAACTTCAAATGGCTTAGGAGAGAGAGCCGTTAGAACTTTCAAAGGAATGAAAAAGAAGACTTCTGGGACTTTGGAGACCAGGCTGGTTCAATATCTCTTGAGATATAGAATCATCCCCCAAACCACTATGCGGGTGAATCCAGCGGTTAATGGGAAGGCAAGTACGGACTCACCTGGATTTTGTGTCCCAAAATAGATGAGGAAGTGCAAAGGAAACAGACTCTTCAAAAAGGTACTGATTACCATGCTAAAGATAAAGACTTTGGAGTACAGGATTATGTCTATACCAAGAGTATTAGTATCTCCCAACCTATCTGGATTCCAGGAAGAAATCAAGCACAGATGGGGCCTCTGTCTTTTAAGATTGGTTTACCTGATGGTTGAGTCATCAGGTAGCATTAAGACCACATCTGTAAGAGAACTGATGTGCAAGAGTCGGTAAAAGGGGGATAGGAACAGGAATCCCTGGAAAACCAGAGTCCCTGTGGCATTTCAGATACATATGCCCACTGTAATTTGATGCCCCCTTCCAGATCACTCATTAGGAAAGCTTCTGAAGAAACTGACTTTTCCAGACTCCGGGATAATGGTGCAACAGAAACACACCACTATCTGCATATTTGAAAGACTAAATTCGGGTGATTATTAAAGAAGGAAAATACATTTTAAAACACTTGAAGGGGGAGGGATGTAGTAAAATGAATAGTAATGAGTTAACTGGAACCTTATTATGGGATGGAGGGAAACTCCACCCTCTAGACTGTTCTCTTACTTCCTTTTGTTTTCTGAGTGTAGTTCATTGTTGGTTGAAATAAAGCAGTGTTACATTCAGCAGCTCCGTGAGTACAGTGATGTATTGCATTACCACCACAGTGCAATCACAAAATATTTGTTTCCATTTCTTGTTTGAAAATTGTAGTGCTAAGCAAGACCATTTATTTCTCAGGCAAAAAGTGGCATCCTAAGCAGAGCTACACCACTCTAAGTCCACTGAAGTCATGGGCTTAGAAGAGTATAATCTCTCTTTAGGATGACACTACAACTTCAAGAAGTAAGGGTTGATAGTTACTCGGAACAACAATGTTTTGCCATGAGATAATATCCATAATCTGAGAAAGTAAATTCCAGTGTTTAGGTAGTTAAAAGGCATTAAATAAAGGATCAACACCATGAAATACTAGATTGTATCAAGCCTATAATGTATAGGATATTTAATTTTAAATCCTTTTTTTTAAAAACTACATTTTTTTCAGTGTTCAGTCTTTATACTGGATAAATCAGTCTTTAACTCATGGTATTTTATATTGAATCAGCAATACACTTTTCAGAAAATTTATCTTGATATGAAATGTGATTTTAATGGAAGTATATTTAAAACCAATATTTAGTATTTAAAAATACTAAATAACCAAAGCTATAATCAGTTCAAAGGTGAATAAGTTCAGCATACTCATGTCTGTTAGAAATCAGTAGCAAAACAGAAGCTTTTCACAACAATCATGGGAACTTCCCATGGCAGAAATATTATGTTTGAACCAAGCTTTACATGGGTGTAGGACACATAACATTCATTCATATATTTGCTTCGGCTTGAGAACATTTGTCCTGTATTCATGGCCGTATATAATTACATTGTGAACTCACCCAGAAACGTATTCTGACTCAAACTGATAGTTAAAACTATTGTTTGGTCTTTGGGCTATAAAAGATTTAATTCAGGGTTGATTCATGCATGTGTTTCTGAGACGCCGCAGTCTACTTTTAGGAAATGTCCCATATTTCACATACATATGAGTTTGTCTAAAAATCCCCTCACTGTAAAGAACTAAACATATTTTATTACCCTAGAGAGAAGAACTGAGAACTACTCTTTGATGAGATTACAAGTTATTAATGATGCATTAGGGCTAATTTTAGACAAACATTTCCCACCTGAAAATAGGGTAAAACACACTTGAGGAGCATACTAGAGTATGCCTAGTCTAACCTTCAGAAAGATATGGATTCTGCAACAGTTAAGACAAATACTTCTGTCATTTTCAACCAACTACATGGATATGGATTTCCATCAGTCTTTATGTACGTCTACCTCATATGAATGATGAACTATAAGACTGTATTCCCATTTTGCTAGCCACATCTGGAAAACAATTCAGATTCTGGAATCTGGAATGTGTCCAAGAATACTGATGCTCACAACAAAGCCTCTGCTATTAGGATGGTATAAATAGTTTATTTTATATAGTGCGGATCATTTGAGCGTGTCTTTTTCACAAATGAGACTACTCACATGCCAAAGAAAACATTGGGATCTATTTTGAGAGCAGCAACTGAAATATATGACTTTTTTTTAACCATATGCAGCTAAGAAAGAGTAAGAATAGTATCTAAACAAAAAAGTTTATTGTATAATGTAATCAGACAAATCGGCATTCAAGGGTCACTCAGATTTGTTTCAATTTGTATCTTTTTCAGTATCCCCAACTTCCAGATTGTCATTTTTTGAGAATCACATGTTACTAATGTTGGCACCCTCATGAAAAAAAAGACACTAATGATCCTTTTCCTGTCCTCACTTTTTCAATGGGAACCCTCATTACACCAAAACAGATGCTTAAAATATTAGAATGTTAAAGAGGAAATGCAGGAAAAATATTTAGAAAGAACTATAAAGTAAAATTAGCTCAAGAAGTAACACTTTTGCTTGAAAATAAATTGTTTCTCTACAATTACTGTTCGTTGTACTACGAGGAGCATCAAGATCCCACCCAGATCATGTTATCCAAAATCTTATAACACATCAAAATATTATTTTATCAGCCTTCACAACTTTGCAGTGCTTCATTTGTAGACAGAAACATTTATCTTTGTATTTGTCAAGAACTGAAGCCTCTGATTTGGAAGCCCTTTCCGCCAATCCCCGAGATTGAAGTTGAAAGTTACTCAGTGGTGAGGGAAATTAGACTCTGCATCAACTCAGGAAAAACTTTCCTCTATCCTCACTAGTTATGTTTCAGGACTTAGCCTGGTATACAACAGAAGTTGGGGCTGAGTTCTGATGGACCCTGACACAAATGAAGACTGGTATTACAGTTAGTATTCCTAATATTTCCCCCATTTTGAATACAGAAGTTTCACTTCTTTGGAGAGATGAAACACCTTGCTAAATAAGCAATGTTCAGAAGCTGACACTTTCAGCAGTGAAGTAATTCAGAGGCAATTAGGTCAGCAGTAGCTGTGAAAAGTCAAATTCTACCCAAGTTCAGAAAAAAATCCTAAAATAAATAAATTTACAGCGCCATCCTAAGAAGAGTTATATCCTTCTTGGCCCACTCACTTCAGTCCACTCCGCTTAGGATGGCATGTAAGTTCATTGCTTTTTAGATGGGCCTGCAATTTTGAATGAGTAATCGGATAAAATTTTCATGTCTCCTCATGCTCATAATCCATCTAACTCATCTAATTCTTGACTCTTTTCCCAAAGCTTTTTCTTGGTTGATTCCCACAAACACTGTCTCCCACAAACACTCTTGATCTTGTCCTCCTCATGAACTGCTTCATCTCTGGCCTTTCTGGTGCTAATGCCTTCAGTCCATCTCTGCCCTAATCTACCAACAAATTAATCTGCTCCAGTCATTCCCAGCAATGGCTAGCTCTATCTATTTTATAATTAGTTCTCTCAAACTATTATTTCTTTTCTCTATCTTTCCCCCCCACCACTTCCTCTTCTTTCAGTATTTTCTCTTCCTATAGCGGCTTTGTCCACTTTTCCCATTTTACCCATCTTACTTGACAAGTTGATTATTTTGTTGACCAGTCCCTCCAAATGTATCCCTTGATCATATTCCTTCTAGACTTCTGGTTGTCATTACATACCCATTCTTTTACATTCCTGTCTGCCAAATCCTTGAAATATCTTTGAAATTGACTGTACTGACTCACACTGCATAATCTGCCTTGAGTCTCAGTGAGAAAGGCAGACTATAAATAACATAAATAAAAAATTAAATAAATTCATACACTGTTGTTTTCCCTATCCCTCTTTTCCAAGCAGTTTTCCTTCTGTCCTTTGAGCCAACCACCTAGAGTGTGCTGATTAGTTTCTTGTTTTCAAGAAGTTAGAAAACAATCTTGTTTCTGCCTTTTTTCAGTCCACTGAAACTAACCTAACAGCTGACCTCCTCAGTGCCAAATTCATCCTCATCTTTGACCTTCTTGATGTATTTGATATAGTGTAATCATTCTCGCCTGCTCAGCTCTATTCATACACTATGCTACATTTCATGTTCATGGTATGTATGTGCCTTGGATGCCCCCACCATCTTTCATTGATGTCCATCAGTGGGTGAAGACTTTCTGTTTCATTTCCGAGTAAACTCTTATTGGCTCTCCTCTATAGTTGTGTCTGTATGTTTTTTATTTCATTATTAAATAAACAGGGTTAACATACCTGTAACTTATGTTCATCGAGTTCTTCTGTGCTGACACACATGGGGACTGCGCAGGCGCAGGCCAGCCGCCGGAGAATTTTCTAGAGCTTCCATGGCTCCGAAGGGGCCGTTTGTCGCGCGCCTCAGCGACCGTTTTCCCGCCCAAACGGTCACGTGCTCTTCCAGCGACCAACGGCCCCTTCCCTCAGTTCTCCTTTGCCGCCGCTTGACCAACACACTTAGCCGTAACACCTTAAAACACATCAGATTCAGCTACAGCCACCACATCATTGTGCATTGGAATTCACAGCGGGGTAGGAGGGAGGGTTGTGTGTCAGCACAGAAGAACTCGATGAACATAAGTTACAGGTATGTTAACCCTGTTTTCATCTTTGTTCTTCTGTGCCTCCACACATGGGAGTGTACCAAGCTTCACACAATAAGGAAGGTGGGGTGAAGTCCAACACAATTTTATTGAACAAACAAGAACAACAACAAATAGATATGCATATATACATCTATGTAAACTGTGCAGTGATACATTAGTACCCAACATTTACACATATATACACCCAAATATACATATATACACTCTTCACTCAAGGGTACCTAGCAGGTACGCCCAAACAGTCTTTCCAAGACTCCCTCAGGAAAAAAGGGAGTGTAGGACAGCCTTGGCCACAGATACATCCTGCTCTGCATTGACATCAATGGCGTAATGCCTGACAAAGGTGTCTGCAGAGGACCATGTGGCTGCTTTACAAATGTTAACCAGGGGCACCCCCCTAAGGAGTGCCGAAGAGGATGCTTGGGACTGCGTGGAGTGGGCTCTGACATGAAGCGGGCAAGCTACCCCTGCCAGGGAATAGGCCCTGCTAATGGCCGTCACAATCCACCTAGACAGGGTCTGTGAGGAAGCCCTGTTACCCTTGTCCTTGGCCCCAAAACATACAAACAGGTGAGGACTGGAGCGGAATCCCTTCGTCCTATCCAGGTAATAGGCTATGGCCCTCTTCAAGTCTAAGGAATGGAGGGCCTTCTCCCCTTTAGAGGAAGGGTGAGGAAAAAACGCAGGCAATGAAATATCCTGTGAGAGGTGGAAAGCGGACACCACCTTGGGCAGAAAACCGAGGCAGGGACGCAGGATCACCTTGTTGGGATGAAACACAAGAAAGGGAGGGTCAGACCGCAGTGCAGACAGCTCACTGACCCTTCTGGCCGATGTCACAGCCACCAAGAATGCCACCTTGTAAGATAGCATATCCAAGGGGCAGGTAGCCATAGGTTCAAATGGAGGCAACATGAGACGTGAGAGTACCAGGGACAGCGACCACTGAGGCACCGGCGCCGACACAGGTGGGTAAAGATTGTACATGCCCTTAAGGAACTGGCGGGATTGTGGGTGAGAAAACACTGTAGCACCCTCAACTCGGGTGTGAGCAGCTGATATCGCTGCCAGGTGGACCTTGAGGGAGGAAACCTTCAAGCCCAGGCCACGCAAGTGGCACAAATACTCGAATACAACCCCCAAGGGACTGCTGTCAGGCACCACTCCTTTAGCAAGTGCCCAAAGTTCAAACCTGCGCCACTTGGCCGCATAAGCGCGCCTAGTGGATGGCCGACGAGCATTCAGGAGGACTCGCTGTACCTCGTCAGTAAAGCCTACAGGGGAGGAACGATCCGCCAAGCCGTCAGGTGCAGCTTCCTGGGATCGTGGTGGACCAGGCTCCCGTTCAGGAGAAGGTCCTGCTGAGGGGGCAGACTGACATATGTCCGTTGGGACATCCGCAGGAGCTTCGGGAACCAAACCTGCCGTGGCCAAAAGGGGGCCACCAGGATGCAGTCCGTCCTGTCCTCCTCTATCTTGCACAGGACCCTGGGAATCAAGGGGAATGGAGGAAACATGTAGTGCAAGCCCTGCGTCCACGTAAACTGGAAGGCATCCCCAATAGAGAGGGGGTCGCTTCCCGCCCTGGAACAGAACGTGTGGGCCTTGGTGGTTGCCGCAGTGGCGAACACGTCTATCACTGGATGACCCCACATCTGGAAGATCGGCCCAACGCACTCTACGTTCAGTTCCCACTCGTGGTCCAGCAAGGGGACCCTGCTGAGGGCATCTGCTCGGGCATTGTCTGACCCAGCCACGTGTATAGCACGGAGCGACACGTCGTTCCCGATAGCCCACTGCCAAGTGAGCGTGGCTTCCCAGCACAGGGCCATGGACACTGTGCCCCCCTGCTGATTCACGTAGTACATGGCAGTCGTGTTGTCCGTCTGCACCAACACCTGACGATTTCTCAGCAGTGCTGTAAGAGACACAAGTGCGAAACAAATGGCCCTTAGTTCCAGCACATTAATATGGAGGGTCTTTTCCCTCTCAGACCAGACATCTTGCACAGACACATCACCACAGTAAGCCCCCCATCCCAACAGAGAGGCATCAGTGGTAACCGTGACGTCATGGTGCTGATACCCAAAGGGAGTCCCTTTAAACAAGTTGTCATCAGACAGCCACCAGTCCAAGGAGGAGAGGATGACCCTCGGGATAGAGAATTTGAGGGACGGAGGGTGCAGCAGAGCATCGTACCTCCGCACAAACCAGTTCTGGAGAGGGCGCATACGCAGCCTAGCAAAGGGCACCACAGAGGTGGCCGCTGCCATATGCCCTAGTAAGCACTGGATAGTGCGCACGGACTGGAATCGGTTCCTTTTAAAAATGGACACAAGAACCCCCTTACAGAGTCCTCATAGGGCAATTCTTCCACAGCACCCTTGGCCAAGAGCGACACGATCTCCGCATCCAGCTCGGCCATAGTGTTATTGACAGCAGTCAGGGGTGAACTGCATCTAGGCAGCTCAACGAACTCCAGCCCGTATCCCAGTTCAACAATCGTTAAGACCCATGAGTCAGATGTTATTGACTCCCACTCAGAGAGGAGTGGACTCAGTCTGTCCGAAAAGTTCGGGGATACGGCTGGCGCGACCCGTCAGTACTGCCTCCCGGCGCCCTGCTGATCTCTCTGCTGGGCCGGTTGCTGTGACGGACGAGGCTTGAAGGGCCTACGCCTCCTCTGCTGTTGTGTGGGAGGGTAGGACCGTTGCTGGTAGGCAGGATACTGGTGGAAACCCGGCCGCTGCTGCTGGTACCTGCCCTGGAAGTGGTAAGGGCCGGACCGGGGAGCGTACCGTGGCCTGGAGGCGGGTTTGTCCGAAGGAGCCAGACCCAAGGACCGTGCCGTCTGTCTGTCCTCCTTTTTCTTTTTCAGGGTCTCGTCGGTGGACTTGGAGAACAGCGAGTCCCCCTCAAAGGGCATGCTCTCCACCCTGGAACGCACCTCCTGAGACAGGGCGGTCGACCGCAACCAGGAGTGGCGCCTGAGGACCACCGCCGAAGCCATCCCTCTAGCAGCAGTGTCAGCAGCGTGGCTCCCAGCATTCATTTGCTGTTTAGACAGCCGGACAGCCTCTGTTTGCAGCAGGGACACCACAGCCTTCTGCTCAGGTGGGAGGTCCCGGGTATAGGACGCCAACTTCTCCCAGAGGTACAGCTGGTACCCTGCCATGATGGTCTGGTAGTTGGCAATCCTCAGACGCAGCGAAGCGACGATGTACTGGCGCCTGCCCATGGCATCAAGCTTTCTGCCCTCTTTATCGGCAGGCACCGAGGAGTGACCCGACCGTCGGGGGTTGAATTCCTCCGTGACCAAGGAGGAAGGTGGAGGGTGCTTCACCAACGCCGGCCAGGTGCCCTGCTTGATCTTATAAAGCTGCTCGATCCTCTTAGATGTTGGAGGCTGGTCACAGGGCACCTTCCACACTTTCTCCACGATCTCCTCAATACCCTCGAGCATGGGGAAGCCAATGGACGCCGGGTTGTCACCGTATATCCGCTTGAGCAGCTTGTCTTTGGTCTGTGGGGTTGCCGAGGAGATGTCCATCTCGAGGGCCTGGGCCATCCTCGCCATCTGGTCGGCGTAGATGCGGAGGTCCTCGTACGGGGAGCCCGTAGATGGCACCAGATCATCAGCCGGCGATGGTTCAGACCAGGATTCCGACTGGTACTCGGCCAGGCTCTCCACTTCTCCTTCCTCGGAACCGTGCTGGGAGTCCTCACCCTTGACTGGAGGGGGAAACCACGTTCACCTCGACGTCGATGGCCCCGGCTCCGACTCAGTGAACCCAGCAGGTGCCCCTTCCCACTGGCAACGGTATGGCGAGGGAAGGTAGGAGGCTTGACGATGCCGGGATGCAGTGGATCGGGCAGATCGAATGCTGTCCCCGGACCGGCGTCGCTCACGACCGACAGCAGGCGGAGATGGACGGGCAGGAGATGGACGGCCCCGATGAGGAGATGGGCTCGGTTCCAACCTCGGCGACCGAAGGGCAGGAGATGGTCGGCTCCGACGGCGCGGGCTCGGCTCCGGCCCCGACGAAAACTCTGCGGGCACCGTTTCGAAGGCCATCGGATCCGGCACCGGCACGGCGATTTCCTCTGGTTCGGGGGAACCCAGATGAGGGGAAGGCGTATGAGGAAGCACGATGACCTCCTCCTGGGGAGCGGGATGCGGCGACCGATGATGTTTGGTCTTCTTCTTCTTTTTTGCCGGTTCCTAAGAAGACCTCGGAACCGACGCGCTCCTCGCCTTCGAAGGGGACCTCGGTTTCGACCTCTTAGATTTTATAGGGATCGAACCGGTCGTCGGTTCCGACCGGGGACTCGGCACCAGGATCCTCGGTTCCGACGTCGGTCTCGGATCCGACCTGGTGGATGACGCGCTGCGGGGCGGCCGCGCCGGACCCTGCGCTGGGGAGGCCGCTCTCGACGCCGAGGCACTTGGGGGACGCGGTTTCGACCCCGACCTCGCGGAGGCCACAGAGCCAGCTCTTGAGCGCCTTTCGGCAGAGGGGCTAGGGCCGGCCTTAGGTAACGGGGTCCCCTCGGACATGACCGACTGCCACAGTGACGAATTCAGTCAGGCCCTCCGATCCTGCCGGGCCTTGTTGGTGAAGCCCTGGCAGATCTTGCAGGCCGACACGTTGTGGGTCTCCCCCAAACAAAAGAGGCACAGCTCATGGCCATCGGTTTTGGCCATCTTGGTGTGGCATTGGAGACAATGCTTGAAGAGAGCCGTTGAGGCCATCTTCAGGGGCACGCGAAAGAAGGGTCAAAAAACAGTCCGAGTCAAATTACTGAGTCCACGTCAAAGTCCAAAGCGAGATCCGAAGAATAGTCGAGGTCACGAAGTCCGAAGTCAAAAGCCAAGCAATCAGTTAGAGAAAGGCACGAAGCACAAAAGCACAGAGCAACGAAGCTCACGTTCTCTCCAAGCGGCGGCAAGAAGAGAACTGAGGGAAGGGGCCGTTGGTCGCTGGAAGAGCACGTGACCGTTTGGGCGGGAAAACGGTCGCTGAGGCGCGCGACAAACGGCCCCTTCGGAGCCATGGAAGCTCTAGAAAATTCTCCGGCGGCTGGCCTGCGCCTGCGCAGTCCCCATGTGTGGAGGCACAGAAGAACGAAGATGAACTTATATATACATTTTAAATACTGTTTCTAATGTTATAATGTCTTATTCACTGCCTTAGAGACCTATTTGGGTGGAAAGATGGTGTGTACACACACAGAGAAAAGTTTTTGCCATCATAGAAGTAGGAAAAAAGAAGTTGAAAATGTAAATTATAAACTCTTTACAGTGAACATAATAAGGTTTATTATTGAGACTCAAACAAACTTAATATAGTCATAGCAGCAGATTTAGATATGGAAATAAACTTAACAGGCCACTGAAAACATTAACTTCAACAGTGTATCATAATCCTACACACAGTAGCTCATATTATATATGGATAAAAATAGGTCACAGACATATCCTTGAACATAGAATATGTCCATACATAGGAATTATCGAATGCTGCCAATTTCTTTACACACATGCACAAAAATGTTTAATCTTTATATGCACCCCCTCACCAAGTTGGTGCAGAGATTTGGACTGGGTTGCCATCAATATGTGGATGATACCCAGTTGTATCTGTTAATGGGTGATCGACCTGACTCTGCCCGATGCCCTATTGAGAGCCTTGGAGGCCGTTTCTGGATGGGTGGCACAGAGCAGGCTGAAGTTGAATCCCGTGAAGATAGAGGTCCTGTACTTGAGCAGTAGGCTGTCAGAGGCGGGGATCCCTCTCCCAGCCTTTGGGGGGGGCACCACTTGTGCCCATACCATCGGTCAGGAGTCTGAGCGTGATCTTGGATTCCTCCCTATCTATGGAGGCCCAGATCACGGCAGTTGCCTGGGCTGCTTTTTTCAGCAGGCCAGGCAGCAAATCCCTTATCTCTCGGCCCAGGACCTAACGACAGTGATCCAAGCAATGGTTACCTCCAGGTTGGATTACTGTAACTTGCTTTATGCAGGGATGCCCTTGAGCATGATCCGGAGACTACAGTGGGTCCAGAATGCTGCTGCATGTGTTCTGATGGGTGTTCCTTACAGAAAAACAGGGTTTCTCACCTGTAACTGTTGATCGTCGAGTCTCTTCTGTGCAGACACACATTGGGACTGCGCAGGTGCAGGCCAGCCGCGGAGAAGATTCTTTTAGCTTCTAGAAATGTGATGGGGACGTTCGGGCCCACCGCGCATGCGCGCCGGTGTTCCCGCCAATTTTGAAGTACAAGTACCCGAACGTCCCCGGCATTCCCTCAGTTCACCTGAGCCGCCGGAGAAACAATGGAGTAAACCAAGCACTCACAGCGGGGCAGGCGGGAGGGAATGTGTGTCTGCACAGAAGAGACTCGACGATCAACAGTTACAGGTGAGAAACCCTGTTTATCATCGTCGTCCTTCTGTGCACAAAAGAGACTCGACGATCAACAGTTACAGGTGAG
The DNA here is from genome assembly GCF_028583425.1 of Eublepharis macularius. Lineage (NCBI taxonomy): Eukaryota > Metazoa > Chordata > Lepidosauria > Squamata > Eublepharidae > Eublepharis > Eublepharis macularius. The sequence continues at coordinate 73,812,600 of NC_072797.1, read as the reverse complement.
AAACCCTGTTTATCGTCGTCGTCCTTCTGTGCAGCCCCACATTGGGAGAATAGCTAGCATCTCACCAATGGGGGCGGGTGTGAGTGTCTATGTGAACGAAGAATGCAGAACAGCCGTGCCAACAGCGGATTCACGGCGTGCATTCACGTCTATAGAATAATGTTTAATGAAAGTGTCAGCGGTAGACCACGTTGCAGCTTGGCATACGTCCTGGAGTGGCACTCCTCGCAGGAAGGCAGCAGAGGCAGCTTGTGCTCGAGTAGAATGAGCAGTAATCAACAACGGGCACCGGACTCCAGCTTGCTGATAACAAAGTTTAATTGCAGACACAATCCAGCGAGAGATGGACTGGGCAGAAGCTGGCGAGCCCTTGCGAGGGCCAGAGTAACACAAGAACAGGGCAGGAGACTTCCTGAAACACTTGGTGCGATGTAAATAAAACAATAAAGCACGTTTCACATCCAATGTATGTAGAGTACGTTCCTCTGGGGAAGAGGGTGTAGGAAAAAAGGAAGGAAGGACCACCTTTTGACGCAGGTGAAATTTGGAAACCACCTTGGGCAGGAACTGCATACTAGTGTGGAGCATGACCGTACCGGGGAAGAACTGCAGGAAGGGGGGGTCACACCTCAGAGCAGACAACTCCCCAACCCGCCTGGAGGAAGTGACTGCAACCAAAAAGGCCACCTTCTGCGTGAGCAGAGGCAAGGGACAGGTAGACAGGGGCTCAAAAGGGGAGAGCATCAGACGGGAGAGCACCAGGGTCAGGCTCCACTGAGGAATAGGATGGGCCCTAGGAGGAAAGGACTTTAGTAGGCCCTTCAGGAACTGTTTGGACAGCCAATGTGCAAACACAGTCCTCCCATCAATCTGCTCATGGAAGGCAGAGATAGCAGCCATGTGCACCTTAACACTGGAGAACGCCAGGCCTTGGGAGCACAGGTCCAGGAGGTAGTCCAGAATGACAGGCAGCGGGCAAGTGAAAGGGGAAACCCCTTTGGGGGCTAACCACCTAGAGAAACGTGACCACTTCCTCTGGTAGGACAACCTGGTAGACGGTTTTCGGGCATTCAAGATCACGTTAAGCACCCTAGCAGAGAGGCCTAGTCTGGGGCGCAGAGGAGCCAGGCAGTCAGATTTAGCACTGCCACATCGTGATGCCACACCCCGTCCCTGAGTAGCAGGTCTGGGGCGTGTGGAAGCGGGAGACACCGCCCCTGTGACAGGGAGAGTAAAAGGGGGAACCAATCCTGGCGAGGCCACCGAGGGGCAATCAGGATACAATGGGTCCGGAAGGCTCTGATCCTGGACAGGACCTTGTGAAGGAGTGGGAAGGGCGGGAAGGCATAAAAGAGCCCTGGAGACCAGGGTATCTGGAAGGCATCCCCCAGTGAACGATGGCCAATCCTGGCCCGGGAGCAGAACAGGGGAACCTGTGTGTTGTGGGCTGTGGCGAAGAGGTCGATGAGCGGGGTGCCCCACATGCGGAAAACCACATGGAGGTAAGCCCTGTTGAGGGACCACTCGTGTTGGGGCAAAAACACTCTGCTCAGCGCGTCTGCTGCTGTGTTGCTCTCCCCCGCAATATGAACGGCCTTGGGCAGGACGTTGTTGGTAATGGCCCAGTTCCAGAGCGTAGTCGCTTCCCTGCAGAGCTTGAGCGAGACCGTTCCTCCCTGCTTGTTGAGATAGTAACAGGCTGTGGTATTGTCCGACAGGACCTGCACCCTCTTGTTCCGAATGACATCTGCAAAAGAAGCAAGGGAGTAACGGATCGCTCTAAGCTCTAAGAGGTTAATGTGCATGTTTACCTCAAGGGAGGACCAAACACCCTGAGCAGACAGGCGCCCACAACGCCCTCCCCAGCCTAGATTGGAAGCGTCCGTAAAGACGGTGACCTCCGGCAGGAAGGGACCAAAAGGACAACCCTTGGACAAATTCTCAGGGGCAGTCCACCACACCAAGGACCGCTGTATCACCCTCGGGATGGAAAACCCACGGTGTTGACTCATAGCGAGAGGGTTGAAAACCCGAACAAACCAGTTTTGCAGAGGCCGCATGTGCAGGCGTGCAAAACACACCACCCCTGTGGAGGAGGCCATGAGGCCCAACAAGGTTTGAATCAGGAGGGCAGTTTGGAACCGGTTATGCACGAAGTGGCGGGCCAGGCAGGACAGCCTGCTCAAGCGGTCCGGGGGTAGATAAGCCCGGCCCAGCAGAGAGTCAAAGTGGACCCCGATGAACCTAATGCTCGTACCTGGGGACAACACAGACTTCCCCAAATTGACCACTAGCCCCAGGCCGTCTAGCACGGAAAAGGTGAGGGCGATAGAGGCCCGGAGGGAATCAGAGGAGGGACCCACCAGGAGCCAATCATCCAAATATGGATAGACAAAACAGCCACTAGACCGTAAATGTGCCACCACGGTGGCCATACATTTAGTGAACACCCTGGGCGCCGAGGCCAGGCCAAAGGGCAAGGCTGTGTACTCATAGACAGCGCCTCCACAGGTAAAACAGAGATATTTTCTGTGGCCCTCAAAGATGGAAATGTGGAAGTAGGCGTCTTTGAGATCCAAAATGGCCATCCAGACGCCTGACTCCAAGAGTTCCAATACTCGTGACAGAGTAAGCATCCTAAACTTTTCCACCCTCAAGTAAGTATTAAGGGCCCGAAGGTCCAAAATGGGACGAGACTCCCCATCTTTCTTATCCACAAGAAAGTATCTTGAATAAAATCCCCAAGGGGAAGCAGAGACATCGACCACCCGGACAGCACCTTTGTTAACCAACTCCAAAACATTATTTTGTAACACAACATTACAACAAGAAGCACAACGAGGGGGGTGCGAAAGAGGGGGTGCAGTGGTAAACGATAACTTATAACCACGGGCCACAATAGAGAGGACCCAGTTATCAGTAGTAATGAGTCGCCAACGGGGCAAGAAAGGCCGTAGCCTGTCCAAGAACAAGATATTAACAGTGTCCTTGCAGGCCAACTGGGAAGCGTCCTGGTCTAGTCAGAAGACCGTGGGCTTTTGCGCCGAAGTCGAGGGCTTGGGCGAGGGAGGCTGCTGTCGTCCCTTGGACCGGCCGGAGCGTCTCGAAGAGTGGCGCTGCTGGCCAGAGTAGGAACGGTGGCCATAGGATTGACCAGAGGAGAACCTTCCTTGGCGCTGTTGGAACTGCTGGTAGGGTGACTGATAGGACCGGAACCTGCCGTACCGATATCTCAGACCCGTCTGCGGAACCAAAGGCGCAACCCCGAGGGACTTGGCCATCTGCTGGTTCTTCTTCATGAGGGAAAGGGACTCATCCGTTTTCTCTGAGAAGAGCTGGGGACCCTCAAACGGGAAATCCTCGACCTTGGCCTTCTTCTCGGGGGGCAGGGCCGTAGATCGAAGCCAGGCGTGCCGACGCAAGAGCACGGAGGATGCCATCGCACGTGCAGCAGAGTCGGCGGCGTCCTTGCCAGCTGTCATCTGTTGATGTATTGTCGAAGGCTTTCACGGCCGGAGAACGATGGTTGTTGGGGGTTTTCCGGGCTGTATTGCCGTGGTCTTGGCATTGTAGTTCCTGACGTTTCGCCAGCAGCTGTGGCTGGCATCTTCAGAGGTGTAGCACCAAAAGACAGAGATCTCTCAGTGTCATCTGTTGCTTTGACAACCGGAAAGCCTCAGCCTGGAGAGCCTTGACCAAGGCACGGCGATCGTCGGGAAGGTCAGAGAGGTAGGAGGATAGTCGCTTCCACAAGAAGAGATTGTAGGAGCCCATTATCACTTGGAAATTGGCGATACGGAACCCCAGGGAAGCCGAAGAATACACCTTCCGACCAATGCCATCTAGCTTTCTGCCCTCCCGATCCGACGGAGCCGAAGAGGAACCGCGTCGGAACCGAGCTTGACCCTCCTCGGCCACGATGGAAGAGGGTTTCGGATGGGTGAAGAGGTAAGGGCAATCCTCCTGCTTGAGCCGATAATATTTCTCGACCTTCTTGGCCGTAGGCGGAACGGAAGCAGGGGTCTGCCAGAGCGCGAGGGCATTGTCGACGAGATCCTCGACAGGGGGGAACGCCACAGAGGCAGGAGAGCCAGAGTACAGCGGCTCCAGCAGCTTGCTCTTGGGCTTTGAGGTGGAAGAGGCGACATCCAGCTCCAGTGCCGCGGCCATCCGGACCAGCTGCTCCGCGAACACTCTGTAGTCGTCATTAGGAGACGACGAACGGAGCTCCCCCACAGCATCATCAGGGGAAGGGTCGGAAGCCGCGTCCGAGGAGTACTCTGATGGAGACGCCAGGCCCTCTTCATCCTCGGAGTCGGAGAAAACCGCCGGGGTTTGCGTCGGAACCGAAGGGCGCTCCGTCGGAACCGAGGTACAAGGCTCGGGAGCCGAAAGATGGCGATGCGGCCGAGCAGCAGGCGGAGCAAGTGGCAGAGTCGACGGCGCCGGAACAGGGCCAGGCAGGAAGGGGGCGGACTGCTGGATCCAAGCCACGAAATCTTGCCAGGAGGCCACGTTCCCAAAGCCCGGGACAGGCTGCCAAGGAGGTAGAGCAGCAGGCACCGGAACGGATCGGTGAAACGGCGCCGGAACCGACAAGACTGGCTGCGCCGGAACGGAGACCTCCGACGGGACCGGAGCAGATGGCAGGGAGCGTTCAAACTCCTGGAACGGTTCCGAAAAACAAGGGAACGATTCATAGTCGTCCGGAACCACCGGAGGAGGCGTACGAGGAGGCGAAGGGGTGTGCAGGAGACTCCTGACGTCCTCAGCAGGAGGGGCCGATCTGGGAGGCGAACCAGCCAACGATGTCGGGGCCGGCGATAAAGCACGGCTCTTGGCTTTCGACTTGGCCTTTGCCTTTTTTGGCGGGGGCTCCGAAGAAGCCGCAGTGGCCAAGGGCTTCGAAGAAGGCTTCGACGAAGCGCGTTTCTTCGCCTTCCGACTGGACGGAACACTCACGGAACCGGAGGCAGTCGAGCCCTCCGGAACGGGCGGCCCCGTCGGATCCGAGGGGAGCGGTTCCGGCGACTTACGCGGAGCCGGCGAGGGAGCGACAGAGCTGGGCTTGCTCCCGGACGATCTAGACGGTTTGGGCGGCAGAAGGTTGGCGTCCCAAAGGAAGGCTCGGAGCCTGGCCTTGCGGTCGTTCCGCGCCTTCGGGGTGAAGGCCATGCAGAACTTACAGCGCTCCACGACGTGCCCCTCGCCCAAACAGATAAGGCACAGGTCATGACCGTCTGAGTGGGTCATTTTAGTGCCACATTGCTGGCATTTTTTAAATAGAGAGGAATGGGACATGGTGGAGGCGTGTCCCAGAAAATGAAGCGATAACTCACAAGCGACGAACAGTCCGAAGACACGAGCGACAGCTAAAGAACCTTTTCGAACGGCGGCGAAAAAGGAACTGAGGGAATGCCGGGGACGTTCGGGTACTTGTACTTCAAAATTGGTGGGAACACCGGCGCGCATGCGCGGTGGGCCCGAACGTCCCCGTCACATTTCTAGAAGCTAAAAGAATCTTCTCCGCGGCTGGCCTGCGCCTGCGCAGTCCCAATGTGGGGCTGCACAGAAGGACGACGACGATCATATATTACACCAATCCTGCAGCAGCTTCACTGGCTTCCCGTGGAATTCTGGGTCCAGCTCAAGGTGCTGGTTTTGACCTATAAAGCCCTAAATGGACCGGGTCCAGCATACCTGAGGGACCGCCTCTCCCTATACGTACCCCGGAGAATGCTTTGATCAGCTGGAAAACATCTGCTGGAGGTCCCTGGTCCCAGGGAGGCTTGGTTGGCCTCAACCAGAACTAGGGCCTTTTTGGTCTTGGCTCCAACCTGGTGGAACTCTCTGTCTGAGGACACCCAGGCCCATCAGGATTTTATATCATTTCGACGGGCCTGTAAGATGGAGATGTTCCACCAGGCATATGGTCAAGGCCAGTATTAGATCCTTACTGAGCCTCCCACATAGCATGGGGCTATGCAGTGCCCACTTGTTGACTAACCCATATATGGGTTGCAGTAATCTATCCATCCTCCTCCCTCCTTTTGTATTTGTATGTGGATGGGCAGGAAATTAGAGCTGACCCCGTCTTGATACAGTTAAATGTTATTTAAGTACTGATTTTGATGTGAATTGTTGTTTTATATTGTATTTTATAATTGGGTTTTTTTCAGAATAAAGAGGGGTACAGAAAGAAGAGGGGGGGATAACAGGGTCAAAGGAACAGTAAGATTTTCCACTACAGAAGTTACTAAAATACAGAGTAAGCAAAACATATCTTAATCAGAGTTTCGCTACAAGAGTTCTTAGAATAGAGAGTGCACAAAAACTTAATCTTTCCCAATATTTATTGAAAAAGTATTTTATAATTGTTGTACCTCACCCTGAGCCCGCTTGTGGGAAGGGCAGGTTAGAAATGTCGTCATTAATAACAACAACAACAACAACATACCTTTTGAGTACAATCTTCTATTTAAAAAACAGTCATTCCAAAACAGCAATTTTTTTCAATGTTCCCATTTTTTCCAACTCTTCAAATAGGAAATGTGTACCCAGTGTTGCCAACTTCTAGGTGGGGCCTGAAGATCTTCTGGAATTTCAGCTGATCTCCATAATACAGAGATCAATTCCTCTGGAGAAAATAGCTGCTCTGGAGGGTGGACTCCCTGGCACTATTCCCTGCTGAGGTCTCTCTCCTCCCTACAAGCCCCACCTTGAGACCACCAGGAACTTCCCAATGTGGAGTTGGTAACTCTAGTTGTCCCCACCCCTTCTTTTCTTTCAATTTCCCAATCTTCACATCTCTGATCCTTGCCCATAATCTTCAGTCTTCCAGCTCCACCTTTTTATCTATCTGTAGTTCTCTTGGCCACTTAAGCAGTTCCATCTCTCTTGGTGGCCCTTATGCCTTGAACTGCCTTCCAGAATATATGTGTGATGCATCCTCTCTAGGACTGCCAGGGAATCCCCTGCTGCCCCTCCACTGCCTATTAATGCTCACCTGGCTAGCAGGAGGGAAGGTGGGAGGCTGAAGTGTGTTATGTGCATGCTCCACCAGTCCTGATGATTTCACTCCTTGTTTAAACAGGAAGTTATGGCATCTCAGCGGAACTGGTTCTCTAAAAATTGACCTAAAACACAGCAAAACACTATTCTGGGCCTGCTGAGATGTTATAGCTTTGTTTTAACCAGAAGTGACATCTTCAGGGGCCTGCGGAACTCTCATGTGCAGAAGAGGATCTGTGCTCCATCCCCACCTGGCACTCCCAACTCCTGCATTTCAGGTGGGGTGCATGGCAATCCTAATCCTCTCTCTCACCTTCAAATTCCTCCTTTTCATGAAACGTGTTTGACAACCCCTTAGTAGAGTTGCCAGCACCAATTTGGAAAATTCCTGGAGATTTGGGGGAAGGAGCCTGGAGAGGGCAGGATTTGAGGAGGGGAGGGACCTCAGTAGGATACAATGCCATAGAGTTCACCCTCCAACTTTCCCATTTTCTCCAGGTGATCTCTGTGGCCTGAAGATGTTATAATTCTGTGAGACCTCCAGCCACCACCTGGAGGTTGGCAACCTTACCGCTTAGTCCCCCCCCTCGAATTTAAGTCTGTGCAATGCAATTGGAATTAAAATTTAATCTCCTGTTTATCCCTGCCTCCATTTATCCCTCTCTTTGATGTCTCCTTTATGTCAATTTTTAGATTGAAAAATCCTAAAGTCAAGCACCAGTCTTCTAGTCACTAAAGTACCAAGCACACAGTGCTACACACAAAAATTACTATTTTCCTTCACTTCAAAACAACTGTTTTCAAAGGAGTGATGCATGTAAATAGGTGAAGCCGCCATAAAAAGTTACAATGGAGGCTAATTCAGTGGACTATAAAATATCCTGAGGACATGTTCTTCCTTTGAGGTGGTCATGATTTGTCCCGCACACAAAAATTGGCATCTCTGAAGCTACTGCCTACAGGTGCAGAGTTTTTGCTGTCCCACAGCAACAAGGCCACAAACTGCAACAAAATCCTGTTTGAAGACCAAGCCGATAATTATTAATATTAGTTTTTAAAGCTGTATTTCACTGAGGTACTGCATAAATGCAAAAAGTTAATAATAGCTGGCAGCAACTAGGGTTGCCAGGTCCCCTTACCCTCCCAGCAGGAGGGGAGGTTGACTTGGCACTTACCTTTCTGTTCCTCCTGTGTGCCCACTCCTGGCAACTTTGCCCCTGTGAAGCCCAGGAGCATGCCCACCGCTGGGTGCAATGATGTTGATGCCATTGTGGTCGCTGGCCTAGGAGGTTTTTTTGCTTCCCAGGCCTGTTCCCCAAGGCCTTTTGCACACACACCCTCCCCGACAGCCAGATGAGTGGCAGCCGGGGCAGAGGCTGGGAGCAGGGGATCCCCTGCCCCCACCGGGGGATGTGGCAGCCATATCATCAACTGAATCTGGAACTTTCTGTATGCAAAGGATGCACATGCTCTTCTACTGAGCAGCAGCCCCATGTTAGCCATTAGCAATTATTGCTTAAGAATGAACTTGCTCATGCAATTCTAGAGACTAAAGGAACTGAGCTCAAAAACATCTGCATTTCAGCTGCAGCCCATGATGTTAATTTCTACCAGGTGGGTTTCTGGGAATACTGGTGTGAATAAGAATGGAACATATTTTCTAAAAAATTGTGCAAGGCAGCACTTGAAGAGCTTTATAACACATGAAAAACCTGCACCAACAAGTTGTTCCAGTTTTTCTGTACTTGTATTTTTCACAGGCCTCTGCACAAGCTACATTTCTGTTAATTAAGAGAAACATCATTCTTAGGGAAGGGTCATACCTTGGTAGCAGAGCGCATGTTTTGAGTGGAGAAGGATCCAGGTTCAGTCCCAGTTCCATCTCCAATTGCCAGGTTGCGCAATTTCCCTCAAACTCAGGAAAGCCACTACAAATCAGGCAGTTGGCCCTATGACATCTTTAGACGTTCACTCTTATTAGTTATGAGTTCTTTAGACCAACTGTGTACTCACACACACACCAAGGTATTTACCTCAAGTGTTTACCTCAAGAACACCTTTGAATTCCACTGCTCCTTCAACACTTTATGGCGATCACCCCCTCACAAGCCTTCCACATGCTGCCACTATGGTTGCCAGGCACAGCAGGAGCGGGGGGACCCTTTCACACACTCCCAGCGTTTGCATGATAACATCACTTCCAGAAAGCAATGGCATCATGGTGGCCACAGGAGTGCCCCCTTGCTTTGCATGGGGCAAATTTAGCAAAATTTGGCCCCAACCAAGAGTGGGAACATGCCTACAGCTGGCGCAATGACCTCATTGCAGGAAGTGATGTCATCACATTCTACCAGGAGCATGCCCAGTGCACACTTTCCCGGGTTGTCACCTCCTACCAATCAGCAGACAGCAGGGCAAATCCCCGGGAGATTGCCTCCCCCCGTAGGATTGCCAGGTCCTCTTACCCTTCCAGCAAGGGGGAGGGGCATGCCTGGCACTCACCTTTTTCAATGACTGCATGCGTACGTGTTCACAGGATGACACAATGATGTCACTTCTGGGAAGTGATGTCATCGAACAGGGGCTAGGAGTGCAAGCACACTTTGCAGTGGGCTGATTTGGGCCCCAAACGTTATAGCCATTATACTATAACATTTCTGTGTTATATGTCATTATGTCTGAAATGGGTATTGATCAGGCTGTTTGAAACAGGAATATTCTCTTTTGATCACTTGAGTTACATTTGCTTTTTATGGAAACAGTTTCACAATCCTTTGTAGGCTATTTAATATTTGTCTTTTTTGCTTCTTTGCTTTGCCTGGCGGATTGAGAGGGCAGCAAGACAGAATTTGCGTATGCAGGAAAACTGAGGAAGTTCTAGAATAGGTTAGTTTACTAATCAGGGGCTAAGTATATAAACTAGCTAGCGATCAGAATGGAGTTCAAGCTGTCTTTCCGGAATGATCAGCCTGTCTTACTTTGAGGATTTGGTTCTGTTAGGAAGTCATTTCTGTGCAGAAAGGTTGTGGTTGCAAATACTACACACTATGTTGTCACACCACAGCGGGAGCACACCCGGGAGGCCTATTCCCCTGCGATTCCACACTCCCTGCCAGGTGAGTGGTGGTGGAAGCAGAGGGTGGAAGTGGGGGATCCCCTACCTCCATACTGTGTAATCTACCTTGAATCTCAGTGAAAAGGGCAGACTATAAATAATGTAAATAAATAAATAAATATTACATGTAGAAAAGTACAACACAGAGAGAGAAAACTAACTAGTTGATATGACCTAGTAGGTGGAGGGTTAGTGTCTTATTGCCCTTTTTCCAACCAAGGAAGATGGGATCGTGGCTGGGATTTTTCCAGGAGTGTTTTGGCCTTCTGGTCCGCCTATAAGCAGAACTATTCAGTTGAAAGACCCAATCTCATTCTACTTGCAGAGACCATATTAAACTCATCTCTCTATTCTTTTAAATCCATTCCTGGTTTTCAGGGTTACTGTGACTGCTCTGCTGAATTCCTTTGCAAAACAGCTAAGTGGTAAGCAATAAAATCCTGCTGGTGAACTCATTAATGCTGGCAGAATTCATTAACGAAAATAATGAAAAATTGAAACTACTTTAAAACTAATTCATTTTGGACAACAGATTTAAACATGAGTGAAAAGAAAATAATGATGTTTGTGTAATAGCGACATCACGATGTAAGAAACAGCATGCATGCCTGAAAACTGTGTAAGTGCTGATGTGCAGCCATCCCCCACCAGCAAACTACAATGAATGGCTCCCTGATCAGTTACTGCAATCAGTGGATAAATCAGTGACATATTTGCACTTAGTGATTATGAAGCAACTCATGTGAGTTGCAGCATTGCTACTTACTTGTGGATACACAGTTAGGAATGTTATTTTATTCTCTTTTTAAGTGAAACCATTTCAAACTATGGGTTGAGCAACTATAAGCCACTATTTGGTCTTCAATGCAGAAATAAATGCTGGTTTGTGTGTGGGGGGGTAAATATACAGCGTCCATATTTCAGGTTGCAGGCATAACAACTGCATCTTATAAAATCTCCCAAGCTGCAGATAAAAGATATTCAGATAAAAGTACCATACAAATGAAGAGTCCTTGCCAATGTTTAATTATTAAGCTGCTTTGGGGCATCCCAGGGATGACGTGCCCACAGATGTCACGATCATTCTTTACTTTCCCCACGCAACTACTCTGAGGGCTTAGAGCTGGATTTTGGAGCCCAGGAAGCTGATGAGGTACTTAACTGCAAGATTTCTCTCCCAGAGTTTCTACTGCATAATGACCCCACATACAGACACATACAGAATCACCAGCTCCAGTAGTTCAGAGATTTAAAAACCCTTATATATATTAGTAGAAATGGCTAAAGATTTTGTGTAGTATTTGCAACCTCAAGCTTCCGGTGCAGAAATGACTTCGTAACAAAACCAAATCCTCAAAGTAAGACAGACCAATGAAAGGCAGCTTGAACTCTTTCCTGTTCTCTAGCTAGTTTATATAGTTAACTCCTGATCACTAAACTAACCTATCTCAGAATTTTCTCTGTTCTCCTGCATACGCAGGTTCTGTCTTGCCCTCTCAGTCAGCTAGGCAAAGCAAAGAAAAAAAAACCCAAATATTAAATAGCCTACAAACGACTGTGAAACTCTTTCCACCAAAAGCAAACACAACTCAAGTGATCAAAAGAGAACAAGACCATGTTCTTGTTTCAAACGGCCTGTTCAATATCCATTTCAGACATGTGAGTAGAAATGTTGTAGCACAATGGCATCCAGAGTATATTAAGCCATACGTTATATGATGTTCCAGACACCTGTTTTCAAGTTTCCATTCAATTCATGCACAAAAACTGGCTTCTGTTCTCAGCCAGGCCCCATTAGTTCCCAAGCTGTTGAAGAGGACAACCTTCAAGTGTAGGATTCATTTCCTCACCATTGCTATCCTTCTTTCTACAAGCAAAGCAGGAGACCTTTATGAAAGGTCATAAGAGACATGAATGCTTGTATGATGCAGAAAATAGTTATCTTTTTATAATGCTCAGTAAAATTTAATTATTTAAATTTGAACCAGTTCCCTGAAACATTTTAACATCTCTAGATAAATTACTTCACCTTTACAAACTCCTGCATGATTATTTTTCTGTGTACAGTGACTTAGTGTTAAATATTTTTGCAGACACCTCTCTTACACACTTCTGTGACACAGAGCCTATTTGCTCTACCATTGGCTTTTTGAAAGTTAAAGATGGAAGCTTTCGGCAGACTACTTTGGTGTTAGGGTTGCCAACCTTTAGGTGGGGTCTGGAGTAGAGATGAGCACGATCCAAAAAATATTAATGATCAAGCTGATCGTGGATCGGCGCCAGCGATGATCCCGAATTAACGACCCACACCGAGCATCTTCCGTTCCCAATCCGTGGATCGTGGATGCAAAAGCGGAGGGGCACCCCGCTGTTCCCAGAGATACAGGAACGGTGGGTGATGCCGGCGGCATCTGTGTTTGTGTTTGGCTGTCTGTGTTTGGCTGTCAGAGCTGCCTATCAGGGTTTGCAGGGATGAGATTGGAGTGCCCATGGCTACAGAACACTCCCTTCCCCCTCCCTCCCCTGGGTGTCTTCTCCCAACTTGTGACTGCTTTGCTGCTCCATGGTTGGAAGGAAGCCCTGCTGATCAAGGAAAGCTGGGCTTCCGTTCGGGTTTCCAGGGCGACAGAATGAAGGCAAACAGAGCTCAGGCATTCTCCTGGCTCCATTGCCAGGGGAATAGATTGCTGGCGCCTGAGTGTCTGGATCCCCGATCTGAGCCCGGACGCTCCGATCCAGGCCCCTTTCGATTGCTGCATCGTTGGCCGTGGCCGATCACGATCCACCAGGTCACGATTGCGCGATCGCCATTATCGTGGGGTTTTTTCGTTCGTAATGTGGATCGTGCCCATCTCTAGTCTAGAGGACTTCTGGAGTTTCAGTTGCTCACTGCTGAGGTTCCTCCACTCTCCAAACCTCATCCTCCCCAGGCTCCACACCAGATCTCTAGGAATTTCCCCACTTGGAGTTGGTAAGCCTATCCAGTGGCACCCAAAACTTTGGGACTGGCCCAGTCACATTTTTCACTTTTTTGTTTGAACACACTACCATGCCATATTGCAGGTTGCTTTCAAAATACCCCTGCCAAGTAGTGGAAGGGCTGCTCTTACAGTAATACAAATGCAAAGTAGTCTAAAGACATGCTCAAATAGTTTTGTAGTTCTTTAAATACTGGATTGAAAAGTATACCTGAAACCCTGGAAAGCTGCTGGTAGTGAGAGTAGACAATAATGTCCTTGCTAGGCCAAATGTCTGAGTCAGGAGAAGGCAGCTTCATGGGTTCATGAATACTTCATTCAAAAGCATGAGCCAAAGTTCTGAATTTATTTAAAACATAGATTAATGATCTGGCAGTAGCGTTGACAGGGACCAGGGTATCATGTGCTCATACTCTCCCCCCCCCCCCGGTGCTTCTTACTGCAGGGGCCAAGTGAGCGGGGCTGGGGACAGCAGGTGGGGAGGTGGGGGGATGGCAAGCCTCTCTGGCAGCTTTATGTGTTCATGAATATCACTGTTGTACCCTTTGCCATTTTGAAGAAATCTACAGATAGCAAAACAGATAAACTCTTGGAACAATATCTGAAGTACAGATATTTATATTTTATTGTTAAACTAAGAGTCTACAAAAATTCTCACTTCAAACTGGTTCTAAGTGAGCTTTTTGCTGTACCAGTTCTCTAGACTACTGAACAGAACTTAACACAGAGATACAGATGAAGTTGATAGTAAAATAAAATTAAAAAGTTAATGTTTGCCAGTTTTATATTTGCTCAAGTCACCAAATCTACCTGATACAGTTGACAGGTATTTGTACTAGCTTAAGTTTGCAAACAATTAGATAAAGCTTTCCAGACCACAAAACATGGTTACCTATGCTGTCGCCATACACACACACTCCCTCACACACACAAATACACACATATAACAGTGTATTAGCAGAAAGTCTGATACATTCCATAGAAAGGCTGGCTGTAGTCTATACAAACAACCTAGAAATATTTTACTTTTAAGGATTATATGTGGTGCTGGACAATAATTTTGCAGAAACCATGGACAGCCAAAAAGACAAATAAGTGGGTAATAGATCAAGTCAAGCCTGACCTGTCCCAAGAAGCTAAAATGACAAAACTGAGAAGACATTCTCTGGAAAAGTCAATAAGGTTAGGAAAAGCGGAAGGCAGTAGGAAAAGAGGAAGACCTAAAACGAGACGGCGTGACTCAATAAAAGCCACGTCCTCCAGTTTGCAGGATCTGAGCAAGTCTGTTAATGATAGGAGATTTTGGTGGCCTTTCCTCATAGGGTTGCCATTGGTCGGAGTCGACTTGACATCACATAACATACAAGGATTATATGTCCACTCAGGATCAGGCCACACACAATGCAAGCAGTACTTTAAAACATGTTTTTTCCTTCTGGCCCTTCCCCTGTGCACTGAGACGTCCAGGGTAACTAGTTCACAAAAACAGCATATAAGCTTACAATTCAAAATAAACTGCTTCTAAATGGCTACCCATCTGTCTCCAGGAACAATTCAAAGTGCTGGTTCTTACCTTTAAGGTGCTAAATGGCTTGGGGCCAGGGTACCTGAATGACTATTTCCTCCCATACTATCTAGACTGCCAGTTAAAACCCACCCCTGAAGCTCTGCTCTCTATGCCCCCACCTTCAGAAGTGAGGTATGTGACAACTAGACAAGGCATTTTCTGTGGTGGCACCTTGCCTTTGGAGCACCCTCCCCCTCTTCAGGCTTGCCTGGTGCCTACTTTACTTTATTTTAGGTGACAGGCTAAACCACATATTTTTAATTAGGCTTTTAATTAGGGGCTTTATCTTGTCAGATTTTTAATGATCTGCTCTGTTTATGGACACTTTTTACGCTGCAGTACTTATGTCTAATGGCTTGTGTTTTATACTGTGGTTTTTAATTGTAAGCTGCCTTGAGGAGGACTCCGAAGAGGTGGCATAGAATTATTTTAATAAATAAATACATTAAGTATCTTCCACTTAAAAAGAAAAAGCAGGCAAACAAGCAAATGTACATACCTACGCTCACACAAATAAGTGTAAAGTAGTATCATAAATATACACAGAGATAGCAGAGTGATTAATTATGCTTACATATCACCTCTGTCCAAAGCACTGAAAGATTTTTAAACTCATGAGTGTGTCCAGAGAGGCGCATCTCCTGCCTCCCCCCCCCCCCCGCCACTGGCCAGATAAGCAGAAGCAGGGAGCAAAGGGTGGGAGTGGGGGATCCCCCACCCCCAGCAGCTGACTGGTAACCCTACTTTTGCTACTGTTTTCCAGAACTTGGCTTCACCAATGTGTATCAGCCATTTTTAGAAAATCAAGTTGGAGGAGTTTAATGATGTTATTAAATAGATTTCAAGCTAACAAACTGGGTTTGGTTCCATTTCCCATTAATTGCTTAGATCACTTGGTCCTAACAGTTTGGTATGTTAAACAGTAGCTTGCTGAAACAGAGAGAACTAGGGTTGCCAGCCTCCAGGTAGTGGCTGAAGATCTCCCGGAATTACAACTGGTCTCCAGGCCACCGAGACCAGTTCACCTGGAGAAAATGGCTACTTTGGGGAGTGGACTCTATGGAATTATGCCATGCCAAGATCCTTTCCCTCCCCAAACCCCTGTTTCTCCAGGTTTCACCCCCTAGATCTCCAGGAATTTCCCAACTTGGAGCTGGCAACCCTAGAGAGAGCATAGCATTACCACCACCATAAGCACACAGAGATCTGAACAAAATTGTTAGTGTCTTCACAATGAACCATGCTACCTTGTTAGCAACTTCAGAGTTCTAAAGCTGCAATCCTCAGAACACTTCCCTAGAAGTAAGCCCCAATAAATAAAATATTATTTACTTCTGAGTAAATCTGCTTAGGCTTGCTCCCCAACAGTCTTATCCTAAGCAGTTATACATTTCAAATAGCACTGACTTCAATGAACTTTAAAAGATGCTACTCTGCTTAGGATGGAACCATGAATGACTTAGGTTGATTTTATTGCTCTGTACTTCTCTTCCTGGTCAGTCTTAAAGAGAATAGTTAGTACCTAATGTTCCACGCACCGTACAGGAACTGAACCACAAATACTGCAGTTCAGTTCAAGAGATCCCAGCGAAATGGCCTTCCAATCTCACTTTTTATGTAGATTGGCATCTGGGTCATGAAGGTTTTCCCTGTTAGAACAGAATACACAGCTACATTTCCATTTTCTTCTTTTTAAGAAACACATATTATAATATACACTGCTTTTATGTGGTGAAGATTCTCCATCTGACATTCACTGCCACTGTGAATGCACAGGTGATGTGTGCTCCTTCCATCAGCTGCCATTTTCAGAGTGTTTTTCTCCACGGTGGCAGAGTAGGGGCTTATGCTCCCCCAAACAGTGCCCTAGTTGAGAAGCAAAGGTAGAAATAAGCATCCATGTAGAAGCAACGATAGACTAATTCTGGATCTCCGTATCTTATAGTATGTGTTTGATTAAAATGGAGCTCAATTGCTGCTAGTCAGCTCAAAAGCTCAATGCTGTAACTTTTGCAAAGTCTGCTCAAGAGTTCTTATAAAAATAAGAATAGGAGGGTGGCTGTTTTGGCATTTAAGACACAGTGGAGTGGGGGCAAGAGCCCTTCAGCCTGCTGCAGTATGGGCCCAATCAAGGTCAGGCCCTCACGGCCCTTTTAAATCACTTTCAACTGGCAGTGCTGGCCCAATCAAGATACTGCCTACAAGATATTATATGCTTGGTTTTGCAGTTCTCAAAACTGAATTTGTGTCAGCTCAGCAGAGATCACATGCCTCTTCTTCACAGCAAAAATGTTATAACATGAACAGAGTTGAGAAAAAGACCTTAATCCTATTGTTCTACAAACCTATGAAGACAGAATCAACCCCTCCAGTGCTAAGTTTCAAGAAGTTCAGTGAATAGAAACAATATTTTTCTGATTGTTTGGAGTGGAATAGATCTGCACAAGAAGAAACTAAGTGTGAGGAGGGAGGGGCAAGCAGTACAAAATGAAAGTGAAACTTTTTGAGCACAATACTGCACAAGTCTTTGGATCTTTTGTGTGTATGACCTGAGGTTTATCACATTCTTTCCTTGGAGGAAAAAACCTATAATGGCAGCAGGCTGTAAAAGAGACCCAGTTTGGGAATACCTATCGGTAAGGCAGGCATCTACTTGCATATTAAAGTTATACCAGCAAGAATTAGTCTTTATGTAGAAAACTATGATTTAAATCAAGCCTTACTGACTAGTGATTTAAATCGTGATTTAAATCGTGATTTAAATCAGTTTGATTTAAATCAAATCCACCCTGGATGCATCTGTGGTTCTCGAAAGCTTACGCTACAGTAAAGTTGGTTTGTCTTAAAGGTGCTACTGGACTCTTTCCTATTTTGTTACTACAGACTAACATGGCTGACTCCTCTGGATTAGAGCAGTTTCTGTCTTTTGATTATAGCAACCCCACGTGATATCCCTATTATAATAACTGAGTTTGGAATTTTGTTTTGAAAAAAACTTCAAAATCAAAGACACAAACTGCCACTTTATCTTTATAGCATACTACATCTTCAGTTTAATGGCTTGGAAGAGGATATTCAATCCCTGACTATATTTATTTGGGTAATTTTTAATAATGTTCTCTGTACCAAAGATACTACTCATGTTTTCCTGGAAAACCAACTGAATGTAATAGAGTAAATGTGCATTTATGGTAGAGTGATTAGAGTGTCAAATTAGAATCAGGGAGACCCAGGTTCAAATCTGTCATGCAAGCTTGCTAGATGACCTTGGGCTTGTCCCACACATTCAGCCTAATCTACTTCACAGGACTGGTGTAAAGATAAAATGGAGGAGAGGAGAACAATGTAAGCCAAAGTAGTGCTGTTCTGACAAAGGGGGCAGAAATGGATAGCACCAGGTGAGGAGTGGGACTTCATTGGAGTCCCTAGCCCCTCACAAAATAATATACCATAAAAAGAGCAGCCATAAGTAATACTAAGCTCAATTAAAGTTAAAATAAAGCCCCCCCCACTACACCAATCTTCCTCTCGCCATGCCTACATCGCCATGGAGCAGTTTAGGATAGTCACAGCTCACCTAACCATTACCATGAACTCCACCTCGGACATCTGTTTCTTAGAAAATAAGGCATTTGGCTGCATTCTCTGGTTTTGTGCACATTGGGAACATGCACAGGGAGACTCTGGTGATGGGAACTGCAGAGAAAGGGCACTTTGCACATAAGGAGAGCAGTTTGTACAAATAGCCAAGGATGAGAATACTGTTTCAGAATATTGTTAACATTCCTTTGCTTGGAACCCTTAAAGGTAACCTCAGGATACAAACACCAAACTTCATCATGGGTTCCTCCATTTGGGATACAAAGATGCTGCATTCCAGACAGGTAGACAAGGGAGGAAGATTTGTTGTCTCAAACTTGAGTTGCTGCAAATCGCACCCCCCCCCCCCCCAATGCATCATGTACTTACTGGGTATTGATTCAGCATCCCTTCCTCCCTCAGCAGTGCCTCCCACATGGGACACAGTTCAGACCCACTGAAAACGTGCTAGCATGGAGTCCAACCATTGTTCTTTCAGGCTGAACACTCCTGATCCCTCTTTCCTTGCAGGATCAGAACCCCATGGGGTGACCCAAACAACAGAGTTCAAACACAACACAACAGGTGAGCATGTACTGGCCTAATGATTGTGCCATGACTCACAATAAGTAAAACCCACTGTGTAGAAGCCTATAAGGGGTGGAAGGAGCTATCTGTACCAGGAGAACCCTTGGTACAGCCACTCATTCAAATCTGTAGCTCACACCATGCACAGAGTACTTGAGTGCACTTTCTGTTTGCTGGGATTGCTGAAAACAACTAATTGCTGTCCTTTTATTTCTTTTGCTCTTTCCTGGAAATCATCCAACATAGAATCCAAGAAAGAACCCATTCAGGACAATGCAAACAACCTGCTGACTAATGACGGCTAAGACCTCTTTGCGTCTAAGTGCACTGCTGCGTGGTTGCTTGCCTGTACTCTTGTTCTAAACCGGTGGTCTGGTCGTCAACTAAAATCAAAGCCCACTGAGTTATGACCTCACTGCTATCATGACCATGGGAAGCAGACCAGATAAACTGGGTTCAGGAAACACAAGCCATGCACCAGGTGGTATATTATACTGAGGAACAAGTCCGGGGTTAGTACCAGGGAAGAATATTCTTTCCCAACAAATAGTATGCATGCAAACAGAAGTTTAGGAGGCATGGCACCTTTGCTCTATACATAGCAGATTGTTTCAAAAGGCAGCCAAAAACTATAGCTGTATAGGGGCTCATGAGTCATCAAGTAGGGGCTTTGGAACCTGCATGAAGGTCCCAACTGCTGGTTTAAGAGACAGCTGTTCTGAACTGCTTCCTGTACCATTTCAAGCTACTTAACAGTTGTGGGATCACAATGGGCATGTGGTAATAGGGACGGTTCAATCTGCAATTCAACTGGCTTCTAGTGTCTGGGACCCCTTCAGGGGTTGTACTGTAGCTAACCATATGCAGGACCTGAACCAGGGACTTCAAGGCATCTTAAACCAGTGCTGTTTCAGAGCACTATGCCTTTCTCTTCAATCTCTCCTGCCCAGTGGTACTGAAAAAACCTGCTCCTCAAGGAATTATTTCTCTTGTGTTGGTGAAGCCATGTGCTTTCCTCTTCCAAAGGAGGTGTTTGAGTAATATGGTTGACTCCACCTTGAGTCCCAGTGAGAAATGCAGGCTATAAATAACATATATAATTTTTAAAAAAGTGGCCATGCTTCCTTTCACATGTTCTGTTTGTCAAAAGGGTATGTTTTTAAAAAATGGAATAATTAGCCTCATTTGTGGAGCTCATTTGTGGAACTACCACAAGAGTGTGGTAGTTACAGGATGTGACAATTGTCACTACAGCAGAAGATGCTGTGTCACCACTGTTCCTTCTTTTGTTCCATAGGTGGCAAGTTGACACTAGGGAGGCATGCGGGCATTGAGAGATAGCCGACTGCTTCCATATGCTGCTCTATAATTGATTTTTATGGGCAGTTTTACTATGGACTCCAGTAACTTGGAATATTCTCTGCTCCTTCATGTAGGGTTGGGGGCGGGGGAAGTTCACCTATAAGCTTTATCATCCTTGGAGTAAGACCGAGCTGCTTTAAAGTATGAGATAGTTATATCACTATCAAGCATCTTGTTCACTATAAATATCAATAAGGCAGAGTATTGTAATGAAATATTGGCCAGTGAAAATACTGGAGACAACTGAGATCCATCTAGCATTGTTTCCTTTCAACATTTGAGTTATAGTAAGAAGACATTCTCCATAAATCATTATAGGAAATTAGGGGGGAATGTACATTCACTCCCCCCAAGAGGTCTCTGTAGTAGCTTTTCCACAATAACTTGAAAGCTGCTTACCATCTTTTAGTTTGAGAGACAGTATTCATACAATTACACTTTTGTAAGATCTGATCTTTGCGTTACAACTAAATTAGGTAAGAACTTCCTACTAGTTGTGCAATTGAGACAGAAGGAAAATTGCAACACTGCATAATAAGTAGGGACACACATGATCAGATTTAGAACTGGCTGCAATCCTCCGCAGAGGATCTAAGGCCATTGATTTCAATGGCTTTCACTGGAGTAACTCTTTTCAAGAACAAGTATGAAATGTTAAAAATCAGTGATAGTTTTTCAAAATAGTACAAAGATTGATGAAGACTGGCTTCACTCCTATTAGAAATTGATGTTGTATTAAGAAATGGCCTGATAAAATACTATCCAAATGTTAAGGAACCGCATAGCTGCTTTCAGTCAGCTAAAAGAATATTTTTCAATTGCCTGCATATGCATGTGCTTTTGTATCAGTTGCCCAATTACTTAGAAATACCTACCAAGTGAAGTATAAATATATCTATGCTAATCAACAACTAATAAATGACCCGAAGGGCAGTTTTCATACATGTACCCTCACCTGCCTCCAAATGCCAACCCATACTGAAGAGTTTGTTATTAACCTGCAAATGTTGGGAATATTTTTCTTTATATATATAAAAGGTTTTCCCATTCACAAGTTATATTTTAAGGATTAAAATTTAACTGTGCTGTATATTTGTCTGGTGCTATAAACAGTTTGTGGAGTAGAAGTTAAATTGATGCAAAATATAACAAAGCACATTTATATTGATCTAGAAGTCAATATACTGTGGTTTACAAATCAATTACCAGGTTCCAGTGTAATACCACCTCGGTAGCATCACAATATTGTATTTTGGCATCTGTTATTACAGGATACATTAACAATATTCATCTAGGAAACACAGGAGCGATCAAAACACAAGCACCAAAGCTGTTCAGAAATTAAATAGCCAAATGAGGATTTGAAATCAGGTCTTCCCAACTATAGACCCAGCATCCTAGCTGGCTTAAAAAAAGAGAGTATGCAATCTTTACAATATTATAGCATAACTATAAACCCAGATGCAACATAAATGATTTTAACAGGTACTAAAATGTGCATTTTTATTATCCTCCTTCAAAAGAAAACCATTCATCTTGCCCTCATTCATAAATCAATAGTTAGAACTGTCTCTACTACAGGGTCTTACACAATATATAAGTGTACATTGGCATCCCAAGATCTTCAGTAGGACGATTCCTGTCAAGTCAATGATCCCTGCTGCTATATTAATTGTAATAGATTGTCTTAAACAACAGATTTTGCATGTCAACTTGTTCACATTTAAGAAGTGTTTCCCATAAGTCATCATGTCCTGGCATGCATGCTGCTTACTCATCTACAATAGAAAAGGGGTTGGAATGTGCATGCTGCCAGAGGAATGCTGCACTCAGGAGTTGCTTGCCATAGGAGAAAGGTTCAGTATAACCAACAATGGTTTGTGGGGCTTGGATCACATTTGTCTCTGTCTGAAAAGGAAAGGGGAGCATGTGGAAGCCTTCAGCATCACACTAGTAACAGCAATGTCCATACATGGATTTTACAAGCGTTTATTAAGACCGTGTTTTGAAGGCTCCAACTCAGAAAAGGAGGATTAAATCCATACTAGAAACATTCAGATAGTTGGGATGCAGACACAATCAGCAGGTGAATGATGCTTTCTGCAATGGTGTAAGACATTTTGTGTTTTTCTACTAGACTGCTAATATAAGTAGTTTAGTTTGTTATTATCTCCTTTAAACTTCTATTAACTTGGCTTCTTAAAGTCAGGAAATTTCAGCCATTTAAAAATATCCACATTTGCTATACTTTTTCCTACCTCTTTTTTCTATACTTTTGATTCAAATGGCCTTTTTATTAAAATTTCAGACAATAGCCCTCTCCCAAATTTGCACTAATAAATAATCACATTTTCTTCGAGTGTTTCCAACTTCCACATGTTCTTCACAACAGGAGAAGAACTTAAACAGTTGCCTCCTTTGACAATCTTCACTTAAGCTGTATCAAGCAATATGAACTCCCACTGGAAAAAAAGTTGCTAACACCAAAAAGCTCTTTCCTAAAATAACGATCTTACAGTTCTCTGTATTACACAACTTCCTTTTACAAAGGAACTGAGCATCTAATTTTTTTATGTATGCCTTCCCCTTTCAAGCCATTATTGCTTGTGAACAAGAAAATGGTTCATACTACTAATACTTTGTAAGATATTTAGTTACTGCACAAAGCAACAAAACCTCCTTGGTATCAATCCTTTTGCTGCTGAATTTTCAGTGAAATCTGAACAGCAATCTTTGGATGCCTCTGCTTTCTCCCCTCCCCTAGGAACAGTTCAGAATCAAAAGTGAACACAAACTTCTATTCATCATCTCATGTTGCTGCTAGGAACTACTGTGAAAGTAGTGCTAACTTTTTTGCAAATGCAAAGGTCTTTAAAAATGTCTCAAGTCATACCTTCTTTAGATTCGTCTGCTTCGGAGTTCATGGTATCAGACTAAATCTCTGGAGATTACAGCTGACGTGCACGTCTGAGAAGAAGCAAGTCAACTTCTCAAAAAAAAAAAGAGAAAGAGGGGGTTGGGACTGTAAGAGGAAAAGTCTGGTGAAATCAACGAATCGTAGTTCAGCTGTGCTAAAAGATTCCACCCCTTTCAGAACGGCATCTAAGCAACTATGGGGAAGGAACACCTTTAGAGGCACCCATTTCATTTGGCAGATATGCTCTTATTTTAGCCTTGGAAATGGTAGAATTTTACTTGTTACAGCCTGTTGAGAGCAGAGAACTCAAAATGAAAAGCAGTTCAGGCTGAAGGCAGCAGTAAAAAGTTACAAGGTTTTAACAACTCATTAGGATGCTGGCAAGCAGTATGGGCCCATCTCATCTTGCTTGACATATTTTAAACCTAAAAATAGTATTTTCCAGTTACTAGAAGTTAGCTTTGTAGCAACTGAGAACAGACTGATTTATACAGAAGAAAAACATAAAATAATTCAAGGGGTAGGGGAAGCAGAGGATGTAAACAAATTATATACAGCTTTTATCAGTAATATTCTTTGTATTCTTTACTAGCATGTGAAATAAAGTAATTTTTATTTCTATTATCTGCATCTTGAACATTTAATGCCTACATCACTAACTATTAAGCTCAAGTTTTACTGTTGCCTGCTTCCATGAGTGTAACAGACAAGACTGTGTATAAATACTTTAAATAAATAAATATGAAATCTCAGCTACAGTGACTAACAGTGAAATCCTAAGCAGAGTTACTCCAGTCTAAGCCTATCTTAGACTAGTTTAGGATTTCACTGTTAGATCTGTACCAGCCTATTCTTATGTTAATACTTCAAAGTAGTTGTACTCTTGGATGAACAATGAGATTTTTTTTCTAACCAACCATGACGTAAGTATATTGTTCCAACATTCACAGTTGTTGAAGACTGGAATCAGGACTGTAATACTGGGTTTCCTCCAACAGCAAGCAACACCATTACCACCTTGCAAACCCAGGCCTTTTAAAACATGTGTCAATAGGTTTTGTGAAAGACTTACATGAAACTGATTACAATGCTCTAGGATCCATCCAAAACTTTGAGCGATTCCTAGAGGTTCCTCAGTGTGGTGACATTACTTCTAGTTATACAGGCAGAAATGACTTTACGGCATCACAGACTATCATTTCGCCCTGCCACCCCATCAGAACAACAACAGGGAATGAAGATCAAGGGCAGAAACCTATTCCAGAAGAGTAGCCATGGTGCATACAGTAGCTGCATACTTCTTATGCAGCATTTGTCATAGTGGACTACTATGGAGTAGTGGACTACTATTAAGTATGATCAATGGCCAGACTCTGAATAAGGCAGCTTCATGTGTTAGCATAGTCACCGAGCAATTCTTTTGCAAAGGAAGGATGGAGGTATTTCTTTTGATTCAACTTCCTGTGGAAGCTATTTTGGATTTGGCTTCACCTTCTGTGACAACCATTTTGGGATGGTGCTTCCCCTGCCCCCCCCCCCCCGCAATTCCAAAGGCGTTCACAGGCTTGAAAAGGTTGGGGACCACTCCCCCTGCATTACTCCCACTGTGTTGCAAATCCAATTGTGCGGCAAGCCCACCTGGTAGGGGCCACCAACTGTCCCTTCTCTGGGTCTTCAGTTGCTAATGAACAACTGTTTTAAGGATGGGGGAAGTAAACTGTCTGTAAACAAAGACTTGTAGAACCTACTAAAGCATGCAGGGTGCTCCAGGGTTATATCTCCCATCTTAAAACAGATACATTAGCTGCCAGATTGTATCCGAGTCCAATTCAAGGTGCTGATTATGGCCCTTAACACCTTTCACTGCCACGAAAAGCATATTTAAAAAACTATTTCCTCCCATATGTTCCCATATGCTAGCTATGGTCCTCAAGATGCCAACCAGTGGCTGTTCCCCCTATGAAGGTAGCCCACCTGCATCAACCACAGCCTGTTCCTTTACTATTGTTTGCCTTTGCTCTGTGGAGCAGGATAACTGGGAAGCTGAGGGGCTGCCATCTTTAGAAACTTTCAAGAAGCGCTGTAAGGCCACCTTACTTGGTTTTTAATGGGATATAATCTGCAGACATCTTTTGGAAATTAGTGAAATTACTTAAGGTTTTATCGGTTTTAAACTATGGTGGTTTCCATTATAATTTGAAAAACACAAGGAAATGTGGGATATAAGTAAATAAATCCAGCTATAACAATGATTGTTGTTTGATGTATCTTTGATCCAACATTTCCATTAAGTCTTCAGCTTCTTATGTCTTATAATGGATATTAAGGTACCATACTGTACCATGTTTTCCAGCTTTGTTTTTGACTTTGGAAATCAGCCTACTACTGTCACTTATTATTGTCTGGGTCTTTTTTCATCAGAATAATTTCTTTGTGAAGAACACAGGATTCAACACGTTAGTTGTGTTAACCATTCACTGTTATAGGATTAACAGACCCACTTCTCTCAAATGTACCTTTCCTTTCGTTCAAATTCCTACTTGCCTTGGGGAACCTTTTTAGATTTACACTCTACTACAGTCAACTCTGTTACTGCTAGGAGCTGAAAGATGTCTCCAAGAACATGTTCCATTTCATGCCTTCTGACTGTATCTGGTTGTTTAAAGGCTTTGGAAAGAGGTTCTTTGACAATCTGAATTTGTAGGTGCCATTTTTCAGGCTGTTTCCATTGCTAAGCTATATTCGTGAAAAACAAAGGTGGCTTTCAAAATACTTGTATCACATTTCTGCAATCGATTGACTGCTACACAAGGCTGATTTACAACAGCGTTCTGATTTGCCTGCACTTTAGAATATTTGTGTCATTCCAACAAATCCCTCAAAGCCTTTACATTTTGAAAGTCCATTATATTGGCAGCGACATTCGCTATAACACACTTAACACAGTATTCCTGCTTAACACAGGATCAAAAGCCAACTTCATAAGAACATAAGAACATAAGCAAAGCCATGTTGGATCAGGCCAGTGGCCCATCCAGTCCAACATTCTGTCACACACAGTGGCTAGAAATCCAGTGCCATCTAAAGGACTGTCAGTGAGGCCAGGACACCAGAAGCCCTCCCACTGCCTTCCTTCCAGCACCAAGACAACAGAGCACCACCTCCCCACAAAGAGAATACCATCTATCTCCTGTGGCTAATAGCCACTGATGGACCTCTGCTCCATATATTTGTCCAGTCCCCTCTTGAAGCTGGCAATGCTTGTAGCTGCCACCACCTCCTGTGGCAACAAATTCCATGTGTTTATCACCCTTTGTGTAAAGTAGTATTTTCTTCTATCTGTTCTAACCCGACTGCTCAATAATTTCATAGAGTGCCCACGAGTTCTTGTATTGTGAGAAAGGGAGAAAAACACATCTTTCTCTACCTTCTCTAACCCGTGCATTATCTTGTAAACCTCTATCATGTCTCCCCTCAGTCGTCTTTTCTCCAGGCTAAAGAGCCCCAAGCGCCTCAATCTTTCCTCATAGGGAAAGTGTTCCAACCCTTTAATCATTTTAGTTGCCCTTCTCTGTACTTTTTCCAGTGCTATGATATCTTTTTTAAGGTGTGGCGACCAGAACTGTACACAGTACTCCAAATGAGGCCTCACCATCGATTTATACAGAGGCATTATGATTTGTTTTCAATCCCTTTCCTAATAACCCCTAGCATAGCATTAGCTTTTTTTATGGCAGTCGCACACTGTGCTGACGTTTTTAGTGAGTTATCTATCATGACTCCAAGATCTCTCTCTTGGTCAGTCTCCGCCAGTTCAGACCACATCAACTTGTATTTATATTTTGGATTTTTGGTTCCAATGTGCATTACTTTGCACTTGGCTACATTGAACCTCATTTGCCACATGGATGCCCACTCTTCTAGCCTCGACAGATCCCTTTGGAGTGCCTCACAATCCTCTCTGGCTTTCACCACCCTGAACAATTTCGTGTCATCTGCAAATTTAGCCACTTCACTGCTTAATCCCAATTCCAAATCATTAATAAACAAGTTAAAAAGCATTGGACCCAATACCGACCTCTGTGGCACCCCACTGCTCACCACCCTCCACTGTGAGAAGTGCCCGTTTATACTCACTCTCTGTTTCCTATTAATTAGCCAGTTTTCGATCCACAAGAGGACTTGGCCCTTTATCCCATAGCTACTGAGCTTACTTAGGAGCCTTTGATGAGGAACTTTGTCAAAAGCTTTCTGGAAGTCAAGATAAACAATATCTATCGGGTCTCCCTTGTCCACTTGTTTGTTCACTCCCTCAAAGAACTCTAACAGATTGGTGAGACAAGATCTTCCCTTACAGAACCCATGCTGAGTTTTCCTCATCAGCTTTTGGTCATCAATGTGCCCACTAATTTTATTTTTGATAATAGTTTCCACCAACTTACCCGGTATTGACGTCAGGCTGACTGGCCTGTAATTTCCCGGATCTCCCCTGGAACCTTTTTTAAAGATGGGGACAACATTAACTACCTTCCAGTCCTCAGGAACAGATGCAGAGTTTAATGACAGATTACATATTTTTGTGAGGAGATCTACAAGTTCACACTTGAGTTCTTTCAGAACTCTTGGATGTATGCCATCTGGGCCCGGTGATTTATCAGTTTTTAAATTATCTAGCAGTCGCATAACCTCCTCTCTCGTCACCTCAATGTGACTCAGGTCTTTCAAAACCCCTCCCAAAGTCAGTGCTTCCGGAGTGGGCATGCACTTCTTATCTTCCACAGTGAAGACAGAAGCAAAGAACGCATTCAGCTTCTCGGCCATTTCCCTATCACCCTTTAGTAATCCTTTTACGCCTTGGTCATCCAAGGGCCCCACTGCCTCCCTAGCTGGTTTCCTACTTCTAATATATTTAAAGAATTGTTTATTGTTTTTCTTTATGTTCTTTGCAATATGCTCCTCATATTCCCTTTTTGCCTGTCTGATCACAGACTTGCACTTTTTTTGGCACAGCTTTTGCTCCTTTTTATCAACCTCACTCCGACTAGTTTTCCACTGCCTAAAAGAATCCTTTTTACCTTTTACAGCTTCTATTACATTGCTTGTTAACCATGCTGGCCTTTTCCTAAACCTATTTGTGCCTTTCCTAACCAGCGGTATATATTTAATTTGAGCTTCCAGGATTGTAGTTTTAAATAGTCTCCAAGATTCCCCAAGTGTTTTGACCTTTTTTACTTTCCCTTTCAGTTTCTTCTTCACGTACCCCCTCATCTCAGAAAAGTTACCCCTTTTGAAGTTAAACATGGCTGTGTTGGTCTTATTAGGCAATTTCCTATTTATACATATGTTGTACTCAATAACATTATGGTCACTGTTCCCAAGTGGTGCAATCACATTTACATCTCTCACCAGGTCTTCAGCATTACTGAGGACCAAATCCAGGATCACCTCTCCCCTAGTAGGTTCTGTAACCATCTGTTCCATAGCACAGTCATTGAGACAGTCTAGAAACTCACTTTCTCTCCCCCGATTCGAACACCCATTGGCCCAGTCAATGTGTGGGTAGTTAAAATCACCCATTACAACACAGTTTTTTTTGTTTAGCAGCCATCTTTAATCCTGTCATCATTTTATAATCCTCCTCTGTTTTCTGATCTGGAGGGCGATAACAAACTCCCACAGTTAAGTTTCCATTTGGGCCCGTAATTTCAACCCATAGCATTTCCAGAAGCGAATCTAATTCAGTTACCTTCTCAATCTTACTGGAATGTATACCTTCTCTGACATATAGAGCCACCCCACCACCAACCCTTCCCTCCCTATCCTTCCGATATAATTTATATCCAGGAATCACCGTGTCCCACTGATTTTCCTCATCCCACCAAGTTTCTGATATGCCCACAATGTCTATGGATTCGCCCAACACTAAACATTCCAGCTCCCCAATTTTACCTCGGACACTTCTAGCATTTGTATATAAACACCTGTAACTTCCCCGGCACACTTTGCCTTGAGACGTAGTTAGGTCATCTGCACTGTTTGTCTCCATCTCAGTTGACAACTCTAATCTATCTCCCTGTAGAAGTGTTATACCTAGCCCTTCATCTCTCTGAGATGAACCATCCTGAACCAGAGACACTTTATTTCTTGTCGGCTTTCCCCTAGCATTTAGTTTAAAAACTGCTCTGCCACCTTTTTGATTTTAAGTGCCAGCAGCCGGGTTCCTTCTCGGGACAAGTGGACAACTTCAAACTATGGTTTCAGATTATGGGGATTACAATAATCCTGATTATCCCTTATCACTGTAAACATTGCTGCTAAACTAACAGCCATTATAAAAATCTATAGTGTATTTTGAGGGGGGTGGAATCATGCTCTAAGAGGCAGGAGGAGGAGAAGCAGGAAACCTGGCAGCCCACCCGTGATTGTTTAAGCAGCCATTCACTCTGGAAGGTTTATTAATAAAAAAATAAATATAAGACTAGCAGAACTGGAAAATTAAGTCATCTCATAAAAATGTACTTTATGCCCCACAAGACGTCGTCACCTACAGTATCAGATTTCTCAAGTTAAATATTTACACTATTTCTGAACTTAGCTACCTTTTTGAACAGATAGACTTGAGGAAAAGGCTAGAGGGAAAGACCCAGTGTGGTTTTGCCAATATAAAACTTCATGACACAGCTGGTGCATTTCTTGTATCCTAAATTGTACTACATTTCAATCATACGATACAATCACGGTGGAAAACCTAACGTTGATAAGCACCATTCCTTAATGTTCTTCAAGACTTTATCATAGAATATGCTGTCCACAAACATGTCCATTTTGGAATCATTTGCAGTACAAATCCTAAACAGTGCAATCCTCAACTCTTCTGAGCCCATTGACTTCAGTTGGGTCCTATGTTGCCACGGAAATTCAATTTAGATTTTACTCATAAACAAACAAAAAATGTAATATCCCATCACTACTATTTCTACAAATAAGTTTAACATGCATTTGATGAACAGAGCTGTGGTTCTCGAAAACTTATGCCTCAATAAAGTTGGTTAGTCTTAAAGGTGCTACTGGACTTTTTACTATTTTGCAAACCAGTTTAAAACATATTTAAATTGGTTGTTCTTTTGTGCCTTCACAACAGAGTTGCCTAAGGAGTTTCATCCTAATTACTTTCTCACATCTGTGTATTTTGTCCACCTTTTATCATCTAGTAAGTTAAGGCTGTGATTTTCCCAACCTTTTTTTCCTAAGATGGGTAATGCAATAGGCATGTTTACAGTCTACTGTAATGTTCATACCATACAGACTGGGACTCTTAACATGGTATCATTTTTAATTCTGCCTTCAGGACCGCCAACTTCAAACACAACTCAGATTCTTTCAAATGGACATGAAACATAAGACTGTCTTCTGAACATGACCAACCTTCATTCTACTGTTTCAGTCTTCAAAGCAGAGACTCCACTGCAGTGTATCTTGCCTCTTCCTTTCTCTTTGCTATCCAATACAGTTGATTTAGACATTGGTAGAAATAGCCTAATACAGTACAGCATAATAGCACAGCAGCCATTGACAAATCATCCCCTTTAGCTACTACAGATGCCAACTTCATAGCTATGAGCAGAGCTCACTTTGAGGGGGAATGGGAGGAACGCAGTTCCGGTAGTTCTCTAAGGAGATCACATGTCAGGTGGCCCGCCCGCCTGATTTTTGGTCATTTGGGGCCCGTTTTGGCCTGGATCGGTCCCAAAACAGCGAGGAACAGGCCTCTGATGGGTGGTGGATCACTCTCCTGCTCAGCAACGGCCCAATTCTGACCATTTTGGACCCCTTTTCAGCCATTTTCAGCCCCTTTTGACATTTTGGGACCAACTTCGGCCCTGAATGGCCAGGATTGGGTCCAAAACAGCTAGGATAGGTGATGTCAGGGGGTATAGCATATGCAAACCAGTTATGCTAATGACACACTTCTGGTGATGTCAAGGTGTGTTGCATATGCTAATGAGTTATGCTAATGAGTTCCTGCAGCTCTTTTTCTACAAAATGACCCCTGGCTATGAGGATGGTTCAATAATCTGTGTAGTAGGAGTTCTACAGGCAACACTGTGGACCCTGAAGGACTCAAAGAAGACCCTTGGTAATTAAGACATTAACACAAGCCACTTTTAAAGGATGAATTAATTACAGAAGGAAACACTGTGTGGTAACAGAGGTAATAGATCACAACCCACAACAGTAGGGACTAGCAACTTAACATAGGTACTGGAAAGTACAACACACAATTATGGTAGAAATTAGCAAACACTTTTATGAATAATATTTATCACAGAAGGCCAACAGCCTACTACTTTTCAATTCCAAAAAACACAAGGAATGCACAACAATAAACCAACACTTATTGTTGTGCATTCCTTGAGTTTTTTGGAATTGAAAAGTAGTAGGCTATTGGCCTTTTGTGATATTATTCATAAAAGTGTTTGGTAATTTCTACCATAATTGTGTGTTGTACTTTCCAGTACCTATGTTAAGTTGCTAGTCCCTACTGTTGTGGGTTGTGATCTATTACTGTTAAAGGATGGTTTATTCAAGTCAAAGATGAATTCCCAGGTAGCTCCTAGACATTGATCTGAAAAGAAAAAACTTAATTGGCTTCTATTTCTCACAGATGTAAAATAGGACATAATAAAATTGTGTCTGTAACCTGAAGATGAACTAGGTAAACTAAATTGGATATTAATACAGCATCATGGGAAACACCTAAGAGCCTAAGGGCTCTCCTTCATCCAGAGGAAACTTTCCCTCATAGAACAGAACCTTCCCCTTAATATATTAAGAAGTGCTTTTTAAACTCTCTTCCCACTTCAAAAGCTTTTCTTCCTTGTGAACTAGTAAGTCTATGCAGATCCCTGCACAATTCAATTGACTTGGGTCAGGATCTGGTTAAAAATGTGGGAACTATGCAAAAGAATTGTCTATCTCGATTTCATCCATAACAAAATTCACATA
Source organism: Eublepharis macularius (assembly GCF_028583425.1). Taxonomy (NCBI): domain Eukaryota; kingdom Metazoa; phylum Chordata; class Lepidosauria; order Squamata; family Eublepharidae; genus Eublepharis; species Eublepharis macularius. Next base: position 73,780,477 of record NC_072797.1, on the reverse strand, counting down.
CCAATAGGCAGCAATTCGGCCCCCACCCGGCCGGCAGCCAAGGGCTTGAGGCTGGGGGCCGCATTTGCCGCCACGGAGGATAAACGGCAGCGTTTCCCCCGCCTCTCAGGGTCACATGGGAAGGGGGTGGGGCTAAGTGCCTTAACAGGACAGCCCTGCCTTAAAAAAAAAAAAAGGTCTGATTTGCCTCCTACTTACTGGCAGTGGAGGCCATTTTGGTGGGGCTTTTACAGCTTCTGCTTTGCTGGGATGGCCATTTTGAGTGTGTCACCCTGTGGCCTGCTTAGCCTCCTAGCACTGGCAGCCATTTTATAGAGGCCTCTGCAGCTTACACAGTGTTTGGGCTGCCTTTTGGGGGGTATGGGTTACTACAGTACATTACATTACTGTACATTTCCATCGTGCCACTATTAAAAAAAAAAAAAGACTAGCAGCTCTGCTAAGGGCAAACAGCCACCCAATACGTATCCTGCAAAGCAGCCCTACCTGCATAGTTAACCTTTGAGGATGACGAAGTGGCCATAGGGAGTAAGGAAATACTGGGCTATCAGTGTCTATGGCTATGGTTTGTAAGGTGGCATTATTCAAAGGCTTGATGAAACAATACAGGTTGGTAAGATGCAGCTCTTTAGAAATATAATTCATCATTAATTTGTTATTTGGCTAAAATGACTTTCCTTCATAATGCATCTCTAAAGCAATGTGCGTTTTAAAAGAGTGACAGCTTCATTCTTAAATGACATAATGAGGGTACTAGAAAGACACAGAGTGTTCTTTGATTAGAAGTGACAATGCAAAATGATGTTCTGGTTATTCTCTCTTTCAGATAACTAGGTTGCAACTTGGCAGAAGTAGCAATCTAGGTAGCATGTTTAGCAATGTGGTTACTCAAGCTACAGTCAAAAGGAGTGATCCCTTTCCTCACATGCAGCAGCATTAATGGTTTGAATAGGTGATCTTACCAATAATAATAAGAGTATAGTAATAGTAATAATAATACTAATAACAACAATACTTGTTCTTGATATTATTATTAAGACAAAATAAATACATAACCATGCCACCCAAAGAGGAGTCTGCCCCTGCCAAAGGAAAACAACCAGCTAAGAGGCCTCCACCCACCTGGTCATCTTTAGACAAGGATGAAAGCGCTAGTCGCCAGGCTCTTTTGAGCGCATTGCGGCCTTGGAGCATGCAAAGCGTGGTAGGCCTGTTCAGCTGACGTCAGCTGCTGCTTTTCAGGCTGAGGTTCTTAAACGGCTTTCTGCCCTTGAGGGGCCTTCTGTTTCAACAGACACTGTGGTGGCTGAGAACCAAAACAAGGAGGACAGCGGGCAGTTTTGAACCTTCAAGTGGCGATACAGGATGGATGGCTGATGTTGAACCTCTGGCGGTGGCTGTGGACCCGGTGTGGGATGGTAAGTCTTCTCTTTCGCAGCAGGGTGATGGCTGGCTATGGGGACCCCAGTTTATGGGGCTGTGCCAGCTCTGCTTAAAATTGCACTGTAAGTTTCTTAACTATACAATCCTCTCTAAGTGGCCAGCATGTGCACTTGCTAGGCCAGCGCAGAGCTTTCTAACACAGTTCAGATCTCAACTGCATCTCCAGGCAACTCAAGAAGGAAAACGGCATGCTAGGCAGATAACCGAAGCAGTAGAGCTGAGCCTCAGATTAAATGAATTCAAGATCTGTGGATATTTGTATTCATGATCTGTGGATTGATTTTCCTTTGCTTTTTTTTTAATTGTATGTACTATTTGTAGGCTCTGCACATGGAGTTTTGCTGCCTTGCTTGATTTGGAGGATTACCAACGCATGCACACAACAACCTATATATGGACTGAACCAGCATATATGGACTGAACCAGCACGAATTGTATGGTTTACTGTAGGGTCCCATGCGATTGTTCTATGCATTCTACATTTGAAACATTCTTAAATATTGCAGAATATATAAATTGGCATTTTGCATTTTGAATTGTGTGTATCACGAAATTGTTTTCTATTGATTTTGCAATCTTCCCTTTGTCTTTGGTTATATTTAGCAGGAAGCTGCTTTCTAAGCCCGTGGCTGCCCACCCTGAGCCATGATGAGCAGCAGGAATGGGGAAAAGCCTGTGCAAGCACCTGCTGGCCAGGGCTGGCACCACGCTGCTTTCCAAGCCCGTGGCCACCCACTCTGAGCCGCAACGAGCAACAGGTGTGGGGGGAAAGGCTGTGTGGGGGTCTGCTGGACACGGCCGGTGCCGCACTGCCTTCCAAGGCCACAGCCACCCACCCTGAGCCGTGACAAGTGGCCACTTGCTGGTTATTTGGTGGCATGAGCCAGGAAGGTGGCTGCCAGGCCGTCTCCTCATGCACCCCAGCCATGGCGGCTACATGAGTCCCCAGCTCAGCATGGTCTAGTTGAGCCATTTGCCTCAGCATTAATCATGCAGGCCAAGGCAGAGAGGGCACAAGAGCCTTGGCCTTTGGGACAGTGAACCTCATCCCGGCCACAGTGGAGGAGGAGTGGTGGAAGAAGCAGTGGCAGAGGGAAGGATGAACGGCCAGGTGGGCTGGGTGGAGAGCAGCATAGGGAGGGAGCCCACTTTTGCGTTTCCCACTGTGGAGGTGGGGAGGAAGGGGAACGCAAACAGGGAACACTCACCATCTGCCTGGGAAAATCAAGGCTGTGAAGCTCAGGACCTGTTTTTTTTTCTCCCCCACAGAGTTGCTAAAGTTCAGCGCTGGTGCTGGTGCTGAACTAGTGGGACTGCACATGGGGAAGGAAGGAGATGGGTGGGGACACCACTTGTGATCATTTTCAAGAGCTTCCGGAACACCGTTCGGGAGCGTTCCGGCTCGAAATAAGCCCTGTCTCTGCCCATCCCCTCTAAGTCAAAGAGACATTTCCTGAAATATCCAGGAAGATACCTTCTAGCATCTTAACAGAGCAATCCTAAGCTGAGTTTCTCCAGTCTAAACCCATTGACTTCAGTGCACTGTAAGTCTTCCAAATCTCTTTTTCCTGCTAGATGAACCCAGGGAGGCCATTAGCATTTCTAAAGCATTGCTGGGTGTGGCTGGAGAACAACTTAGTCTCCCTCCCTACTTGTTCTTTGCTAAGAGAAAGGAAACTTTTTTAAAATTTAAGGTAAAGGTTCAGTATAGTCTAAACCGGACCTTTGGACACTTACTGTGAAGGGTCCTTCTCCTCTGAGGAAAGGAGGTCATCTTGGGTGATTCCCACCATCCAATCAGGGAGGCAGGAACTAATTTTCTTCCTCTTCCTGTCTAGCGTGTGGGACACCCTCTCTTCAGTTCAGGTGACTCCACAAAGCAGTAACATTGAATTTATCATTCAGCAACTGTCAATAATGAGAGAAAAAACACCTGTTGCATTAATATGTACTGTAAATAAAGCATAACTCGGAGGAGGTAGAAGAATGAGGCAGCAGGGTAGAGGAGGACGAAGACCCGGGGAGGGCAAGATGTCCTCCTTTCCTCAGAGGAGAAGGACCCTTCATGGTAAGTGTCCAAAGGTCCGTTCTCCCTCTGAGGCGGAGGACATCTTGGGTGCTCCCAAAGCAGTTTCCAGTTTCTGGGTGGGATGTGGTCTTCGTCCATGATCATGCACTGCAGTACTTTTCCACTACAGTCGGTGTCCGCTGAATCATATAGATTTGATTTGTAACATCTTACCAAGGTCGAGACAGACAACCTTGTTGCTGCATTGCAGACTTCTTCTACAGAAGTGTTCCTGTGTAATGCTGCACTGGTAGTAGCACTCCTCAAAGAGTGAGCTGGTATTCCACAAGGAACCTCTACAAAGAGAGTTTTTAGGAGTTTCGATAGTGTATGTTTTGCTATTGGCACCTACCGCTGCCGAAGACATTTTCTTCCCCAAATTGAGGGGACATATATTTAAGAATAGTAAGTCTGACTTTCTGATTTGTCCGGAGCAGACAGGCCTTGAGCCTCCTTCTGACGTCTAGGTTGTGTCAGAGCTTCCCCCTAGTCTATTTAGGGTACAGGTAGAAATATGGTAGCCTTATTTATTTTATTTATTTATTCAATTTATATACCGCCCATCCCAGGGGCTCTGGGCGGTGAACAGTTAAAATTGATAAAAACAAAACTAAAATCAATATACAAATAATAAAACAAATTAACAAGGTGCAGTGGTGGGGAGAACCTTCCCCACCCCAAAGGTGGGAGGCCGACATGGCACCGCCCCCTTCAATCACCAAACGCCTGGCGGAACAGCTCTGTCTTACAGGCCCGGCGGAACGATAATATGTCCCGCTGGGCCCGGGTTTCCATTGACAGAGCGTTCCACCAGGCTGGGGCCAGGACTGAAAAAGCCCTGGCCCTGGTTGAAGCGAGGCGGGCTTCCTTAGGGCCGGGGACCACAAGTAAATATTTATTCGCTGATCGGAGCGATCTCCGGGGAACGTACAGGGAGAGGCGGTCCCGAAGATATGCCGGTCCCAACCCACTCAGGGCTTTAAAGGTAAGAACCAACACTTTGAACCTGATTCGGAATTCAACTGGAAGCCAGTGCAGCTGGCGCAGGACAGGTGTGATGTGTGACTGGTAAGGTATACCAGTCAGGACCCGTGCCGCCGCATTCTGGACCAGTTGTAGTTTCCGGATCAGGCCCAGGGGTAGCCCAGCGTAGAGTGAGTTACAGTAATCTAGCCTGGAGGTGACCGTTGCATGGATCACTGTAGCCAGGTCCTGGGGCGTCAGGTAGGGGGCAAGTTGCCTGATCTGACGAAGATGGAAAAATGCAGACTTGGCAACCGCCGTGACCTGGGCCTCCATCGATAGGGAGGCATCCAGGAGCACACCCAGACTCTTTACCACTGGCAAAGTTGCCAGTGGTGTCCCATCGAGGGCAGGGAGCTGGATCCCAACATCTGGCAGCCCCCGTCCCAGCTGCAGGACCTCCGTCTTCACTGGGTTCAATTTCAGCCTGCACTGTTTCAACCATGCCGTCACAGCCTCCAAAGCTCTGGCCAGATTGTCTGGGGCCGTGTCTGGCCGGCCGTCCATCAACAGAAAAAGTTGGGTGTCATCCGCGTATTGATGACAACCCAGCCCAAACCTCCGCACCAACTGGGCGAGGGGGCGCATATAGATGTTAAATAACATTGGGGAGAGTATCGCCCCTTGGGGAATCCCGCACACCAAAGGGTGACGGGCCGATAGATCTCCCCCGAGCGCCACCCTCTGTCCCCGACCCTGGAGAAAGGAGACCAGCCACTGTAAGACTGTCCCCCTAATCCCCACGTCGGCAAGGCGGCTGGCCAACAAATCATAGTCAACCGTGTCAAACGCTGCTGTGAGATCAAGTAACACAAGCAGCGCTGACCCGCCTCGGTCCAGATGCCTGCGAAGGTCGTCTGTGAGGGCAACCAAGGCTGTCTCCGTCCCATGGCCAGGACGGAAGCCAGACTGGAATGGGTCCAGGACTAGAGCATCATTCAGGAATTCCTGCAGTTGTACCGCCACCGCCCGCTCAATCACCTTGCCCAGGAACGGGAGGTTCGACACTGGGCGGTAACTGGACGGGTCAGTGGGGTCCAAAGATGGTTTTTTCAGGAGGGGCCGCACTACCGCCTCCTTTAACACTCCTGGAAAAACCCCAGAGCTCAGGGAGATGTTAACAATGGCCTCCAGATGGTCCCGTAGCCCCTCCGAGCTGGCCTTCACCAGCCAGGATGGGCAGGGGTCCAGAGGACAGGTGGTTGGCCTCATCCCCTGCAGGATCCTGTCCACATCGTCCTGAGAGAGCAGGCTGAAATGGTCTAATACGGACCCAGAAGACGGCCAAGGGGTCTCCAGTTCCCTTACTGTATCAACAGTGGGTGGCAGGCCACGGCGAAGGGACAAGATTTTACCCGCAAAATAGCTCGCAAAAGCCTCGCAGCCAATAGTTGAATTAAGAATTTGGTGGTCTCCCTGAGAGAGGGAGACCAAGGACCGAACTGTTTGAAATAATTGAGCCGGGCGTGAGCTAGCGGATGCAATGGAAGCAGCAAAGAAATCCCTCTTTGCTGCTTTCACTGCCACCTCATAGGCTTTCATAAACGTCCTATAAGATGTTCTTGCCTCTTCGTCGCGCCCCCGCCTCCACACTCGCTCTAGTCGTCTCAGAGACCGCTTCATCTGGCGAAGCTCCTCGGTAAACCAAGGAGCTACCCGTTTGCGGGCTCGGAGAGGACGGCAGGGGGCAATAGCGTCGATGGCTTCGGAAAGACGGCCATGCCAATCATCCACCAGCTCATCTAACGTACTGCCAGGGGGCATCGGATCCCGCAGAGCCGCCTGGAAACCAATTGGATCCATAAGCCTCCGCGGGCGAGCGTAAATCCGCTCACCGCCCACCCGGGAAAGGAGCGGCATGCTCAGACGAGCCTTCAGAACAAAGTGATCTGACCATGGCACTGCATCATAGGCATCCAAGACCACCATCATCCCTGCCCCAAAAATCAAATCCAGCGTGTGACCTGCTTGATGTGTGGGAGCCGAAACAAACTGGGAGAGTCCTAGGGCCGCCATGGAGGACACCAGGTCAATGGCCTGCATGGAGGCATCGTCGTCAGCATGGACGTTGAAATCCCCGAGAACCAAAAGTTTCGGGAATTCCAAGGCCCAGCTGGCCACCGCCTCCAAGAGACCAGACAGGGAAGATGCAGGTGCAGTAGGCGGTCGGTACACCACGCATATTGCCAACCTCTCCTCGGCGTCCAACACTAGGCCCACACAATCAATGCCAGTAATTTTTGGGGTGGGGAGTGGTCTGAAGGAGAAAGACTCCCGAATGAGCAAAGCCACGCCTCCCCCCCGACCACTTGTCCGGGACTGGTGGAGGACCGTATAACCTGGGGGGGCTAGTTCTTTCAAAGCGACCGTCTCGCCCTCCCTCACCCATGTCTCGGTCACGCAAGCCAGGTCCACATTCAATGCTGCAAGATAATCTTGCAGCGTTTTGGTCTTATTATTTATGGACCTGGCATTGCACAGCGCCAGTGTCGGAGAGTGGTTTAATATCCTAGCCCCACAACAGGTATATCTTGGGATGGGACGCAGATTGGAAGGGCACCGAGCCCTACCATGTCTCAATGCCCTTCCCTTCCATAATCTGCTCCCACCACCATACCTCCCGCGTCCCCGGATCACTGGGATCCCCGACCCCAAGCCGGCCTCCTCACCAATGAACATAGTGCTAACCCACCACCCTCACAAAATCAACAGCCCACCAACTATCACAGACTAAGCTATCAAACATACACAAAACCCCAATACCCTACCAAATTAACAACATAGACTACAGTAACTAACACACATAGTATAAAAACAATAAACAGTAACAAGGCGAGCAGTCCCCTAGCAGCAGTTTTATAGGCTGGAGCAACAAGGGGCGGGGCCGGGCAGATGGAAAGCCCAGCCCTTGATGGAAGCAGCTCCCTTGGCAGCAGCGGCAGCAGCAGTGCAGGCTACAACAACCTTTGTAGGCTGGAGCAGCAAGGGGCGGGGCCGGGCAGATGGAAAGCCCAGCCCTTGATGGAAGCAGCTCCCTTGGCAGCAGCAGCAGCAGCAGTGCAGGCTACAACAACCTTTGTAGGCTGGAGCAACAAGGGCGGGGCCGGGCAGATGGAAAGCCCAGCCCTTGATGGAAGCAGCTCCCTTGGCAGCAGCAGCAGCAGCAGTGCAGGCTACAACAGCCTTTGTAGGCTGGAGCAACAAGGGGCGGGGCCAGGCAGATGGAAAGCCCAGCCCTTGATGGAAGCAGCTCCCTTGGCAGCAGCAGCAGCAGCAGTGCAGGCTACAACAGCCTTTGTAGGCTGGAGCAACAAGGGGCGGGGCCAGGCAGATGGAAAGCCCAGCCCTTGATGGAAGCAGCTCCCTTGGCGGCAGCAGCAGCAGCAGTGCAGGCTACAACAGCCTTTGTAGGCTGGAGCAACAAGGGGCGGGGCCAGGCAGATGGAAAGCCCAGCCCTTGATGGAAGCAGCTCCCTTGGCAGCAGCAGCAGCAGCAGTGCAGGCTACAACAGCCTTTGTAGGCTGGAGCAACAAGGGGCGGGGCCAGGCAGATGGAAAGCCCAGCCCTTGATGGAAGCAGCTCCCTTGGCAGCAGCAGCAGCAGCAGTGCAGGCTACAACAGCCTTTGTAGGCTGGAGCAACAAGGGGCGGGGCCAGGCAGATGGAAAGCCCAGCCCTTGATGGAAGCAGCTCCCTTGGCAGCAGCTCTCTTTGCAAACTATGCAGTTTGGAATACGCTTTTGGAAGACAGTACGAGGCATCGCCTTACCATTGTGAAAGATACAGAGTTCAGGTCTGACTACTTCTTCTGGCAGACGTGAACTTGATGAGGAAGATAGTCTTCATTCTCAGCCTTCTCACGGGAACGTCCTTGACTGGTTCAAATGGATGTTTGGTCAGGGCTGTGTAAAATGTCCACTGAATGAGGGCTTTTCAATAGGAGTTGTAAATTCTGAGCATAAACTGTTTTTTGAATGCTAGGAGAGTGTTGGCCACCTCTCAGGAATATCCCGTTCTTAGGAAGGTGTTCCTTTCTATTTCCACACGGTTAAGCAGAGTAAGTCTAAATGAGAGGGCCAAATCGGTCCCTGCTGTAACTTGACCGGAGAGGTCAGTAGGATGAGAGGTGGAAATATCACCATCTGTTAGAGGATGGAAAGGCATGATCTGTTACTGGTAAGGGTAGCAATACATAGAGGAGGCCTAATGGCCACTGCAATGTCAGGGCATCTGCTTGTGGGTGGAACAAACCTTGTTATGTACCCCAGTAGTTGATGGCTGTGTTGGGATGCAAACAGGACCATGAGGTATTGCGAAGTGCAATGTTATCCATTGGATGAGATGTTTCTTAAGGGACTGTTCCCCTGTTGTCCGCTCAGCCAGTCTGCCTGGACATTGGATATTCCTTTGATGTGTACAGTTCTGATCGAAGCTAGGTGACCTTCCTCCCAGGTAAGTATCCTTGCTGCCGCCTTGTGCTGCTTCGAGGTCTTGGATTCCCCCTGCTTGTTTATATATGTTTTGTCTGCAACCTTGTCTATACAGATCTCTGAACTGGAACAGGGCCAGACAATTTGCTCACCTTTCTAAGGCATTGATAGAAAGACATGCCTAACCTGTGATTCTTACAACTGTAAATATTTGTTGTTCTTGAGGGGTCATGAATCTTTTGCTTTGCATAGGGTTGGTGACCTTGGCTCAGATTGAAGTGGTAAATGAAGGGGAAAATCTGTCTTCTCCATGATCTGTTGTTAATGAGATCTAAGAAAGGTCTGAAATGGTCTTACCCATAGACGACCCCAAAGGTCATCTATAGGCAGGTGGCTACTAGCAAACCCATCAGTTTCAGTAGTGTAGTGAGAAGTGATTTTGCACTCTGATGACAGTCTCAGTCAGCTGTTTGGTCTTCCTGCCCTTTTCTTTGTCGAGGGATAGGAAACACCCTTTTGGTGACTGTGATCTAACCCAGGTGTTCAAGCTTGTAGGAACAGAATGGTGAATTGAGTGTTGTGGTGAGATTTTCTCTTGAACTTTAATTGATCAGGAGATCATCTGGGTACAAGTGAACATGAATACCCCCTGTCTCTGAGACGTATGATGGGGTTGATCATGAATTTGTGAATACTCTTGGTGTGGTGGACAGGCTGAAAGAGGATGGCTAAGAACTGCCCACTGATTTATTTATTTTTTTACATAAAATCTTAAGTATTGTTGATGGGCTGTCAGAATTGGTATATGGAGGTATGTTTCTGTGAGATCTGTAGATGTCATGTGTTCTTCTGATTGATTGGTCACTGCGACTGAGCGCAGAGTCTCCATTCAGAAGTGATATAATTTGATAAACTTGTTCAAAAAACTTGAGGTCTAATAACGCCCTCTAGTCCCTGTTCTTTTTAGGGATTGTGAAGAAGATTGAGTAGACCCGTTCCTGGTGGGCAGCTTTCAAATTGTATGGAATAGCCTTGTGAGACTATTTGTAAGGTCTGCCTGCTTGTCAACCCAGGCTTGGTGGTAAAGAGTAGTTGGCCTCTCACAGAGACAGCTAGCAAGTCCTGTCTTAGAGATCTGGGTATTAAGGTTGGATCTCTTTCCACATGTGGAGAACTGTCTGTTTGATCTTGGGACAAGGTAAGCATTATCCCCACAATACAGCTGGAGAGCTGGGACTGAGAGGACCGGTTTATACAAAGCCCATGTGGCAAGTTCATGGCAGCAGTGAGATTTGAACATGCAGAGTTCATCACTGTTCAGTTACTTAACCACTATACTGCAAGTGGGGTCTTGAAAGGACCCCCCCTTATTAAAAGGCTGCCTAGATTAACCCCAGGATGGCCATTTGGAATCTTGTCTGGACCTTAGTAGTGTGTGTTTTGAATAAAAGGCTGAGGGCCAATGGATCGCCTCTCAGATTGTTTGAGTGTTTTTGGCAACACATTCTTCTGTCCTAGGTCTCAATCTAGATCTTTCCCAGTGCATCCCCAAATAGCTTGCCTCTCTGAAAGAAGTAAGCCAGGATGATATTTTTACAGTGTGAATCTGCTGGCCATGCTCTTAGCCAAGAGTGCCAGCTTGTTACTGCTGTCAAGACGATAATTCTGGAAGAAAAAGGTAAACGTATGCAGGATGCCGTCTGTCTTGAAGGTATTGGCCCTTACATTTCTGTTTGCCCCTTCAATGGGGGCAGCTATTGTTGTACAGGAGGAGTTGGATCAGTTTTCAGATCCATACTCCTGACACTCTGGAGGCAATTGAGGCAATAGCTGTAGCCTTAATAGCCATGGCCATGGCCTCATGAGCTCTTGTTAGCATGGCCTCTCTCCTCTTGTCTAAGTGGTCTCTGACTGATCCTTACTCATCTTCTGACCAAAAGCCCAGATGACTGAAGTGTAGCCACTGGAGTTTCCATCGCAGGTACCTGCAACAACTCATAGCAAAGAAAGGTAGTGAGTACAGTGTTTTGTTTTGTTTTGGGACCAAGTTTGGGGATTGTTAATTGGCTTATGGTTTAGACCGCTCAGCCTTGAACCTTCTCCCCAAATATTCTGGAAATGGGAGGACCTTTTCTGAGGAACCTTCACGAGGAAGTGACTCGTTTCCCTGGGTTGGATTTGGTATTCCCAGTAAATACTGGTAGACCTCAGATTCAGACCGCTGGGCTGACTTGTTCTGGTAGGGATATTTCTTCCTCCTCCACATCTGAAGGAATTCATCCTTCTCCTTATCATTACAGACTCTATCTGAGGGCGATCCCCCTGATCCGTGGGGATCCCTGACTGATAAAACATTACAAATGGCCTTATTCTGACTCAGACCATCGGTCAGTGTTATCTCCTCAGACTGGCAGCAGGTCACCAGGGTCTCAGGAAGAGGTTTTTCCCAGCATCTACCTGATCTTTTTAACTGGAGTTAATGGGGAATAAACCTGGATCCTTGCATACAAAGCAGAAGCTCTTCCACAGAGCTACAGCCTTACTCATGGAGGGAGGAGGAGGAGGTAGACACCACACCACCATTAACAGAGGTTTCAGCCCGGCAGAGTTTATATTGCCTTCCTCCTGGTAAGTCTTAAGAAGTTAAAAGGTTCAAAGACACTGGCAAGTTTGCACCCCTTATACATTACCCATCTGACAGGGAAAGGCAGGGCTAGATCCTGTTGTAAAGGCAGGGCTAGATCCAAAGGGGAAAAGCCTGCTGTAAAATCTCCAGCCAGGAGATTGGCATGGGCACATTCACATGGTGCCAGAGGTGAGGAGATTCCTGGAATCTTTAAAGGGCCAAGGTGCTTCTGACTGGCAAAGTGACAGGATTTCCTCCCTCATAGTCAGTCTAATTGCTGACAGGAATTCTGGAGGTAACACGCTTGGGGGAACACTTACGTGGCCCTCCTGGGCTTGTCGGCTGGAGCTCTGGGTGTCTGGATTGTTTCAGCCATGTCTCTCCTGCCAGGAGATTGGCAAGCACGTCTTTGAGATTAGGCGGGAAGCCACTCATCGCGTTGTTTCCCACCAAAATTGAGCTCCACCAGGTGGAGCTGTTCTCAGCTGGCTGGCTGAGGCACACTGTTATAACAAGCTCCCTCTGTGAAACATAGGATTGTTTAGAGGCCTGCGTCTCTTCCAAGGCCATTTCCTCGCTGGGGAACTGTGCAGCCTAAGAGGCATGCTGGTGCCGGCTGGGCTTGTTCCCGCCGCCGGTAGAATGGCTCCGTGGGAACAGCCCATCTTCTCCTCCATGAAGCTTTCCTCAGAGTCTGATGACTCTCTAGAGACCATATCGTCTTCTTCTTTTATTTCTTTGGCAAGAGGAGTAAAAGAAGAGGAAATGGGAGAAGGACTAAGGAGTAAGGTAAAGAATAGTTTGAGGAAGAAAGATAAATGAGAGAAAAAAGGTAGCAGAGTTAGTTGCTGAACTGCTCCCCCTGGAGGCAGGAACAGAACTGAAGAGAGGGTGTCCCACATGCTAGACGGGAAGAAAATTAGTTCCTGCCTCCCTGATTGGACGTTGGGAATCACCCAAGATGTCTTCCGCCTCAGAGGGAGAACTCCAAAGTAAAACATATTTCTCCATATCACTCCCTCCCAAGATTCAAGCAGAAGAGTGCCCTTTTACAGAAGTTGGCTCTGAAATGAATCCAAACAAAATATTCACAAGAAATTTACAAGATACGTAGCATACACCAGAGAAGACATGCAATTTGTCCTGAGCTTGATCACATATAGGAGTCAGTACCCTTTAAGAGTCCTGGACAAAAGTCTTCAACCACATTGTTGCGCCTAGCAATGTGTCCCATTTTCATTCCAAACTCCTGAATTTTCCAGGACCACCTTTTAAGTTTGATGTTGAATTTTCATGGTTTGCAGACACTATAAAGATGAGTGGTCTGTTAAGTGAACTCTTGTCCTCACAATTAAGGTCTCAGTTTGTAAAGTGCCCAGACAACTACCAAACACTCGTTTTGCATCGAAGACAGGTTTCTTTCCTCAGGGGTAAGTTTCCTGCTCTGATATGTCCCATTCTTCCCATTCTTGCAGAAGAACTGTCCCAGTACTGTGGTCTGAAGTGTCAGTTGCAACAAAGAGTCTCTTTTCAAAGTCAGGAGCTTTAAGAACAGGCAGGGACATGAAAGCTCTGTTTAACTGTTTTTGAACACTATTATTACAAGCAGTCTGACATTCAGGACTCCAGGCTATTTTTGTCTGGTAGAGACATCTTGGTGAGTGAGGGAAGGGAGTCAGATATAAATGAGACAAACATACATACATACATAAAGTCCCTAGATCTGGGACAACCCTTTGGCAGAAGATCACCAAACCCAGGAAGCCCTGATTCGCCTCTTGGTCTTTGAAAGTTTCCAATTCTGAAATGCCTACATTGGTGTGATACTCACTCTGTATTAGACTACAATTCAGGAGAACCAGGTTCAAATCCCCACTGTGCCATGGAAGCTCACTGGCTGACATTAGGCCTGTCACACAGCCTGACCACTGCCCTTCCAGTAGTTCGCAAACTTTGCAAACTTTTAAAAGGATAGTTATATAATTAATTGTGCCTCAGGAGTAACAACACCCCATCCCAAATGCCCGACTTGATGCATTCCTCAGATCATAAATTTTAACGGTCTCAGCAGCAAAAAAGCAGAGCTATTTTTCAGGCATTATATCTCAGGAGTCCACTTTTCTCTCAAACAAACCAGATTATTCCAGCACTCATGTAGCAAAGCTTATTCATAGCGCAAACAAAGACAATATAAGCCTCAACAGCAAACAGAATACATTTGGTCAACAGAGGAATAAAGGTGTCACTTGCCTTTTCTTTTAGACATTTAGTTTCAGACATTTAGTTTTGTAAGTCCACAAAGCGGAAGCAGCCCTACAGTTTGTATTTTAGGATTGCTTTTCAATTATGTAATCGAGTCACAATGTTCACAAAATAAATCAGCCAAATAATATAAAACGTTCTGTTTAAATGCATAAGAGCACCATGTGAACAAGCAGTAAAAGCCAAATATATACTAGATCCCATCTCCCTCCTAATCCAGACACCTTCATAATCTGACGGTTCTGAAATGGATCTGGTAGGGTTGCCAGGCTCAGATGATGGAAGTTTGGGAGTGGCAAGAACATTGGAAGGGGGGGGGGGGGCATCAGTGACAGCATGATGTCACCTCTGGAGAAAACCTGGAAGTAACATCATGGCTTTCTAGAAATCTCCAGAAAAAGTATGGTAGATTCCTAGTGCAGTTGCCCAGTTCAGCAACCAATGGAAGAAGCATCCACTGGACAACCTGATACCACATGACTTGCATGACTCACCTAGGCCCAGCTGCTTGATACTACTACTCAACAGCAGCCCTCCCCCAAAGCCAGTGTAGTGTACTGGTTAGAATTTTGAATCACTAGTTTGTAGTCAAAGATTACTGAGTGACTTTTATCCAGTTACACACTCTCAGCTTTACCTACCTCTCAGGGTTGTTGTGAGGATACTAAGGAGGCAAGGAGAATGATGGAAGCTGCTTTGAGTCCCCATTATTTATTATTATTTCATATTTATATCTCACCCTCCCCGCAAGTGGACTCAGGGCAGCTAACAATATTTAAAAACAATTTAAAACATTACATCTGTATAAATATTAAAACACCATTTAAACAGCGACATTTTGTATTGTGTAGTGGCAGCATCAGGAAGACTTATAATATTTTGCATGCATACTGTGGTGGTGGCCAGTTTTTCACGGGGGGGGGTTAAATTTCCTTCCCCCCCCCAGGCCAGCAGAGGCCCAACCTTAGTCATGAGCCTGGCGGAACAACTCTGTCTTGCAGGCCCAGTGGAAAGACAATAAATCCCGCCAGGCCCTGGTCTCAATAGACAGAGCATTCCACCAGGTAGAAGCCAGGACCACAAAAGCCCTGGATCTCATCGTGGCCAGGTGGGCCTCCTTGGGACCAGGGACCACTAATAGCTGTTTTTCTCTCGATCAGAGAGTCCTCCGGAGAATATATGGGGAGAGACAGTCCTGCAGATACGCGGGCCCCAGTTCACATAGGGCCTTATAGGTCAATACCAGAACCTTGAATCTGATCCGGTACTCCACTGGCAACCAATGCAGCTCACATAGTATTGGTGTTATATGCGCTCTACTTGGCGTTCTCATAATAACACGCACCACTGCATTTTGCACCAGCTGTAATCTCCGGGTCAGGCTCAAGGGCAGTCCCGCATAAAGCAAGTTACAGTAGTCCAATCTCGAGATGATAGTTGCCTGGATCACTGTAGTTAAGTCACAGGTTGACAGGTAAGGGACAAGGTGCTTGGTCTGCCACAGATGGAAAAAAGAAGACCTAACAAATGCTGCCTGCCACCTGTGCCTC
This sequence comes from Eublepharis macularius, assembly GCF_028583425.1. Taxonomy (NCBI): domain Eukaryota; kingdom Metazoa; phylum Chordata; class Lepidosauria; order Squamata; family Eublepharidae; genus Eublepharis; species Eublepharis macularius. The sequence goes on along the minus strand of NC_072797.1, from coordinate 73,765,075 downwards.
CATTTTTAAGGAAAAATCCAGGATCACCCCCAGGCTTTTGACCCATAGAACTGGCACAAGCTGTGCCCCATCGAGGGCTGGGAGCCGGAATCTCGAACCTAGTCCGCCCTGGCTCAAGTACAGGACCTCCATCTTTGTTGGGTTCAGCTTCAGCCAACTCTGTCTCAACCAACCAGTCATGACTGCAAATGCATGTTCCAGGGCATCTGGGGCCGAGTCGGGAGGAAGGCAATACATAAATGAAGTAAATAAATGAAGATGGGGGGGGGGCAGATAAAAGGTAAGTTGCTTTATGAGTTTGAAGGAGAGAAGGTTGTAAGGAAAAATAAGCACATGAAGGCTGCCAGGAGGAGGGAAAGAGAAAATAGTGTGGAGTAGGGAATACAGGGAAAAGTGCAGTACCCCATTTGTAATATACTATTAGTTTATTATTTTCATTTTAGGGCTGCCAGTGTGTGTGCCCTACGTGACTATAAGCTTGGAGACCAACCAAAGACGTTTGGAGACAAAAGCATGGATCTTAACAATTAAATTTTGGTTGCGGCTGCACTTTAGGAGCAGCCCCAATAGTCTCATTGCACACATGCTAACCAGTCATCTACTTGGCTAGCTGATATGGGGGGGGCGGGAATCACTCTAATCAGGCTTAGTCTGGATGAACTAGTTTACCTTACGGAGAGGTCCGCATTTGCTTCTATCAAACATAGATATTGAGACACAAGACCTGAGAAGCCTTGCTTCTGGCAGATGCTCCCCTTTGAGATGGAGAACCTTTCCCAATGGTTCCTTGGCAGAGTATTTCTCGTGTCTGACTTCCCCTTACCTTCGGAGAGCATTCATGTTAGCTCAGTTTAACGTTCTTCCTTCTCCTGTATTGTACGGGAGATTTAAGAAAATCCCATACTCCTCTAGGCTTTGTGCCTGTGGTCTGAGGGAGGTAGAAAGTACTGAACATGTTCTTCTGTATTGTTTATTTTATTGTGACATCCATGCTGTGTATTTAGAACCTCTTCTGCAAAATCATGAAGGACAATCGGATGTTAGTAAGACTTTTCTCCTATGGCCCAAAACCATGAGGCCATTGAGTCCGTGGCTAAATGTCTCTGTTGTGCATCCAAGAGGAGAAGATTGGTTTAAATATTCAGGTAATGTATTTCCTTAAGTAATGGTGATATTGTCTTCTTGCTGACTGTGCATATTCACGTTGTTATGCCAATAAAGGTATTCTGAACTGAACTGTATTTCCTTAGGTTGTCAAGCGAAGACAAAATTATTGGCTAAAATATAAATTAGAACAAAAATTCACTTGACTTTTGAGTTGGGGAAGCAGACGCTTTAAACTGATCTATTTGATTTTGAGAATAAAATGTTTTGAATACCAAGCTTTCAGAAATACAAAATAAGATCTTAATTATTTGATAGATGTTGTGAAATGCCCAGTCGTATTTGAGAGTTCATCACATTCTCAGAAAGCAGCCTCCAGACTATGTGTGTATATTTAAATCAGGAAGGAAACCCATCTATCATTAAAAAAAACCAAACCCTCAACAAGATTTATTTTCCATGTATTTCTCACTGTAAGCTCTCATTTTATTTAAGTTTTTCCCTCTGTAATCACCCTTGGAAGGATATTGTATGAGTTATGCACCATTAGTTATGCTTCCAGTCGGAAGATCATGGAATTAAAGCAATAATTTTTTGTTACTGTATCTGGAATAGAATTGGTTTCATTGCTTCCTCCTTGAGGCTATGAAGCCTGACTCTGCTCCCAGACAAGAATCCAGGGCCAAAGAATATCTTATGTCAGATTCGTCCTCCTGCTCCACTACCATCACCCCCACTCCTTCTGGCCTTCAACCCTTTCCAATTTCTTCTACCTCCCTTGGCCAAATGCAGACAGAATTAACCCTCACCCCCTGGAAGCTGGTATATCTGCCATAAAGCAACCAAGGTCCTAAATCCCAGATGAGCCAGAGGCATCTGTGGAATGCAGCACTGACAGGAACTCATGGCCCTATCTCTTCCCCTCCCCTCATCACAACTGTGTTGTGACTGGAGAATAAGATGGTGTTACAAACCCTCATCTAACTCAGGCTTGGGCTGACCTTCCTCTACTCTGAGATAACAATTCTCCTCACTAAGAGCATGAAGCTGAATACTGGGCTGGGAAGCCTTTACTAGCGTGGTTGAGGTTTAGCTTCAACTTTCTTTCTTGTCCCACCTTTAAGGAACATATAAATGGTATGGTTGACCAGCCAAGTTTAAGTAGAGGAAAGATCAGGGCTTTGCACTTCCCTTATAAAGAAATTTGCACACGAGGTTTATGAAAGTTCAAAATGAAACAGAAGGTTTATTTACAAGTAGGTAGAATAAGTAGGCAGGTAGGCAGGTGTTTGAAACTGAAATAATTTATAGAGGTTTTTGTACTGAATACTTCACTGGTGTGAGGCACAAAACACTTGGTGTGGTTCTTAAGTCGCTGGCTTATATGAGAGTTGTTGGTGTTATCAGATTTACAAGTTAGGTGCTCCAAGTTTAACACCTACACAGCATGGCTTCCCCTTTTCTGCAGACGGCAGGGTACTCCACTGAGTCAAAACTTTTTAAGATACTGGGCAGGAGTTATAGTTGTGCACGAGCTATAACCCTGTTCCTGGTGCCAAAGGGGAGACTCCTTTCTACCCACTTCTTTGGCCCACTATAATTCCCACATCTGTTGTATCTACACAGAAGTTAGTGCTGTCTGTCCCACTACAGTCCAATGACTAAAAGTGCTTCACAAACGTTATAGTTTCTCTTGTAAGGGTACGCCTTCCCTTTACTTCCTCACACCGAGGACTCTCTGGCTGACCCTCTCTGGTCAGAAGCCAGACTCCAACTCCTCTCATTTCAGTTTACTCCCACTGTCCACCACTCCCTCTGGCAGCACCAACTGTCACCTCAACATTCCATCATCAACTGCCATTTCAGGCTAGCCACGAAGTGGGGGGGGGACGGGACATGTCAATCATCCTCCCCTCTTTACTGCCTGGCAATCCCAGCATTTGAAATTTAGTCCGTCACAAATAGCCAGTGCTTTAGCCTAAACCAGTTGAGGGTGAGTGGCTAAACCTCTCCGGCTGTACTGGGACACTTGATCCCCCAGGAAACATGCTGCCAAACCCAGCAGTCAGGCCTCACAAGCCCATAGCAATTCTATAAGAGTTGAGTCTCTATTTCCATACTATGAATTTCAAAAACTGAGTAACACCCATCCTAAGGATTCAAGTGCATACCAAATACACTTTAAAGATGCTGTTTGACTTTTCTGCTGTCAAAGTAAGGCAGACTTTATAAGTTAAAACTGCCTGTAACTTTAAAAAACACTTTGTGGCTCTTGCTCTATATGAAATTTCATCCTGAGAAACAAAACTACTATATGGCCAGAAAGGGGAATGCCCTGTATTAAACATAAAGGGTGTCACTGGCATGGAGAGAAAAGCTGGCAGTTATACAAAGACAGCAAAGCACAGCTTTAGTGCATAGAGCACTAAAATCCAAAAGAGAAAGTATGATTTACCACTCTGACCTCATTTGGAAAGTATGCAACTACTGCATTTCTATTGGTATCAATGGATAATGCTCATCCGTCAGCCACAGATAGACTGAAGTAAGCTCTATATTGTTTGCATTTCCTAGTTTAGCACTCTATAGAAACTATTATCCAGCACTATGTCAGCTGCTCCTTGTGGTGGAAAAACACTATCAACAACAGAAATAAATTAATAATCTAGGCCTGGATAATAGGCCTTGAAACGGGGTGAATATATTTTAAGTGTGTGGGGTGGGGAGGTGATGGATGTAAAGTAGTTGAATTAGTTCTTGTTTAACATAACTTTGGTTTATAAAAAATTAACAATACTTTAAGGCAAAGATTCCTGCTTTCAAAAATAAGAGCTTATATTTTACCCTTTAATTTTGTATTCTGTAGTCATTAAAAAAAGACATTTAACACTCAATTCACATCTCTTGTCTCAACAACTAGAACTGTGTGTATTGTTACTTATTGCACAAATTACCATTTTAGTTACTGAAGTAAAATGTTTTGCTTTGTCATTTTTAAATTGAATTTTCTATTAGTTTTATTTCCATCTACAGTAAGTATTAGCAGTCAGACCCCTTCCCCATGCTAAAAGGGCAGTTTATGAATATGGAATATCATAAACCCCTTGCTGTGTCCTAGACACTGCCTGACTGGCCTGGAGACTGGAAAGTTACCAAGCCAGGAGTCATAGGAGAGAATGACTGACTGACGGCCCTCCATGCCCCGGAGAGCAATAGAGATAACAATGCTTCCTCAAAAAACTCCCTGCCTAATCCCATCAATGCTTTTCTCCATCCCCCCTCTCCCACTTACCTAATCAGAGCTATCCAGCACATTTGATAGCCTTCCTATCCAGTACTTACCAGGTCATCAAGCACTATTTTTACCTATAGTCCATCCAAGATAGTCATATCAAACTTCTCCCAAGTTATTGTCCTACCTCCGGACAAGCCATTAAGCCATTGTTTTGGGACAAAGACATCCATTTTCCCCCCAGGTATGTTTTGCCCTATACCATGTGCACAAACGCAGAGAGAGCACATCTTGCTCCCTGTCCATGCACCCCCAATTTGTTTGAGCCTCTTCACTCTGTGAAATGCTGGTCATTTTGCTGCTCCTCTACAGACCTCCGCCTCTTCTTCAAGACTGATAATTATCACCCTTCCCCTGAAATTGCTTTCCTGTTTCGTCACTGTCTTTAGTTAGCTCTGCGTGTATACTGTGCGTGATTTCAGTATGCTTCCCTTTTGTTTCTCTTTTAATTAAAAAAACCCCTTCCTGTTAACCATTGTCTATTTATTTCAGAGTTCTCTAAGGGAACAATCATATACGTAGGTGGAGATTCTCAGTCCCCCCATCTCGCTGATGCTAATTCCCCCAACCAATTAAGGAGACCTATCTGGGTAACATCATAAATTGCCAACTATTTAAAGATAGAAATCTGATACACATGTGGCTGTCTTTAAATATAAAAATATAAAGATACACATTACCAGAGTGAAAACATTCATGGGAAGTGGGAGAACACGCTCAGTTCCTCTGAGTCTACACCCCCAATTTAATCAATTCATTGCAGCAGAAAGCTTAGTGGGGCAGTTTTTTTAAAAAAATGTTTTTTGTGCCCATTTCCTATCAAAATAATTATTTGTAAATTTCAACTTGCCTTTTAGACTTTTAACTAATAGTCTGCAAGAATATATGGAATGCATTGCCCTCAAAATTCCCATATTTAAGCAAATAGTACCTAGTCTTACAGTGAAATCCTAGCAGAGTTACTGCAGTCTAAGCCCACTGAAGTAAATGGACTTAAACTGAAGTAATTATGCTTAATATTTCACTGTTACGGACATAGTGTCTTGTCTTAAAAACTCTTAAGTCTGAGGTTGCAGAAGGTATTAGTGTACACTGGACAGAAATGCATGGTTACTTCCAACATTACCTTTTCCGCCCAGATGAGGTAATGCTACCAAATGCCTTTTGGTGAAAGAGTACTGAGGTTGTTAAAACACAAATGGTGAAATGGGCAATAAATTTCAACAAAGAAGTTACAATGGAGACATGGGAATTCTTATGGAAGAATATACTGAAGATATCTACATGTAATAATCTGAAAGAGAATGGATATAAGATGATGTACAGATGGTATTTAACGCCTAAAAAATTAGCAAATGCGAACAGTGATATGTCAAACAAATGTTGGAAATGTAAAAGACAAGAGGGTTCTTTCTATCATATGTGGTGGAACTGTGATAAGGCCAAAAAATTTTGGTCTAAGATTTATGCGGAAATGTTGTTAATTATGAAATGTAATTTGTTGAAGAGCCCTGAAATGTTCTTGTTAGGATTAAATATGCAAAAAGTCAATGTGGGAGACAGGACACTGTTATTTTATATGACTGTGGCAGCAAGAATACTGTATGCACAATGCTGGAAACAAGAAGACATACCAGAAGTTGAAGAGTGGATCCAAAAACTGTTGTACATGGCGGAGATGGACAAAATGACAAGAAAGTTGAAATAACAAAATCCAAATGAATTCTTAACCGATTGGGAGAAATTTAAGAACTATCTTGAAAATAAGTGGGACGTGAGAGGACAACTGTGGACTTTAGATAACTATTAAGAAGTACAGAGAATATGTATGAACTTTACCTTTGGTAATAGGGACGTTATTTTGAATAGAGACAATGATAAGAAATAAAGGGGTTCTAGTGCTGTTGGGAGTCAAAAAGGGGAACAGGGGGAGGGGGAAGGGATGGGGGCATACATACCAATTTGAGGGGTAAATGTAATTGTATAAGTATAATGGAATGTATGTTAACCCATTCAATAAAAAAATGAATTAAAAAAAAAAAGGACTGGAAACTCATTTTTTTGTATATTTGTAAACAAAGCAGATATTACAAGTATTTTGAACAACCATCAAATCCCTACAAAGCAATGTGTACCCTCTCCCACAGGATGGATCCCTGTTTTAGAAACTCCAGCTAGAAAACATTAGGAGCCCACGTCTGCCTGTTAAAGCTTTCATTCTCTCACACAACTCTTGAAATCACTTCCTGCAGATTCCACAAATGTGGACAAAAAAAAAACCCACTCAGGGAACCATCTACTGTCCTTAAAAAAAAGTCAACAAGCAACAAACCACAAGTAGTCACAATGAAAGACAGAATGACAATTCGTTCACACACACACACACACACACACACAAGATCTGTATCAGTTACCCTAATTTTCTCCCTCTGGCCTTCTGCTCTCCCTGATCTCAATGGAAAAACAAAGAAAGGCAACAGTATATGTTGGATGTGTTAGGAGGAGGGAGTAAGCAGCACTATTGGGCTCTGGACCAAGCCTCCAAGGGTTCACCAGACATAGAAACAGAGGTCCACAGACAAACAGGAGTCTGCAATGGTTGTTGTGGGTTTTCCGGGCTGTATTGCCGTGGTCTTGGCATTGTAGTTCCTGACGTTTCGCCAGCAGCTGTGGCTGGCATCTTCAGAGGTGTAGCACCAAAAGACAGAGATCTCTCAGTGTCACAGTGTGGAAAAGATGTAGGTCATTTGTATCTACTCAGGAGGGGTGGGGTTGAGCTGAGTCATCCTGTAAGAGTTTCCCAGGGTGTGGAATGCTAATGGCGGGAGGCTTCACTGTATCCTGAGGAAGTTCTTTTGCATATGGATTGGTACTTGATGTGCTAATCTTCTCTGCAGGGCTATTGTCAAGGATAGAATGTTTTGTTAGCCTGGTGTTTTTCAGAACTGGCAACCATGCTCGGTTCATTCTTAAGGTTTCTTCTTTCCTGTTGAAGTTTTGCTTGTGCTTGTGAATTTCAATGGCTTCCCTGTGCAGTCTGACAAAGTAGTTGGAAGTGTTGTCCAGTATTTTGGTGTCCTGGAATAAGATACTGTGCCCTGTTTGAGTTAGGCTATGTTCAGCCACTGCTGATTTTTCAGGTTGTCCAAGTCTGCAGTGTCTTTCATGTTCTTTTATTCTTGTCTGGATGCTACGCTTTGTGGTCCCGATGTAAACTTGTCCACAGCTGCAGGGTATACGGTATACTCCTGCAGAGGTTAGGGGGTCTCTGCTGTCTTTTGCTGATCGTAGCATCTGTTGTATTTTTCGGGTGGGTCTGAATACTGCTTGAAGGTTATGCTTTTTCATAAGCTTTCCCATCTGATCAGTAATTCCTTTGATATATGGCAAAAACACTTTTCCTGTGGGAGACTGTTTTTCTTTGGTTGTTTGCTTCATCCTGGGTTTGATTGCTCTTCGGATTTCATTTCTGGAGTAGCCATTTGCCTGAAGTGCGTGGTTTAGATGATTCATTTCCTCATTGAGAAAGTGCGGCTCACATATCCGTCTTGCACGATCCACTAATGTTTTCATTATGCCTCTTTTCTGTCGGGGATGGTGATTGGAGTTTTTGTGTAGGTACCGATCAGTGTGAGTTGGTTTCCTGTAGACCTTGTGACCTAACTGAAAGTTTGCTTTGCGGATGACCCAGGTATCCAGGAATGGGAGTTTTCCCTCGATTTCTTTCTCCATGGTGAATTGTATGTTCAGGTGGATGTTGTTGAGATGATTCAAAAACCCCATCTCAACAACATCCACCTGAACATACAATTCACCATGGAGAAAGAAATCGAGGGAAAACTCCCATTCCTGGATACCTGGGTCATCCGCAAAGCAAACTTTCAGTTAGGTCACAAGGTCTACAGGAAACCAACTCACACTGATCGGTACCTACACAAAAACTCCAATCACCATCCCCGACAGAAAAGAGGCATAATGAAAACATTAGTGGATCGTGCAAGACGGATATGTGAGCCGCACTTTCTCAATGAGGAAATGAATCATTTAAACCACGCACTTCAGGCAAATGGCTACTCCAGAAATGAAATCCGAAGAGCAATCAAACCCAGGATGAAGCAAACAACCAAAGAAAAACAGTCTCCCACAGGAAAAGTGTTTTTGCCATATATCAAAGGAATTACTGATCAGATGGGAAAGCTTATGAAAAAGCATAACCTTCAAGCAGTATTCAGACCCACCCGAAAAATACAACAGATGCTACGATCAGCAAAAGACAGCAGAGACCCCCTAACCTCTGCAGGAGTATACCGTATACCCTGCAGCTGTGGACAAGTTTACATCGGGACCACAAAGCGTAGCATCCAGACAAGAATAAAAGAACATGAAAGACACTGCAGACTTGGACAACCTGAAAAATCAGCAGTGGCTGAACATAGCCTAACTCAAACAGGGCACAGTATCTTATTCCAGGACACCAAAATACTGGACAACACTTCCAACTACTTTGTCAGACTGCACAGGGAAGCCATTGAAATTCACAAGCACAAGCAAAACTTCAACAGGAAAGAAGAAACCTTAAGAATGAACCGAGCATGGTTGCCAGTTCTGAAAAACACCAGGCTAACAAAACATTCTATCCTTGACAATAGCCCTGCAGAGAAGATTAGCACATCAAGTACCAATCCATATGCAAAAGAACTTCCTCAGGATACAGTGAAGCCTCCCGCCATTAGCATTCCACACCCTGGGAAACTCTTACAGGATGACTCAGCTCAACCCCACCCCTCCTGAGTAGATACAAATGACCTACATCTTTTCCACACTGTGACACTGAGAGATCTCTGTCTTTTGGTGCTACACCTCTGAAGATGCCAGCCACAGCTGCTGGCGAAACGTCAGGAACTACAATGCCAAGACCACGGCAATACAGCCCGGAAAACCCACAACAACCATCGTTCTCCGGCCGTGAAAGCCTTCGACAATACAGGAGTCTGCAAGTTTATTGCCATGGTCCACAAATACCAGAGTTTACTAGAGAGTTGATACCTTCAGGAAGCTAAACAGAGCAGTACAAATTATAGAAAAATTCAAAATGAACTGAGATGTGAAAACATAATTCCATGTTACCCATTTAGTTTCTTGGCAGAGATCCACTGCTTTATATAGGACATGTCAAAGCATGCATCTTAAGGAGTGTCTGTTTTTGCCTAAAACAGGTAATTGTAGCACCTTCAAGGAGCAGAGTATACTTTACAGGGAACTGTCCTATCAAGAGGCCTACAGATTTCCTGTTGCTGTTCTTTTCCTCCTCACAGAAGTGCATGTGCAAAATCATTGAAGATTTTTATGTTGGTGTGACACATGGGTTAAGTAAGTTTCATATATGAAACTCAGAATTGTTTTTCTTTTACAACCACTTTTGTTGAAACATTAATTTGGACCCAGTTTGCTTTGATATGCTATCCTTTATGTGCAGACTTTCATACATAATGAATGTAGTAAAATGATATTAATCCTGCTACACATTTTATGTGACTAGTTATGGCAGTTAGCTATGTCAGCTGTACCACTCATCATAGCGTATACTCTACGACACCATACAAGTTAGTTTTCTTAAGTAATATTATTCCTAGAAAACTTTTTGAATTTGCAAGATTAGAATCCTATAGAAACTACTTTCCAGAATCTCCAGCAGTCAGCCAAATGAAAACAGGAGAAGTTACATAGCTAATGTTTTGTCTTAAGAATATTTATCAATATATGCATTTATTTTCTCCTAGATTCCAGATCACCATAGTGACTAGAAATTTCACTGTGATACCTAGTGAGCCTGCCTCCTTTCCATGACACTGAGGTAGGAGGACAATTCACCTTAAAATTGTTGCCTTGCTGGTGTGAGGCCTAGGCACTGCAATCACCAGCAACCATCCTGTCTCTGTCAGCTCCAGTGGGAGGCCTGAATAATTTGCAGGAGAAGCCCTCTTCCAACATGGAATATCAACTGGAGCTGGGTGAGGTGCTGTGAGTGCTACGGCAATGCTTCATTCTCAGCTGGTAGGCAGAAATTTCCTTCGCATGAGGAAAAAAATGAGTTTGGCTCCTAAATGTTTGTGCTGGCTCCTAGATTCAAAGAAAAGTTGTTGCAGCCTATAGTGTTCTCTACTGTAGAAGATCCTTCTTTCTTTCTAATGATGAAGCACAGTTATATTGAGATTGTTCTCCATAATTTAGTTCTTCCTGAAAAGTGTAGTCAATTGTCTTAAAAATAAACCTTAAAATCTCAGTAACTTCTCATTTCTTGATTTGCTTTTGCTACTGTCACAAGATTTTCAGTCTAGACAGTGGCCTTATGTACCAAGCGTCTACACTATTTTACCTTGTAAGCAGATCAGTTAATAGTCTTCACAATATTCTAACCAACAAGTATAGTTACTCCACCAAACTAGTTCCAAAACTTGCTATGCAAACCTACACAGGTAGCTATAAAAGGAAAACCTTATTTGCATTGTCATCTAATCAGCTGTTTATCCTTGGAGAAATACGAAAAACAGATACCAAAAACAAAACGCCTGCCACCTGTTTCTATAATGCAAATTACACTATTACTCCCTTTCTGCATTTAGATGCCATGTCAAATCTAATTCCTTTTGCCTGTAAAAACAAAACATTGGCTTGCAAGCCAACAAACAAAAGTTTACAACAGTGATATTTAGAACTTTAAAATTTCATATACAAGCCAGCAATGATACAAACCAGCAATGATAAAAGAAAATCAAAGCCAACTACAGATTGTTGTACTGGGGTAGGGAAGAAACAATACCCCATCAGACACACTATACACTTCAGACACACTATACACTTCTCTGAACTCCTTCCCCATTGCTGATCAAAGATAAGTACTCTTTAGCAAAATCCCCTACTGCCTGAATTTCAACACAAAACCTAGGTATTCAGTACTCAGATCACTGCTTCCAATGAAAGAAGATGAGAACGGACCTTTGGACACTTACCGTGAAGGGTCCTTCTCCTCTGAGGAAAGGAGGACATCTTGGGTGATTCCCACCATCCAATCAGGGAGGCAGGAACTAACTTTCTTCCTCTTCCTGTCTAGCCTGTGGGACCACCCTCTCTTCAGTTCAGGTGACTCCACAAAGCAGTAACATTGAATTTATCATTCAGCAACTGTTAATACTGAGAGAAAAAACACCTGTTGCATTAACATGTACTGTAAATAAAGCATAACCCGGAGGAGGTATAAGAATGAGGCAGCAGGGTAGAGTAGGACGGAGACCCGGGGAGGGCAAGATGTCCTCCTTTCCTCAGAGGAGAAGGACCCTTCACGGTAAGTGTCCAAAGGTCCGTTCTCCCTCTGAGGCGGAGGACATCTTGGGTGCTCCCAAAGCAGTTTCCAGTTTCTGGGTGGGATGTGGTCTTCGTCCATGATCATGCACTGCAGTACTTTTCCACTACAGTCGGTGTCCGCTGAATCATATAGATTCGATTTGTAGCATCTTAATAAGGTCAAGACTGACAAACTTGCAGCCTTCTTCTACAAAAGTGTTCCTGTGTAACGCTGTACTGGTAGTGACATTCCTCAAAGAGTGAGCTGGTATTTCACAAGGAACCTGTGCGAAAAGAGTTTTTAGGAGTTTCGATAGTGTATGTTTTGCTATTGGCACCTACTGCTGCTGAAGACATTTTTTTCCCCCTAAACTGAGATGAGATATATTTAAAAACAGTAAGACTGACTTTCTAATTTGAATTCGGAGCAGAGGCCTTAATCCTCCTTCTGACATCTAGGTTGTGTCAGAGCCTCTCCCTCGTCTATTTAGGGTACAGGTATAAATATGGTAGCCTTATCTCTTTGCAAACTATGCAGTTTGGAATACGGTTTTGGAAGACAGTACGAGGCATCACCTTACCATTGGGAAAGATACAGAGTTCAGGTCTGACTAAATCTTCTGGCAGACGCGAACATAATAAAGAAGATAGTCTTCATTCTAAGCCTTCTCAGGGGAACGTCCTTGACCGGTTCAAATGGATGTTTGGTCAGGGCTGTGTAAAATGTCTACTGAGTGAGGGCTTCCCAATAAGAGTTGTAAATTCTGAGCATAAACTGTTTTCTGAATGCTAGGAGAGTGCTGGCCACTCTCAGAAATATCCCCATCTTAGGAAGGCGTTCCTTTCTATTTCCACACGGTTAAGCAGAGTAAATCTAAATGAGGGAGCCAAATTGGTCCCTGCTGTAACTTGACCGAAGAGGTCAGTAGGGTGAAAGGTGGAAATATCACCATCTGTTGGAAAGTGGAAAGGCATGGTCTGTTACTGGTAAGGGTAGTAATACATAGAGGAGGCCTAATGGCCACTGCAATGTCAGGGCATCTGCTTGTGAATAGAACAAATCTTGTCATGTACCCTGGTAGTTGATGGCTGTGTTGGGGCGCACACAGGTTCATGAGGTATTGTGAAGTGCAATGTTATGAGATGTTTCTTAAGGGACTATTCCCGTTGTCCCCTCAGCCAGTCTGCCTGGGCATTGGATATGCCTTTGATGTGTACAGTTCTGATTGAAGCTAGGTGACCATCCTCCCAGGTAAGTATCCTTGCTGCCACCTGTGTCACTTCAAGGTCTTGAATCCCCCCTGCTTGTTTATATATATTTTGTCTGCAACCTTGTCCATACAGAGCTCTGAACTGGAACAGGGCCAGACAAATTGCTCCCCTTTCTACGTCATTGATAGGAAAACATGCCTAACCTGATTCTTACACCTGTAAATATTTGTTGTTCTCGAGGGATCATGAATCTTTTGCTTTGCATTGGGTTGGTAACCTTAGCTCAGATGGGTTTTGATCTGAAGTGGTATCTGAATGGGAAGATCTGTCTTCTCCATGATCTGTTGTTAATGAGATCTAAGGAAGGTCTGAAGAGGTCTTGCCTATAGACGACCCCAAAGGTATTGCAATGTAGGTAGCAACTAGCAAACCCATCAGTTTCAGCAGTGTTGTGAGAAGTGATTTTGCACTCTGATGACAGTCTCAGTCAGCAGTTTGGTCTTCCTGACCTTTTCTTTGGTGAGGGATAGAAAAACCCCTTTTGGTGACTGTGATCTAACCCAGGTGTTCAAGCTTGTAGGAACTGAATGGTGAATTGAGTGTTGTGGTGAGATTTTCTCTTGAACCGATCAGGAGATCATCTGGGTACAAGTGAACATGAATACCCCCTGTCTCTGAAACGTATGATGGGTTTTATCATGAATTTTGTAAATACTCTTGGTGTGACAGACAGGCCAAAACAGGATGGCTCAGAACTGCCGATTTTTAATTTAATTTTTTTTTTAAACATAAAATCTTAGATAATTTTGATGGGCTGTCAGAATTGGTACATGGAGGTATGTCTCTGTGAGATCTGTAGATGTCATGTGTTCTTCTGACCGATTAGTCACTGCGACTGAGCACAGAGTCTCCATCCAGAAGTGATATAATTTGATAAACTTGTTCAAAAAACTTGAGGTCTAATAACGCCCTCCAGTCCCTATTCTTTTTAGGGACTGAGAAGAAGATTGAGTAGACCCCTTTCTGGAGGGCAGCTTTCAAATTGTATGGAATAGCCTTGTGAGACTATGTGTAAGGCCTGCCTGCTTGTCAACCTAAGCTTGATGGTAAAGAGTAGTTGGCCTATCACGGAACAGCTAGCAAGTTCTGTCTTAGAGATCTGGGTATTAAGGTTGATCTCTTTCCCCGTGTGGAGAACAGGCTGTTTGATCTTGAGAAAAGGTAAGCATTATCCCCACAATACAGCTGGAGAGCTGGGACTGAGAGGACTGGTTTATCCAAGACCATGTGGCAAGTTCATGGCAGCAGTGAGAATTAAACCTGCAGAGTACTGCATCACTGTTCAGTTATTTAACCGCTATACTACAAGTGTGGTCTTAAAAAGACCCCCTTATTAAAGGGTTGCCTAGATTAACCTCAGGATGGCCATTTGGAATCTTGTCTGGACCTTAGTAGTGTGTGTTATGAATAAAAGGCTGAGGTCCAATGGATCTCCTCTCAGATTGTTTGAGTGTTTTTGGCAACACATTCTTCTGTCCTAGGTCTCAATCTAGATCTTTCCCAGGGTACCCCCAAATAGCTTGTCTCTCTGAAAGAGGTAAGCCAAGATGATATTTTTAGAGTGTAAATCTGCTGGCCATGCTCTTACTCAAGCGTGCCAGCTTGTCACTGCTGTCAAGACCATAATCCTAGAAGAAAAAGGTAAATGTATCCAGGATGATGTCTGTCTTGAAGGTATTGGCCCTTACATTTCTGTTTGCCCCTACAATGGGGGCAGCTATTGTTGTACAGGAGGAGTTGGATCAGTTTCCAGATTCATACTCCTGACACTCTTGAGGCAATAGAGACAATACCTGTAGCCTTAATAGCCATGGTCACGGCCTCGTGAATTCTTGTTAGCATGGCCTCTCTCTTCTTTTCTAAGTGGTCTCTGACTGATCCTTACCCATCTTCTGACCAGAGCCCAGATGACTGAAGAGTAGCCACTGGAGGTTCCATCGCAGGTACCTGCAACAACTCATAGCAAAGAAAGGTAGTAAGTACAGTTTTTTGGGGACCAAGTTTGGGGATTAGTAATTGGCTTATGGTGTAGAACACTCAGCCTTGAACCTTCTCCACAAATATTCTGGAAATGGGAGGACCTTTTCTGAGGAACCTTCACAAGGAAGTGACTCTTTTCCCTGGGCTGGATTTGGTATTCCCAGTCTAAGGGTCCTACTCCCCCAAGGCTAATTTTTACAGCTCTAAGGCTGAGAATGTCTTAGGTGTAAATTCTGGTAGACCTCAGATTCTGACAGCTGGACTGACTGTTCTGGTAGGGATATTTCTTCCTTTTCCACATCTGAAGGAATTCATCCTTCTCCCTGTCATTACAAACTCTATCTGAGGGCGATCCCCCTGCTCCGTGGGGATCCCTGACTGATAAACGTTACAAACTGCCTTATTCTGACTCAGACCATCGGTCAGTGTTATCTCCTCAGACTGGCAGCAGGTCACCAGGGTCTCAGAAAGAGGTTTTTCTCCTCATCTACCTAATCTCTTAAACTGGAGTTAATGGGGAACAAACCTGGATCTTTTGCATACAAAGCAGAAGCTCTTCCACAGAGCTACAGCCTTACTCATGGAGGGAGGAGGAGGTAGACACCATACCACTATTTCCTCTCTCCTGGTTAGTCTTAAGAGTTAAAAGGTTCAAAGACACCGGCAAAATTGCGCCCTTTATACATTACCCATCTGACAGGGAAAGGCAGGGCTAGATCCTGTTGTAAAAGCAGGGCTAAATCCAAAGGGGAAAGGGCTGCTGTAAAATCTCCAGCCAGGAGATTGGCATGGGCACATTCACATGGAACCAGGGCTGAGGAGATTCCTGGAATCTTTATAGGGCCAAGGTGCTTCTGACTAGTAAAGTAACAGGATTTCCTCCCTCACAGTCAGTCTAATTGCTGACAGGGATTCTGGAGGTATAACACGCTCGGGGGAACACTTACGTGGCCTTCCTGGGCTTGTCGGCTGGAGCTCTGGGTGTCTGGATTATGTTTCACCCATGTTTCTCCTGCCAGGAGATTGGCAAGCGCATTGCGTTGTTTCCTGCCAAAATTGAGCTCCAGCAGGTGGCGCTATTCTCAGCTGGCTGGCTGAGGCACGCTGTTTTAACAAGCTCCCTCTGTGGAAGACGGAGCTGTTGAGAGGCCTGCGTCTCTTCCAAGGCCATTTCCTTGCCGGGGGACCCATACAGCCTCAGAGGCATGCTGGTGCCGGCTGGGCCTGTTCCCGCCATCGGTAGGACGGCACTCCGTGGGAACAGCCCATATTCTCCTTGCCAGGGAACCCATACAGCCTCAGAGGCATGCTGGTGCTGTCTGGGCCTGTTCCCGCCACCGGAAGGATGGCTCTCCGTGGGAACAGCCCAAATTCTTCTCCATGAAGCTTTCCTCAGTCCGATGACTCTCTAGAGACCATCTCTTCCTCTTCTTTTCTTTCTTTGGCAAGAGGAGTAAAAGAAGAGGAAATGGGAGGAGAGTAAGGTAATGAAGTAAGTAAGGAGTAAGGTAAAGAATGGTTGAGGAAGACGAAAGATAAATAAGAGATAGAGAGAAAAAGGGCAGCAGAGCTCGTCTGCTGCAGAACTGCTCTCCCTGGAGGCAGGAACAGAACTGAAGAGAGGGTGGTCCCACAGGCTAGACAGGAAGAGGAAGAAAGTTAGTTCCTGCCTCCCTGATTGGATGGTGGGAATCACCCAAGATGTCCTCCGCCTCAGAGGGAGAAAGAATCACTTGCCCAAGGTCTTCCAGTGAGCTTCACGTCCTGATAAGGATATGAATCCAGGACTCCCCAGTTGTAATATGAAATTCTAACCAAGTGATCTTCAATTAGGAGCTCATCAAAATGTTTATTGGCACCCATTTGCAACTTGAGTATTGGGGTGCTGAATTAAGTAAAGAAAGAACAGAGGGATTCAGGTCACTCCTAGTAGTAAACTGAACAGTAGGAAGCATGTTACAACCAAATCCACTTATGCCTCTGGACTTGGTAGTCACTTCCTGTGGAGAGAAAACACTACCTTTCCTTTGGAAACTGAAACAAAATGTTTCTTTCCAAAAACAAAGAACTGTTCGAATTCCCTCAGGGCAGCCATTTTGTAACAGCACCCGGTATGCTTTCTCAAAATTCTTAAAGCTCCCATAAGTTTAACATAGCTGCCTTCCTGCTGTAGCTGCTATATAATATTACACCATATGTTCATACATCCTCTTAAACTACAATGAAATGTTCAACGTTAAAACATATGGTTTAAAGCAGTGACATACACACAGCAGTGACATACACAGTGACATACACTATTGCTTGGTACGGCTTGGAATCTCTAGTCCGACATTGGTTGTGTTGGGCTTGCTGCATCAGCCCATGGTTCTATTGTGTTTGTTGGTTCTGTTTGCATTTGGAGACTTTTGGCAAGTGGTTGCTCTTTTGTATTTGGCTATTGGCTTCTTTGTCCTAGAGGAAGCAAGGGATATTTTTCCCGTATAGGAAACAATGGATACAAGTAAGATGGCTGGGGCATGGACCCCTTTGATACAATTTACTGGAAACTTGGAGGCCTTTGGTGAAAAGCCAGCATTAACTCCCCTGCAATTTTGGTGTCATTTTATTGAAAAACAGTCGCTTCATCCCTCCCAGAAAGAATCCCCAGTAGGGAACTATGGATCTGAAAAATATTGGAATTCAGCAAAAAAACAAAACAAAAACCCTCAAATTTTGAAATGGCATATAGGACCCAAATAATCCAGAATACCAGCAATGATACCCTTCTCTAAACCAAAAGATTCAGGTTTTTTTAGGTGCGAATTTTTATTTACATATTTGTTATTTATAGTCCGCCTTTCTCACTCAGACTCAAAGTGGATTACACAATGACAGTTAGTACAGTCTGTTTCAAAAACATTTCAATAAACAATGCAGGGTGGATAAAAATCAATGATTTTTTTTTAAAAAATCAAAAAAATCAGATTTTTTTTAATTTAAATCGGATTTTTTTTATTTAAATCAGATTTTTTTTATTTAAATCGGATTTTTTTAAATAAAATGCTTTTTGAGGAAAATATATTACCATCCAAAGGTTATTCCATCATGAAATAAAGATTAGTTTTTAATTATGTAGAATAAGGCTGTATATGTTTAATTTTTTTGGTAAATAAATTCCATTAATCCATTCACAATGTCATGCTCTTCCAGAGGTTTTTGTAAGATTATTGGGCAGTTTCTCTGCCTACAAGATATTATCACAGATGCTTGGTTTTGCAGTTCTCAAAACTGAATTTGTGTCAGCTCAGCAGAGATCACATGCCTCTTCTTCACAGCAAAAATGTTATAACATGAACAGAGTTGAGAAAAAGACCTTAATCCTATTGTTCTACAAAAGTATGAAGACAGAATCAACCCCTTCAGTGCTAAGTTTCAAGAAGTTCAGCGAATAGAAACAATATTTTTCTGATTGTTTGGAGTGGAATAGATCTGCACAAGAAGAAACTAAGTGTGAGGAGGAAGGGGCAAGCAGTACAAAATGAAAGTGAAACTTTTTGAGCACAATACTGCACAAGTCTTTGGATCTTTTGTGTGTATGACCTGAGGTTTATCACATTCTTTCCTTGGAGGAAAAAACCTATAATGGCAGCAGGCCGTAAAAGAGACCCAGTTTGGGAATACTTTAATGAAGTTCCTTTACCTATCGGTAAGGCAGGCATCTACTTGCATATTAAAGTTATACCAGCAAGAATTAGTCTTTATGTAGAAAACTATGATTTAAATCAAGCCTTACTGACTAGTGATTTAAATCGTGATTTAAATCAGTTTGATTTAAATCAAATCCACCCTGAAACAATGTATATAAATATACAATGTATATAAATATAAATGCAAATTTGCAAAGCTTTAAAACTAGCAAAAATCTAACAGAGTTAAAGAAATGCTAAACAGAGCAAAAGCAATCCTAAGACTAACATATTAAACATATAAATTATCCTGAAGTCTCATACTTAAAGCAACAGACAATACATAGAAGTCCAGAGTTCCTATACTGTTACTGATGCATCTGAGACCACTTCCTTACAGAACAGCCCTCCTGAGTAAAAAAAGCCCCACTTGAATCATTCAGATTTACATTGTGGAAAGTCAGGAGAGTAGGAGCTTTCCTGACCTCTTCAGGTAGGCCATTCCATAGAGTATGCACATGAACGGGCAGCTGCTGATTTTGCCCATGTAGAAGGTGGCACCTGCAGAAAGCCCCGTTCAGATGAGCAAAGCTGCCATGGTGGAATATAGGGAATATAGGTGGTCCCATAGGCTGGACTAAGGCCATGAAGAGCTTTGTATGGGATAGTCAATTAAGCCCAGTAGCTGATAGGCAGCCAGTGGAGTGGCTACAGAATGGGAGTAATATTCATGCTTCTAGCTCCCAATAATAAATGACCACCTAGTAGGCAACAAGCACCTTTTTTGGCTGCTTTTTAGAGGACCTACTGATAGCGGACATGTAGACACCAAGTTACTGTGCCCTCTTCCTTGCTTAGAGTCCTTGAATACAGGGAATAGTTATGATTTTGGAAACAGGCTGATGTAGTGTGTTTCATTTTTGTTTAATCCAAGCTGGAGCAGGAATTTGATACAGGATGTCAGGAAAGACAGCTCAGCACCAGAACATACATAATGGGACACTCTGATGCACTGCAAGGATCACAATACATGTCCTATGTTTCATGCACTATGCCTACCCCACTGTAAAATATATGCATGAAATAGATCAATCAAACACATATTTGGTTTGTTTACTAAACAAATGTTTGCTGTAAGTGACCGGGGGGGGGGGGGAGAAAATGACTAGTTATTCCTGTTGACTTATAAATCAAGTCTTATTTTAACATGGTGAACATTGGACGGACAAACCTACTAAGCATACACTGGCTGCAGTCCTAAGAACATTTTCCTAGGAGTAAGTCCCACAGTCAGTTTGGTGTAGTGATTAGGAGCAGGGGGACTCTAATCTGGAGAACCAGGTTTGATTCCCCACTCCTCCAGCTGGGTGACCTTGGGACAGTCACAGCTCTTCCAGAGCTCTCCCAGCCTCACCCACCTCACAGGGTGATTGTTGGGGGGATAATAATAACAGACTTTGTAAACCACTCTGAGTGGGTGTTAAGTTGTGCTGCATATATAAATCGAATGTTGTTGTTATTATTATTATAAAACAGAACTTCAGAATAGACTGCTTAGACTTGCTCTGTCGCCTATCCCAAAACAACTACAAAGTCTATGAGTTTTAATGATTAAGTATTACAAAAGAACTTCAGTGAGATATATTGCATTTTCAAAATAGCTAACAATGTTCTATGCGATATTGGTATAACAGAAACCATATTTTTCTCATTCAACCTCAGAAACAGCTCATGAAATCTTCACCATGATTACCTCATCATATTCCCAATTTCAAAGTCAATTGAATGATAGATACACTGTTATTGTTAAGTACTATCAAGAGTCACCAAACATCACAACTATGTTTTATCCTATGTACTTAAATAGCAGCAATTCACTTGGAATCCTCACTCCTCTCAGGAAATTCATTAATAATTCACTGATTTTTTGTCCAACTCCCAGAACTGGTGGGTACCATTTCCTGCTTTTAGCTCAACTATATTGTTTATATTTTTAACAACTTAAAGCAATACCCTTTTGGGACAACAAAATCAACTCACATATCATTGGGGGCATTGTAAAGAAAAACAAATATTTACTTAAATCTTACTGATTTTAGACCAATACAATATTCATATATGTACTACAGTTTAAGTTTATCGTTAACCAAGACATTTTTGCAAGAAGCGCCAGGATCAACCCTGGCATGACTTGCCTGGGAGTGTCACATTTGCCTCTGGCACCCCCTCGGACACCTCCCATCACAAACGAGACCGCTACATACCCTTGAAGGTAGTTTCAGGTGGGTAGCCCTGTTGGTCTGCACTAGAAGAGCAAGATTCGACCCACGAGATTTCCTGGGTATCCGAAGAAGGGAGTTCTGACTCTTGAAAGTTCACACCCTAGAAATCTCGTTGTCCACTAGACCCGATTGCCCTTACCCTTCAAGGGATTTGCCAACCCCAGCAAGGTGCAGCCATGACTTCCTCGCGCGCCCTCGATGGCTGGCGGCGAACGGAACCCCTCCCCATTGTGTGGCGTGCGCCCCCCCCCAACACTTGGTTCGCCGGAGGAGAAGCAGCCAGCTCTAGAGGGGTACAAAACCGAAGTTCGAGCCCTAAATCACGCGGAGAAGGAAGCAACGCCGCTGAAGTGGAAGACATCCAGTCGCTCCCCCTCACACTCAGAAGAAAGGGGGCTCCCCGGGCAGACGCTTGCCCCGCGCGCCCCATGTCCCCTTCTATCATTAGACAAACATAACGCATTCCTACTCCTTCCCCCCGCCCCCGTGGGCCAGCCGCACAGGGCCTCCTTTCCCCACCTCACGGCGCCGTCACTCACTCTGTATCCCGCAGAAGGAAAAATGCGTGAGGGAGCCCAGCAGCACCTTGCCAACTTCTCGTCGGTACACTCTGAAGGCGCGCGGAAAGCTTGGAAGCGCAAGCGAAGCGAGGTAGGCGGAGCCAGGAGCGCTTGACTTTGGACCAATCACAGGGAGTCAGAGGAGGATGGGGGTCGAGACTCGGAGCAAAGGGAAAGTTGCTGCAAGTTTAAAAGGTGCGCTGGGTGAGTTGTGCGTGGGTAGCAGGGAAGGTCGGAGAGCCTGTTGCCATCGCTAGGATGGCGCTTTTTTCCTCTGGAAAGAGCGGAGAGCGCGAAGTCCAAAGGAGCGGGCCTGCCGCAGCCCAAAACGAGTCGTCTTGGGACGCCAGCGTTTTTTGGCCTCAGTTTCCGCAGACCAGAGGCCACTTCACGAGTCTAGCTTACGGAAATTTGGGAGAGAATAAAGATTGGCCAGTCATTCCGGTGCTGGGTATCCATTTGCTAAATAAAATTAGCTAATCACGCTTTCCAAGTGAAATAATGGAAATTCTCACATTTAGAAGTTTAATGTCTTGAAATCCGTCTGTCTTGTTTCTTTTAGGCATTTGCTCATTCCTGAGAGTCTCAGCTTCCCTTATTATATTTTATTTTTGAGGCCTTCCTTCCCTCCCTTTTAGCTTAATTACATCAACTATTTAGGGAAACCTAAGAGTTGCTTATTCCTTTAAAGATTCTGACAGCCCTTATGTTGAATAATAGCCATCTTTCTGACCAATGTAGGGAGCAGAGAGAAATCTTTCCTGTTCTTTGGGAAAGGCATACTGAAAACTCATGCAGAGCTTTACATATTCTTGGAAATCATGTGCGCATCTGGACATTACTTTCCATGTTAGAAGATACACTGGGCTATTCCTCCCTCATATTGTTATGTGTACACACACATTGAGCACAAACAAGGACCTGGAGAGAGAATAGGAGTGACAAAGAAAGTGGAGGATTGTATTATGCATCCTTGTATTAATCTGTATAGGGAAGCAGTCTGGCATAGTTTCCAAGCAGTAGTTTTAGACTTGTACTAGCCTGGAGGGTTTAGAGGTTCCTGGGAGAATGCTAGAAAAAGACTATAGAACTATACGAAGACTTCAGACCCACCAGGAAAAAAGGCCAGGGTTGAGAAGAAAAGTGGTGGTAGTAGAACTGAGCAAAAGGCATTGAGTGCAGTTAAAAATGAGCAGTAGGAAGAAAGCTGAGAAGCTCTTGTAGCCATGTGAAGTCCTTTTTCTTAGGAAAAACCAAGAGAACAGAGTACTGTGTCCATTGGTGCCTTGATTGAATCAAAAGACTTAAAATAAGTCAGTATTGCCCAATTTTAAGAACCACCCTGATGGATCAGAGACCACCAGTGCTCCTTTTAGTCCAGTATTGTTTCATATAACAGCCAACCAGTTGCAGGAAAACAATATAGAGACCAAGGCTTTCCCCTGATGCTTCCTCCTAGTACTGGCTTTCAGAGGTTTATTGCCTTTGAATATGGAGGTTCAATTTACTCACCATGGATAGTAACTATTGATGGACCTCTCCTGCAGGAATCTGTTTAACTCCTTTTTAAAGACATTTACACTTGTAGCTAACTTTAAAAAAAAAAATTATTGGTGAGTACATCATTAATACATACAGTCCCCCTCCTACTGAATTTATTTCAACCCCCACCCTTTCCCTCCCCCCTCCTTATAGACTTCCAGCAGCTTTCCAACCCTTAACCTATCTTATTACTTAACTTATTTTCTACTATATTCTTCTAAAACATACATATATTGTATCTCTTAATCTAAGCCTATTCATATTCTTTTATATATACTATATCGTCTCCACGAATATATCCATTGTCTACATCATTAATTGAACTATGTATTTTTAATATAGTCAAACTAATAATATTACTAGCTTAGGTTGATTAATAGCCAAATTTTCCCATTAATGGTAAAGTTACTTCTCTCTTCTATTTCTAAAATCACAAATTAACAGTTCTCAAACTGCCACAATCCTCCTTTCACATCCCATTTTTTTTCTAAATATTGTTTCAATTTTCCCCAGTCTGCAATATATCCTCCTGGATCGAGATCTTTCAGTTTTCTTGTCATTTTGTCCGTTTCTGCCATGTACAGCAATTTATATATCCAATCTTCTATAGTTGGTACTTCTTGCACTTTCCATTTCTGCGCATATAAAAGTCTCGCCACTGTAGTCATATAAAACAACAGTATTCTATACTGCTTTGGAACATCTTCCATTCCCAAGTTCAGCAGCAACAATTCTGGGTCCTTATTTATTTGGGTTTGCAAAACCTCATTAATTACTTTAGTTATATCTCCCCAGTATTGCTTAGCTACCTCACAAGTCCACCACATATGATATAATGATCCTTCATGCTTCTTACATTTCCAGCATTTATCTGACATATTAGTATTTCCTAGTGCAATTTTCTTTGGTGTTAGATACCACCTATACATTATTTTATAGACATTCTCTTTAATATTGGTACAAGTTGAAATCTTCAACGTATTTTTCCATAAATGCTCCCAAGATTCCATTGTTATTTCTTTATGAAAATTTATTGCCCATTTCACCATCTGGACTTTAACTATCTCATCTTCCGAGTACCATTTTAAAAGTATTTTATAAATTTTTGAAATTTCTTTTTTTCCTTCTTGAAGAATCACTTCTTCTAATTCCGAATTTTCCAATCTTATTCCACCCTTTGAACAGTCCGAGTTATAAAGATCTCTTATTTGCCGGTATTGGAACCATCCATAGTGAGAAGATAACTCTTCTTCCGTTTTAATTTTTGACATTTTATGTTCCATCGACATTATCTCTTTATAGGTTAGACATTGTTGTTCATTATAAACCGCCCTCAGATCTATTACTTCATATGGTACTACCCATGAGGGAATACCACCTTCCATATAGTTCTTATATTTCTTCCAGATTGTGAAAAGGCTTTTTCTAATGTAGTGATGCAAAAACATAGTCTGCTTTAACTTTATCATACCACAAATAGGCATGCCATCCAAACAGTTTTTTATATCCTTCCAAAGCCAGCAGTTTACGGTCTTTTAACGTTATCCAATCTTTTAACCAAACCAAACAGATTGCTTCATAATATAATCTTAAATTTGGCAATTGCAGGCCGCCTCTTTCTTTCGAATCTTGTAACACCTTCATTTTCACACGAGGTTTCTTGCCTGCCCACACAAAGTCCGAAATTTTTCTTTGCCATTTATCAAATTGTTTGTAGTCCTGAATGATTGGAATTGTTTGCAATAAAAACATCACACGTGGTAGCACATTCATCTTCACTGCTGCTATTCTTCCCAACCATGACAAATTTAATTTATTCCATTTTATCAGATCTCTTTCTATTTGTATCCACAATTTCTCATAATTATTTTTAAATAAATCTATATTTTTCGCAATCAGCTCAATTCCTAAATACTTTACTTTGTTAGCTACTTCACAGTCTGTAATCTCCATCAATTCTTGCTGTTTTTGCTTTGTCATATTCTTACAAAATATCTTCGACTTCTTTTTATTCACATAAAATCCAGCCAAATCTCCAAATTCCTTTATTTTGTCCAGTATTTTTGGCATACTGTATATTGGATCCTCCACTATTAACATTACATCATCCGCAAATGCTCTGACTTTGTAGGAGAATTCCTTTATTTTTATGCCTCGAATTGTTTCGTCCTCTTGTATTTGAATTAACAACATTTCCAAAATCAGAATAAACAACAATGGAGACAATGGGCAACCCTGTCTCGTACCTTTAGTTATTTTCAATTTTTTAGTCGAATCGTCATTGACTACAATCGCTGCACACTGGTCTTTATAGATTCCTTTAACTGCTTGTATGAACTTATCTCCCATTTGCAACTTTTCCATAGTGGCAAACATAAAATCCCAATTCAGATTATCAAATGCTTTTTCAGCGTCCACGAAAAAGAAACCAACTTCCGTGTCACAATGCTTATCGTAATATTCAATAGCATTTATCACTGTCCTTAAATTATCCTTAATTTGTCTATTAGGTAGAAATACAGCCTGTTCCTCTGCAATAAATTCCAACAGCCATCCCTTTAGCCTCTCCGCCAAAATTTTCGCAAATATCTTGTAGTCATTGTTCAATAACGAAATTGGGCGGTAATTTTTAACATTGGTCAAATCTTATCCATCTTTCGGGATCAGCGATATATTGGCTTCGTTCCACGAATCAGGGATCTTTTGGCCCTGCAAAATTCCATTCATTACCTCTCTCAGGAAAGGTACCAATTCATTAACCATCGTTTTGTAGAACTTAGCTGTTTTTCCATCCAGACCTGGTGCTTTCCCTAATTTAGTTGATTGTATGGCTTCTTTTATTTCCTTTTCTGTCACTTCCCTGTTTAGCTTTTCTTTCCATTCCTCTGAAATTATTGGAAGCTTTATTTTCTCCAGGTATTCCACTATTGAGTCTCTCTTCACCTCTTTTCTTTGGTACAATTTTGCATAAAATTTTAAAAAGGCTTTACTAATAGCTGATTGGTCCAGCCATGTTTTATCATCTTCTTGAATCATAGTTATAGTTCTCTTCTCCTTTCTCTTCTTTAATTGCCACGCTAAATATTTCCCAGGTTTATTTGCACCTTCAAACGACTTCTGATTCATTTTTTTCAAATTCCACTCCAATTCTTTATTGTTCATTGCCATCAACTGTTCCTGCAGAATTTTTATGTCCTGATAAATTTTCTTCTTCCCTGGTCTTCTCTTAAGTTGTATCTCTTTGGCTTTAATTTTCTCCATAATTTCATGTCTCTTTTCTTCCTTTCTCCTTCTATCCCTTGCATTCAAGTCCATTAATATTCCTCTTGTCACAGCTTTATAGGTGTCCCATACCTTGTAGGTTGGTACATCCTTATTCATATTATATTGTATAAAAAATTTGGTCTCCCTCCGTAGCAACGCAATATTTTCTTCTGTCTGCAGCAAATCCTCATTTATCCTCCATCCTCTTCTTTTGGTATTTTCCCCAAATCTCCACATAATCGGGTTATGATCTGAGCCTACCCTAGGTACTATCTCCACATCTTTAGTCCATACCGCCAATTCTTTGGAGGCCCAGATCATGTCAATTCTTGATAGTGTGAAATGTCTTGCTGAATAAAATGTATATTGTCTATTTTTAGGGTTTTGTCTCCTCCATACATCTTCCAGACTTACTTGTTCTTTGATCGCAAAAAAAGATTTTGGCAAAAGTCCTCTTTTTTATGTGCACTTTTAGATTTCTTGTCTTCTTCCAAGTGTGTAACTCCATTGAAGTCGCCTGCCAGGATTATTTGATCATAGGTCAGTTCATCTAACTGTTTCTGTAAATCCTTGAAAAAAATTTCTTTCGCACCATTAGGCGCATAAATTCCAATCACCAAAGTCTTCTTTGAGTTCCAAATCATTTCCACTGCTATATATCTGGCTTCTGTATCACATAAAACTAATTTGGGCTGCAGCTCTTCCTTTATGTACAATACAACTCCTCTCTTCTTTTTGGAAGCCGCTGCAAATTCATTTCCAAGTTTTGCAGGTTTTAAATATTTTACATCCTGCTTTTTGATATGTGTCTCTTGCAAACACACTATGTTACATTTTTGTTTTAAAAGCCAGTGGAATATGATCTTACGTTTAGAAGGTGAATTTAGTCCGTTTACATTCCAAGATATAATTTTACACTCCATGATCAAATTTTAGCTCTCTTTGGTAAGACTTTTTCATTGTCTTTAATAAACATTTCCATCTCCTGACCAGATCTGATATTCCTCCAAACTCCACCAAATTTGAAAGCCAGCCCATCAGGTATTTCCCATCTGTATCTAATTTTCAAATCTTTTAACATCTGGACCAGCTCTCTATACTTTTCCCTCTCCAACAACACCGATCTGGGCAGCTCTTTCATGATTCTCACCGCTTTCTTGTCGACTTCTAATGGATCCTGGAATTGTTTACTCACAATTGACTCTCTGATGCTTCTAGTTGTAAATTGCATGATCATATCTCTTGGTAGCTTCTTTTGAGCTGCAAATTTTGAATTAATCCTGTATGCCACATCCAGAAGAGCTGCTATTTCCACTTCCTCTTTGCCCAGGTAACCTGACAGAATTTCTGTAATATGCTCTTGGGTTGATTTTTCCAAAACTTCCAGGATCCCACGAAATCTAAGTTGTTTTTCCATTTGTTTACATTCAGCTGTGGCCATTCTTCCCTTCAGTCCTCTCATCTCCGTTCTATGCACATCCGCCAAGGTGTCAGCCGCGTTTTCTACTGCGTTAACTCTCTGCTGTGTGACTTGTAAGTCTTTTTGGACTTGATCCATATTCTTGGATAGTTCTACCATCTCCGATTTAAATGCCTCTTTAAAGTCCTTCAAATTTTTCGCCATCTCTTGCATCATATCTTTAAGCTCTTTATTTCCTTCCATAACTTTTTTCTCCATCTCTTTATTTCCCTCTGTAACTTTTTAATCTAAATTTTCCAGCGCAGTCTGCCAGTCCTTTTTCGACATCGTGGGGCTAACTTTACTTTGCTCCCATGAGTCCACTCTTTTCCTTAACTCTGTGGCGCAAATTTATTCTTTTATTTTTAAAAGTCCGAATTTAAATTGTTTTTCCAAAAGTTAGAGTTTACGAAATCCAAAATGCCGGGCGTCTTTTCTCTATGATCTTATTTGAGGCAGCCGCCCTTACCCTTATCCAACATGTCCTACTTCCGTTTTCCTTGAAGTCAAAACTCTGCCCTTCTTCAAAATGGCAATATTCCACTTCCGTTGGTTACAAGCCGCTTCTCGCCCGTCTCTTTATGGTTGTGATGCACTTCCTGTTCCTCTCCGTTGCAAAGCAGCTCTCACGATACTGAAACTTTCTCACAGTCCACTATCTCCTCCAAGCCGCAGGTATGTAAACAATATTAATTTTTACGCTCTAACTTCTCTTTAAAAAGTCACTTCTTAGCAATTTGTATGCCGGAACTTTCTCAGTTATATATTAAGTCTATCGCAGTTGCCTAATTCTCTTTATCACTTTATTTCTTATTGTAATCTGTCCCGTACTGAGAGATCACAATCTTTACCTTCTTAAACATTTCTCTTGGGTTGTAGTCACTGCTTCAATTATCCAATCGATTCAAAGTACTTCTTTGTGTTGCTGAAGCTTGGGCATGAGGGTCTTATGTCAGAAATTGACTCCTGAGCCGCTGCAGTGATCTTGGCTGTCTGTCTATGAGTGGGACCTCAAGGGTGGATGGGGGATCGTTGCATAGACCCCCCCCTCACACCCGAGATCAACACACTCTCGAGATCTTGAGCGTACTTGCTTGTTCTCCGCCTGAGAACAGGGGGCTATGGGCAATTTGCACCCCTCCAGCCCCTACAAACAGCGGCACGGACAGCTCAGCTCCCTGAACTGCGTTAGACCTTCATAGATCCCAAACTGGAAGTCTACTTGTAGCTAACTTATTGTTACCTAATTGTGGTGCAGCAGATGTCACAATTTAATTACTTAAGTATTTCCTTTTGTCTGACTTATACCTACTGCCCATCAAGTTCATTGGGTGATCCCAAGTTCTAGTATTACAGGTGAGGGAGAAAAATCTATCCCTCTTCTCCACTCTGTGTCTAATTTTATAAACCTCATCCCCCTACCCCGTCTTTCTTCTAAAGGGTCTCAAACTTTTCGGCCTTTTCTCCTAGGAACAGTGTTTCAACTCCCTTAATCATCTTGGATGCCCTTTTCTGTACTTCTTTCAGCTCTGCAATATCCTTTCAACATACAATAGTCATACGGTACACAATATTCCAAATGCAGGCACACTATTGTTCTGTACAAGGGCCTTAAAATATTGGCTATTTTATTCTCAACCCCTTTCCTAGTAATCTCCAGTATGGAGTTTGCCATTGTCAAGCTGCGCACTTCACTTTCACAGCTATCCTCAAGCTCTTTCAATCCTGAGCCCTTTCCGCACTGCACTTTTAAGTTGGTGCCTCTGTGTATTCTTGCCAATCAGTGCTGAATCAGTTTGGGCTCCTGGCATCCTGCACTACATGACCTCAAGGTGACTTGGTGTCTGCTGACGAGTTGAGATGTGTTTGAAACTGCCATTTGTGGGGGATGGAGCTGACATCACTTTAAAAAAAAATTGTGCATGCATCATAACATTGCAATGTTGGAGCCCATTCCCACCCCCTCCCCGCATCCCTGTTTTTGCTGATTGGGCTGTCCTGTGCCCACTGGAGAGGCAATTGGTGGCAGCGTTCTAGAGGAACACATACTTTTTGTACTTGTTCCACTCCCATTGTCTGGGGTCTACAGCCCAGCCCCTCGACTTACCTGGAGAAAAGGACAAGAGACCCCCCAGGAGACAACTGCCCAGCTGCCTCAACAGACAGTTGTCCAGGGTGGACCAGTCACATCACACCAGCAGTAGAGTCAGGGGGCCCAAAGGCTTCAGAGAAGGCAACACAGCCTGCAGCAAGTGTAGGAGGGGAAGAGCCAGAGGGGGAAGCCAGTCAGGGAAGGACAGCCACACCCAGCATCAATGGAAGGCAGCCCAGATGCTGGCACCTCAGGAGCAAGGCCAGGGAAGCGCAGCCACGCCCAGCATCAATGGACAGGCAGCCCAGATGCTGGCACCTCAGGAGCAAGGCCAGGGAAGCGCAGCCACACCCGCCCCAGTAGACAGGCAGCTCAGATGCCAGCTAGGGTGGCACCTCATGAGCAAAGGCAGAGACGGCCCAGGCGTATCATCTGGAAAAGCCCTGCCAGCCTGGTCCTGCAGGAAACACTGAAGGAGAAGGTGGGAGGAAGGAAAGGAAGCACACCTGGAGGAAGCCTCAGCTGGGACACGTTTGCGTTCAGCCCCACCCTGCTAGAGAGGCAAGGAAGGCCAGGGGGAATTAGTGAAGGGCAGGAACACTTAAGAGCACACACAGCTGTTCAGCATCAGGAGAGGGAAGGAGCTTGGTGTGCTGGAATGCCGGCAGGGAGTCTGCCAAGAGCCTCTCTGAACGTCTGGAGTTCAACCAAGTTGACGGGGGAGCAGGTAGGAAGCATAGTCCAAGGAGCCGAATGCAAGGGTCAGAGCAGAACTGAGTTGCAGTAAACCGGGCGGGTCTGTGCACAGGTGCTTCTGCAATGAGGGACAGGGCGTCCTGGCTTAAGAGCTCTCACCTGCAGGGCAGTGCTGCACCCTATTACAACTCAAGGTTGTTACGTCGTTGTTTGAGTACCTGAAGCCTTGCACTTCGCCTCCTTTCCTGTGCAGCAAGACGCTGTCTCCCTCTGCGCTGCCTATCAGGTTCAGGGGAGCTGGGTGGAGATTCTGCCCTGGACTCAGGAGCAGGTGCAGGTAAGGGAACAGCCTCTGTCCTTGAGTCTGCCCTGGATTCCTCAAACAGCTCTGGCAAGGGTTCCTGCTGCTCCATTCCCTTCTGGTCTTCCAAGCAGCTGCCTCTGGAGGGGCTTGGAATATTACCACTCCTGTCATCCTCCCCGAGGTCTTCATCCTCTGAGGACTCAGAGGCCACAACACTTGGAAAGAAGGGTGGAGGCAGCTAAAGGAAACCCTATAAAAGCTGACTCAGGAGAGTGCGCTTGGTGGGTTGTGTAGGAGTGATGGAGTGGAGTTGGAGTGCAGTGTGGGAGGAGGCGAGTTGATGAAGGAGGAGATGGTGGAGATCAAGGGGGATGACTGGAGCAGGTTGAGCAGGCCAGTGAGTGGACTGAGAGGGAGTCTGGGTGAGGTATACCGCCTCTCCTTCCACAGAGCAGGTTCCTGCAGTATCCCTGCCACCCCGTTGATGTCAGGGCTGGGCATGCTGGTGCCCCGTCCAGTGGCCTACGCGGCAAGCCCTGACACCTATTTATTATTTTTTTTTAAAGCCAAGAAAGAGTTGTAAGGGTGCCACTTCATTTGCTTCCTTCCTCCTGGCTTTAAAAGCCAGGAAAGGGTTAAAAGGCTTATGTTTCGTCCGCTTACTCCCTCCTCCTTTAAAAAGCCAGTAAAGAGTTAAAAGCCTGTGCTGCTTTCTCCCTCCTGGCTATAAACACTCTCATTTTTTTTTAAGCCAGGGAAGAGTGCTTCCCTACTGCTTGTTTCTCAAACAGCTATGCAAAAAGCTCCCTCCCTCCTGGGCCATTCTCCAGTGGTCCGGAGTGGGGCAGTCAAAACCTCTGGGTAGCTCCTCCTCCGTCTCTTACGCAGGGTCGGACGAATCTTGCAATCCTCGGGGGAGGGGCTCCCAGGCTGCTCCAGTTTTTTCCAGCCCTGCTCTGCAGGTGGACGTGGAATTCTTCGCTCCGTGGGAGCAGCGATCCTTCAAAAGAGAGAGAGAGAGAGAGAGAGAGAGATGTGAGCTCACCGGGGAAAGGAAGGACGCGTTCCTCCAACCCCTCCCTCCCCCCTCCTCCATTCCGAGCACCAGGATTTGGGCGGCTCAAACGCCGCGGAGGTGAGCAGCAGAGCCGACGATCCTAGTTAGCTAGGACCCAGCTTCTGCAGAGGCACGAGACATCAAAGCGGCTGAGGACGCTGCAAAAGCCGCGGGAAAGGGAAGAAGCCTGGAGGGGTTTCCGAGCGGCGGAGGCCTCATAGATCATGTCGGAAACGTGAGTAAATTCAATGGACCCCATGGAGAGGCCTCGGAACCTCAAGGAAGCAGCCGGGGGGAGGGGGAATCTTCCCTTAGGCCTTTTCAAGGGCTTGGGAACAGAGACGGCCTTAAGACCATGAAGTGGCAGCAAACAGCCTGAAGGTTTTCTTTTTCCCGAGTGCCCTCTTTCTTTAGGGCCAGTTAGGGGAATGTTTCATTAATCTGAGAGCCCTGACCCCAATGGTTCAAGCAGCTTATCTGGTCAGATTTTGGAAGCTAAGTAGGGTCAATGCTTCCTTATTTGAGACTCTTGATCCTTGCAGATCCACGGGGGTATAGGGGTACCTAGGCTCAGGCTGCACAGTAATGCTTGCCCATGCTTATCTTCACTTTAGGCAGGAAAATTTTGGCGGGAATGATGTAACAGGCCGGTGCAGCAGAACAGAAAGTGGCTGAGTCTGCTTTCAGTAGCATGGAGTCCCCAAAGTTGCCGAGAGAAATACACCCCTCTCAAGGGGAAAGTCTGGGAAGTAGTGACCCTGACCTGGCAGGTCCAGAAGCAAAGGCAAACATTCTAGCCTGGCTGCAAGCAGAAATTAAAAAAGGAATAGATGATGCAGTAAAAAATTTGAAAGGGCACCCAGCCTCCCATAAGAAAGACAAGCAACAACCAAGTACCTCCAAATTAAAGCCAAAAAGAGGAAAGTGAGGGAGTGGGTAGATGAAGACTCCAGTGACTCAGATGATTCCCTAGAAGGTTCAGAAACATCCCATAGGTCATCAGGGAGTGATGAAGGGGAATTATCTGAGGAGGAAGAGGTGGATACTAGCCAAATGCAATGTAGGCTTTTCCCACCTGAAATGTATTCTAAGCTACTTACAAAAGTATTGAGAGCTCTGGAGATATCACAATCTGTTGCAGGTAAAGAGGAGATGGAATCCTCCTACCCCCAAGGTCTTGAGAGAGCACTACCTAAAATGGGGCCCAAGCATTCAGGCGTGCCCTTGCCAGCCATTTTCCACGACGTTCTAAAAATGGAATGGGATAATCCAGCAAAACCTAAGCTGTATCAATCTATATTTCACAAATTCTATTCTTTGAGTCCGGATGACGCCAGAAAGATCAAGCTGCCGATTGTGGATGATCCTGTTACTAGCCTGGCAACAACTTCGGTCCTACCTATGGATGCAGAGGGCATGCCTAAGGACCCTCAGACAAAAAGATTGAACAGGCCTTACGCAGGGACTTTGAGGCATCCGCAGCATCCCTGAAGTCCTCAGCAACTGGGTCTTTGTTTGCCAGAGCAGCCTATACCTGGGCCTCAGATCGGGCAGCAGCAGGCAGAGGAGTCCCCAAGGAAATCAAAAACGAGGTGAAGAAAATAGCCCTAGCAGCAGCCTTTGCAGCAGACGCCACCCTGGATTCATTCCAAATGTCTTCCAGGGCCATGGGCTTTAACGTTGCAGCCCGAAGGAATATGTGGTTGAGAAACTGGGACGTGGATCAACAAGCCCGTAGCAGGGTGGCAGCGATCCCATACTCGGGTTCCAAACTCTTCAGAGAGGCTTTGGACAAATATTTGGTGGAAAACGCAGAGAAGAAAAAAGTGCTACCATCAAAGAAAAGGGACACGAGGTACAAAGGAAGACACTCCTTTCGAGACTTCAGAAGGCCAGCCAGCCAGAGCACTGACAGACCATTCAAGAGCAGGTGGCAAATCAAGTCGAGATCCGATGCCAGACCCTTTGCCTTCAGAAAGACAGCCATCCAATCCAAAGGACAGAAGAAGAACAACCAAGCATGACTATCCGTGTCACGGGAAGGCAGGGCAAATTGGGGGTCACCTTCAGGTTTTTGCGCCCCAGTGGAGACAAACTGTATCAGACAGATGGGTACTGGAAACAGTATCCAAGGGCTATTCCTTGGAATTCGAGAGGGTACCAGCCAGACACTTCATTCAAGTGCTTCGGAATCAATCACAACAGAAACATCGGAAAATAAAAGAAGCCATCAAGCACTTGCTACAGATCAAGGCGATAGAACCGGTGCCAACACAATTCAAGAAGCAGGGGGTGTATTCAGTTCAGTATTCAGTATTCAGTATTCAGCCCTGTACTGGTATTTTCTTCTGTCTGCAGCAAATCCTCATTTATCCTCCATCCTCTTCTTTTGGTATTTTCCCCAAATCTCCACATAATCGGGTTATGATCTGAGCCTACCCTAGGTACTATCTCCACATCTTTAGTCCATACCGCCAATTCTTTGGAGGCCCAGATCATGTCAATTCTTGATAGTGTGAAATGTCTTGCTGAATAAAATGTATATTGTCTATTTTTAGGGTTTTGTCTCCTCCATACATCTTCCAGACTTACTTGTTCTTTGATCGCAAAAAAAGATTTTGGCAAAAGTCCTCTTTTTTATGTGCACTTTTAGATTTCTTGTCTTCTTCCAAGTGTGTAACTCCATTGAAGTCGCCTGCCAGGATTATTTGATCATAGGTCAGTTCATCTAACTGTTTCTGTAAATCCTTGAAAAAAATTTCTTTCGCACCATTAGGCGCATAAATTCCAATCACCAAAGTCTTCTTTGAGTTCCAAATCATTTCCACTGCTATATATCTGGCTTCTGTATCACATAAAACTAATTTGGGCTGCAGCTCTTCCTTTATGTACAATACAACTCCTCTCTTCTTTTTGGAAGCCGCTGCAAATTCATTTCCAAGTTTTGCAGGTTTTAAATATTTTACATCCTGCTTTTTGATATGTGTCTCTTGCAAACACACTATGTTACATTTTTGTTTTAAAAGCCAGTGGAATATGATCTTACGTTTAGAAGGTGAATTTAGTCCGTTTACATTCCAAGATATAATTTTACACTCCATGATCAAATTTTAGCTCTCTTTGGTAAGACTTTTTCATTGTCTTTAATAAACATTTCCATCTCCTGACCAGATCTGATATTCCTCCAAACTCCACCAAATTTGAAAGCCAGCCCATCAGGTATTTCCCATCTGTATCTAATTTTCAAATCTTTTAACATCTGGACCAGCTCTCTATACTTTTCCCTCTCCAACAACACCGATCTGGGCAGCTCTTTCATGATTCTCACCGCTTTCTTGTCGACTTCTAATGGATCCTGGAATTGTTTACTCACAATTGACTCTCTGATGCTTCTAGTTGTAAATTGCATGATCATATCTCTTGGTAGCTTCTTTTGAGCTGCAAATTTTGAATTAATCCTGTATGCCACATCCAGAAGAGCTGCTATTTCCACTTCCTCTTTGCCCAGGTAACCTGACAGAATTTCTGTAATATGCTCTTGGGTTGATTTTTCCAAAACTTCCAGGATCCCACGAAATCTAAGTTGTTTTTCCATTTGTTTACATTCAGCTGTGGCCATTCTTCCCTTCAGTCCTCTCATCTCCGTTCTATGCACATCCGCCAAGGTGTCAGCCGCGTTTTCTACTGCGTTAACTCTCTGCTGTGTGACTTGTAAGTCTTTTTGGACTTGATCCATATTCTTGGATAGTTCTACCATCTCCGATTTAAATGCCTCTTTAAAGTCCTTCAAATTTTTCGCCATCTCTTGCATCATATCTTTAAGCTCTTTATTTCCTTCCATAACTTTTTTCTCCATCTCTTTATTTCCCTCTGTAACTTTTTAATCTAAATTTTCCAGCGCAGTCTGCCAGTCCTTTTTCGACATCGTGGGGCTAACTTTACTTTGCTCCCATGAGTCCACTCTTTTCCTTAACTCTGTGGCGCAAATTTATTCTTTTATTTTTAAAAGTCCGAATTTAAATTGTTTTTCCAAAAGTTAGAGTTTACGAAATCCAAAATGCCGGGCGTCTTTTCTCTATGATCTTATTTGAGGCAGCCGCCCTTACCCTTATCCAACATGTCCTACTTCCGTTTTCCTTGAAGTCAAAACTCTGCCCTTCTTCAAAATGGCAATATTCCACTTCCGTTGGTTACAAGCCGCTTCTCGCCCGTCTCTTTATGGTTGTGATGCACTTCCTGTTCCTCTCCGTTGCAAAGCAGCTCTCACGATACTGAAACTTTCTCACAGTCCACTATCTCCTCCAAGCCGCAGGTATGTAAACAATATTAATTTTTACGCTCTAACTTCTCTTTAAAAAGTCACTTCTTAGCAATTTGTATGCCGGAACTTTCTCAGTTATATATTAAGTCTATCGCAGTTGCCTAATTCTCTTTATCACTTTATTTCTTATTGTAATCTGTCCCGTACTGAGAGATCACAATCTTTACCTTCTTAAACATTTCTCTTGGGTTGTAGTCACTGCTTCAATTATCCAATCGATTCAAAGTACTTCTTTGTGTTGCTGAAGCTTGGGCATGAGGGTCTTATGTCAGAAATTGACTCCTGAGCCGCTGCAGTGATC
Organism: Eublepharis macularius; assembly: GCF_028583425.1. Classification (NCBI taxonomy): domain Eukaryota; kingdom Metazoa; phylum Chordata; class Lepidosauria; order Squamata; family Eublepharidae; genus Eublepharis; species Eublepharis macularius. Next base: position 73,728,540 of record NC_072797.1, on the reverse strand, counting down.
TTGGCTGTCTGTCTATGAGTGGGACCTCAAGGGTGGATGGGGGATCGTTGCATAGACCCCCCCCTCACACCCGAGATCAACACACTCTCGAGATCTTGAGCGTACTTGCTTGTTCTCCGCCTGAGAACAGGGGGCTATGGGCAATTTGCACCCCTCCAGCCCCTACAAACAGCGGCACGGACAGCTCAGCTCCCTGAACTGCGTTAGACCTTCATAGATCCCAAACTGGAAGTCTACTTGTAGCTAACTTATTGTTACCTAATTGTGGTGCAGCAGATGTCACAATTTAATTACTTAAGTATTTCCTTTTGTCTGACTTATACCTACTGCCCATCAAGTTCATTGGGTGATCCCAAGTTCTAGTATTACAGGTGAGGGAGAAAAATCTATCCCTCTTCTCCACTCTGTGTCTAATTTTATAAACCTCATCCCCCTACCCCGTCTTTCTTCTAAAGGGTCTCAAACTTTTCGGCCTTTTCTCCTAGGAACAGTGTTTCAACTCCCTTAATCATCTTGGATGCCCTTTTCTGTACTTCTTTCAGCTCTGCAATATCCTTTCAACATACAATAGTCATACGGTACACAATATTCCAAATGCAGGCACACTATTGTTCTGTACAAGGGCCTTAAAATATTGGCTATTTTATTCTCAACCCCTTTCCTAGTAATCTCCAGTATGGAGTTTGCCATTGTCAAGCTGCGCACTTCACTTTCACAGCTATCCTCAAGCTCTTTCAATCCTGAGCCCTTTCCGCACTGCACTTTTAAGTTGGTGCCTCTGTGTATTCTTGCCAATCAGTGCTGAATCAGTTTGGGCTCCTGGCATCCTGCACTACATGACCTCAAGGTGACTTGGTGTCTGCTGACGAGTTGAGATGTGTTTGAAACTGCCATTTGTGGGGGATGGAGCTGACATCACTTTAAAAAAAAATTGTGCATGCATCATAACATTGCAATGTTGGAGCCCATTCCCACCCCCTCCCCGCATCCCTGTTTTTGCTGATTGGGCTGTCCTGTGCCCACTGGAGAGGCAATTGGTGGCAGCGTTCTAGAGGAACACATACTTTTTGTACTTGTTCCACTCCCATTGTCTGGGGTCTACAGCCCAGCCCCTCGACTTACCTGGAGAAAAGGACAAGAGACCCCCCAGGAGACAACTGCCCAGCTGCCTCAACAGACAGTTGTCCAGGGTGGACCAGTCACATCACACCAGCAGTAGAGTCAGGGGGCCCAAAGGCTTCAGAGAAGGCAACACAGCCTGCAGCAAGTGTAGGAGGGGAAGAGCCAGAGGGGGAAGCCAGTCAGGGAAGGACAGCCACACCCAGCATCAATGGAAGGCAGCCCAGATGCTGGCACCTCAGGAGCAAGGCCAGGGAAGCGCAGCCACGCCCAGCATCAATGGACAGGCAGCCCAGATGCTGGCACCTCAGGAGCAAGGCCAGGGAAGCGCAGCCACACCCGCCCCAGTAGACAGGCAGCTCAGATGCCAGCTAGGGTGGCACCTCATGAGCAAAGGCAGAGACGGCCCAGGCGTATCATCTGGAAAAGCCCTGCCAGCCTGGTCCTGCAGGAAACACTGAAGGAGAAGGTGGGAGGAAGGAAAGGAAGCACACCTGGAGGAAGCCTCAGCTGGGACACGTTTGCGTTCAGCCCCACCCTGCTAGAGAGGCAAGGAAGGCCAGGGGGAATTAGTGAAGGGCAGGAACACTTAAGAGCACACACAGCTGTTCAGCATCAGGAGAGGGAAGGAGCTTGGTGTGCTGGAATGCCGGCAGGGAGTCTGCCAAGAGCCTCTCTGAACGTCTGGAGTTCAACCAAGTTGACGGGGGAGCAGGTAGGAAGCATAGTCCAAGGAGCCGAATGCAAGGGTCAGAGCAGAACTGAGTTGCAGTAAACCGGGCGGGTCTGTGCACAGGTGCTTCTGCAATGAGGGACAGGGCGTCCTGGCTTAAGAGCTCTCACCTGCAGGGCAGTGCTGCACCCTATTACAACTCAAGGTTGTTACGTCGTTGTTTGAGTACCTGAAGCCTTGCACTTCGCCTCCTTTCCTGTGCAGCAAGACGCTGTCTCCCTCTGCGCTGCCTATCAGGTTCAGGGGAGCTGGGTGGAGATTCTGCCCTGGACTCAGGAGCAGGTGCAGGTAAGGGAACAGCCTCTGTCCTTGAGTCTGCCCTGGATTCCTCAAACAGCTCTGGCAAGGGTTCCTGCTGCTCCATTCCCTTCTGGTCTTCCAAGCAGCTGCCTCTGGAGGGGCTTGGAATATTACCACTCCTGTCATCCTCCCCGAGGTCTTCATCCTCTGAGGACTCAGAGGCCACAACACTTGGAAAGAAGGGTGGAGGCAGCTAAAGGAAACCCTATAAAAGCTGACTCAGGAGAGTGCGCTTGGTGGGTTGTGTAGGAGTGATGGAGTGGAGTTGGAGTGCAGTGTGGGAGGAGGCGAGTTGATGAAGGAGGAGATGGTGGAGATCAAGGGGGATGACTGGAGCAGGTTGAGCAGGCCAGTGAGTGGACTGAGAGGGAGTCTGGGTGAGGTATACCGCCTCTCCTTCCACAGAGCAGGTTCCTGCAGTATCCCTGCCACCCCGTTGATGTCAGGGCTGGGCATGCTGGTGCCCCGTCCAGTGGCCTACGCGGCAAGCCCTGACACCTATTTATTATTTTTTTTTAAAGCCAAGAAAGAGTTGTAAGGGTGCCACTTCATTTGCTTCCTTCCTCCTGGCTTTAAAAGCCAGGAAAGGGTTAAAAGGCTTATGTTTCGTCCGCTTACTCCCTCCTCCTTTAAAAAGCCAGTAAAGAGTTAAAAGCCTGTGCTGCTTTCTCCCTCCTGGCTATAAACACTCTCATTTTTTTTTAAGCCAGGGAAGAGTGCTTCCCTACTGCTTGTTTCTCAAACAGCTATGCAAAAAGCTCCCTCCCTCCTGGGCCATTCTCCAGTGGTCCGGAGTGGGGCAGTCAAAACCTCTGGGTAGCTCCTCCTCCGTCTCTTACGCAGGGTCGGACGAATCTTGCAATCCTCGGGGGAGGGGCTCCCAGGCTGCTCCAGTTTTTTCCAGCCCTGCTCTGCAGGTGGACGTGGAATTCTTCGCTCCGTGGGAGCAGCGATCCTTCAAAAGAGAGAGAGAGAGAGAGAGAGAGAGATGTGAGCTCACCGGGGAAAGGAAGGACGCGTTCCTCCAACCCCTCCCTCCCCCCTCCTCCATTCCGAGCACCAGGATTTGGGCGGCTCAAACGCCGCGGAGGTGAGCAGCAGAGCCGACGATCCTAGTTAGCTAGGACCCAGCTTCTGCAGAGGCACGAGACATCAAAGCGGCTGAGGACGCTGCAAAAGCCGCGGGAAAGGGAAGAAGCCTGGAGGGGTTTCCGAGCGGCGGAGGCCTCATAGATCATGTCGGAAACGTGAGTAAATTCAATGGACCCCATGGAGAGGCCTCGGAACCTCAAGGAAGCAGCCGGGGGGAGGGGGAATCTTCCCTTAGGCCTTTTCAAGGGCTTGGGAACAGAGACGGCCTTAAGACCATGAAGTGGCAGCAAACAGCCTGAAGGTTTTCTTTTTCCCGAGTGCCCTCTTTCTTTAGGGCCAGTTAGGGGAATGTTTCATTAATCTGAGAGCCCTGACCCCAATGGTTCAAGCAGCTTATCTGGTCAGATTTTGGAAGCTAAGTAGGGTCAATGCTTCCTTATTTGAGACTCTTGATCCTTGCAGATCCACGGGGGTATAGGGGTACCTAGGCTCAGGCTGCACAGTAATGCTTGCCCATGCTTATCTTCACTTTAGGCAGGAAAATTTTGGCGGGAATGATGTAACAGGCCGGTGCAGCAGAACAGAAAGTGGCTGAGTCTGCTTTCAGTAGCATGGAGTCCCCAAAGTTGCCGAGAGAAATACACCCCTCTCAAGGGGAAAGTCTGGGAAGTAGTGACCCTGACCTGGCAGGTCCAGAAGCAAAGGCAAACATTCTAGCCTGGCTGCAAGCAGAAATTAAAAAAGGAATAGATGATGCAGTAAAAAATTTGAAAGGGCACCCAGCCTCCCATAAGAAAGACAAGCAACAACCAAGTACCTCCAAATTAAAGCCAAAAAGAGGAAAGTGAGGGAGTGGGTAGATGAAGACTCCAGTGACTCAGATGATTCCCTAGAAGGTTCAGAAACATCCCATAGGTCATCAGGGAGTGATGAAGGGGAATTATCTGAGGAGGAAGAGGTGGATACTAGCCAAATGCAATGTAGGCTTTTCCCACCTGAAATGTATTCTAAGCTACTTACAAAAGTATTGAGAGCTCTGGAGATATCACAATCTGTTGCAGGTAAAGAGGAGATGGAATCCTCCTACCCCCAAGGTCTTGAGAGAGCACTACCTAAAATGGGGCCCAAGCATTCAGGCGTGCCCTTGCCAGCCATTTTCCACGACGTTCTAAAAATGGAATGGGATAATCCAGCAAAACCTAAGCTGTATCAATCTATATTTCACAAATTCTATTCTTTGAGTCCGGATGACGCCAGAAAGATCAAGCTGCCGATTGTGGATGATCCTGTTACTAGCCTGGCAACAACTTCGGTCCTACCTATGGATGCAGAGGGCATGCCTAAGGACCCTCAGACAAAAAGATTGAACAGGCCTTACGCAGGGACTTTGAGGCATCCGCAGCATCCCTGAAGTCCTCAGCAACTGGGTCTTTGTTTGCCAGAGCAGCCTATACCTGGGCCTCAGATCGGGCAGCAGCAGGCAGAGGAGTCCCCAAGGAAATCAAAAACGAGGTGAAGAAAATAGCCCTAGCAGCAGCCTTTGCAGCAGACGCCACCCTGGATTCATTCCAAATGTCTTCCAGGGCCATGGGCTTTAACGTTGCAGCCCGAAGGAATATGTGGTTGAGAAACTGGGACGTGGATCAACAAGCCCGTAGCAGGGTGGCAGCGATCCCATACTCGGGTTCCAAACTCTTCAGAGAGGCTTTGGACAAATATTTGGTGGAAAACGCAGAGAAGAAAAAAGTGCTACCATCAAAGAAAAGGGACACGAGGTACAAAGGAAGACACTCCTTTCGAGACTTCAGAAGGCCAGCCAGCCAGAGCACTGACAGACCATTCAAGAGCAGGTGGCAAATCAAGTCGAGATCCGATGCCAGACCCTTTGCCTTCAGAAAGACAGCCATCCAATCCAAAGGACAGAAGAAGAACAACCAAGCATGACTATCCGTGTCACGGGAAGGCAGGGCAAATTGGGGGTCACCTTCAGGTTTTTGCGCCCCAGTGGAGACAAACTGTATCAGACAGATGGGTACTGGAAACAGTATCCAAGGGCTATTCCTTGGAATTCGAGAGGGTACCAGCCAGACACTTCATTCAAGTGCTTCGGAATCAATCACAACAGAAACATCGGAAAATAAAAGAAGCCATCAAGCACTTGCTACAGATCAAGGCGATAGAACCGGTGCCAACACAATTCAAGAAGCAGGGGGTGTATTCAGTTTTCTTCATCGTCCCAAAAAAGAACGGGGAGATCAGGGCCATTTTGGACCTCAAATGGCTGAACCTTCACATAAGATCCAGAAAGTTCAAAATGGAAACGATGAAATCCACCACCGGAGCCATGTAGCAGGGGGACTTTTTGGTGTCCATAGATCTGTCAGAGGCCTACTTGCACATCCCTATACACCCCTCTCACAGGAGGTACCTGTGTTTAGCCTACGATGCGGAGCATTACCAGTACAGGGCTCTCCCCTTCGGTCTGAAATCCGTGCTGAGGGTGTTTACCAAGGTGCTTGTAACGCTGGTGTCCTTCCTCAGAGTCCAAGGTATAGCCCTGTCCCCTTATCTGGACGACATCCTGATAAAGGCACCTTCTCTACAATCAGCACAGACGGCGGTATCAAGGACATTAGATTGCTTGGAGGATCACGGTTTTATTGTGAACCGACAAAAGAGCATACTGTCCCCAACTCAGAAGATCATTCACCTGGGGGTGACAGTGGATACAGTATTGGACAAAGCCTTTGTATCTCTGGAAAGACAACAGAAAATTCTTTCCCTGATCAAGTCCGTACAAGCGGGCAAACCAGTGGAGATAATGCAACTGGCCAAGCTTCAAGGCATGATGGTGTCCTTCCAGGATACGCTACAGTGGGCCAGATTTCACACCAGACCATTGCAAAGGTTCCTGCGCCCATACCAGCAGGTCATATGTCACAAATGGCACAGACTAGTGGAGATTCCCCAGTCATTGTTCAGGGAGCTGAACTGGTGGCTGGATCCGAACAGATTTACGGAGGGATCACTACTCAGGGAACCGAACAGAATACCGATAACAACAGCCGCAAGTCTGGTAGGCTGGGGAGCCCACATAAAGGGCAGAGTGGCACAGGGAGAGTGGCTTCCCGAAGAGAGAGAGGCAAACATAAATCTTCTGGAGCTCAAAGCCATAAGAAACGGAGTGTCGGAGTTTGAAAATGACCTACAGGGCAGTCATGTGATGGTACACACTGACAACATGACAGCGAAGGCCTACATAAATAGGCAGGGAGGCACCAAGTCCAAGCTTCTGACCAAGGAGGCGGAGAAGATTTTCTTCTGGGCGGAGAGGAGCATACAATCGATAAAGGCAAGCCATATCGCAGGACAACAGAACATCATGGCGGACTGGCTGAGTCAGAACAGAATCGACCAGTCCGAATGGACTCTGAACAAACAGGTATTTGCGCTAATATGCCAAAGGTTCAGCTCCCCAGAAGTGGTGTCGCGCACAGGGCTGGGCACAGCAGGCAGGAGGCTCACTGGTACTGCAGGGCTAGACACAGCAGGCAGGAGTTCAGTATTGCAAGACAGCAAACCAGGGTCCAGGAGTCAGGCCAGGTGCCAGGGTCAGGCTATCAGTCAGGGAGTGAGAGAGCGGCAGGCAGAAGAGTAGTCAATAGGCAGGCCAAGGTCAAGTCCAAACAAGCAGTAGAGCAAGGTACACGAACGTCCAGGTAGCAGGGAGTGGCGAGCTGAGTTGCTTCCACGCTTGGTCTTCTCAGCGTCTTCCTTTATTGCTGTTCTAATGAGGGCCAGCTGTTGCCTCTCCCTCGAACAGCTCTGCCCGGCGTTGTGCTATTAGCCGGCTACTCCTCCGCCTTTCCAGAAACGCTGCCTTATCTCTAAGTTTCCTCCTTTCAGCTGGCCCCAGAGGCTCGGATTTCGCTCTAGCCCTGGGGGAGTCTTTGTCTCTTACAGCCTCTGTGGAGGTTTCTGGCTGTTCCTCGTCCCTGACAGTCTCTGCAGAAGCTCCAGGCTGTTCCTGCTGAATTCCCTCTGGAGCAGCAGCAGTAGTTTCTGACTGCTCCTCCTCTCCCATAGCTTCTGCAGGGGCTTCCGACTCCAGAGGAGATTCTGCTGGCCCTTCCTGCTCATCCTCTGAGGAGGACTCTGAGGCAGTAGGTAAGGTGGCCAGTCGGGGCTGGGGCTGACTCATGACACCATCCCCCCTCCCAAGGCCCCCTCCACCCAAGGGTCCGGGTTTGCTAGGGTAGGTCCGATGGAATTGGCGGATGAAGCGGGGTGCGTGGAGGTTCTCGGCCGGTTCCCATGATCTATCCTCGGGTCCATAGCCCTTCCATTCCACCAGGTACTGCAGACGGCCCCGGTGCCAGCGAGAGTCCACGAGCCGTTCTACCTCGTACTCTTCCTGTCCGTCCACCAGGACCGGGGGAGGCGGTGGTACAGGTTCACGGAGGGGGTGTGGAGGTGCTACCGGGGTGAGCAGGGAGCGATGGAACACGGGGTGGATCCGGAGTGTTGGCGGGAGCTCCAATCGGTAGGCAACAGGATTGATCTGGGCGGTAATTCGGTAGGGCCCGATGAACCGGTGGTCCAATTTCTGGGAGGGCCGCTGTGACCGAATGTGCCGAGTGGAAAGCCACACCGAGTCCCCCACCTTCAAAGGGTCCCCTTCCTGCCGTCGCCGGTCCGCGGTTGCTTTGTAGGCCCGTTTGGCGCAGTCTAACTGTTCCCGCAGAACCAGGTGTAGGGCCTGCAGCTCCTGGACAAAGTCATCTGCTGACGGTACTGATGAGTTTGGCGTTGTTCTGGGAAAGTAACGTGGGTGGCGTCCGTAGGTGGCCAGGAACGGGGTCTGGCGTGTGGAGGCGTGCACTGAATTGTTATACGCAAACTTGGCCATGGCTAGGAGGTCTGCCCAATCATCCTGCTGGTAGTTTATATAGCAGCGCAGGTATTGCTCCAACGTGGCATTGGTCCGCTCCGTCTGCCCATCGGACTGTGGATGATGGGCCGAGGACAGGTGAACCTGGGTTCTGAGCAGTGTCTGGAGGGCCTTCCAGAAACGTGAAGTAAATTGCACCCCCCGATCTGAGACCAGGTGCCGGGGAATCCCATGGTGCCGGAACACGTTTTGGACATACTGGTATGCCAAATCTTTGGCTGTAGGCAGCGATGGGCAAGGTACGAAGTGGGCCAGCTTGGTGAATAGGTCAACAAACACCGCAATGCATGTATGCCCTTTAGAGGGTGGCAGGTCCGTGACAAAATCCATGGAAAGTTTCCCAGGGCCCCTCGGGTGTGGGCAGCGGTTGTAACAGTCCTGTTGGCTTCCCTGGAAGGTCTTTGGCCCGCCGGCATGTATCGCAGGACTGCACGTAGCGAAACACGTCCACCTGCATACGGGGCCACCAGAAATCCCTGGACAATAGGTGCAAGGTCTTGTATCTCCCAAAGTGACCAGTTGCTAGGGTGTCATGAGCAAGCTGCAGTGCCTCCCCTCGTAGAGCACCTGGGGGAACATAGACTTGGCCTTCATATGTAAGGAGGCTCTGTTGCAGGAGGTAGCCTGGGGGGTCTGGCTGCGCGGGGTCCTGTAGTCCCTGGGTGATGCGTTGTGTCCAGGGGTCCATGCTTTGAGCTTGCCGGATCCGATCCCGCAGGGCATCTGGGGCATTGGTGGCTGCAAAGCACTCAGGAGCCAGAATGGTTGTGGCTGGCGGCTTCTCTCCTGCCTGCCGGCTGAATTCAGGTTTCCGGGACAGGGCATCCGCCAACTTGTTCTGTGAGCCAGGGATGTATTGGATAGTAAATTTAAAGCGGGAGAAGAACAACGCCCATCGGATTTGGCGTTGCGTTAGGTTTCGGGTGGTTTGCAGATGTTCTAGGTTACGGTGGTCTGTATATACCACCACCGGGTGCCGAGCTCCCTCCAAATGGTGCCGCCAGGTCTCAAAGGCAGCCTTGATGGCCAACAGCTCCCTCTCCCAGATAGTGTAATTCCGCTCGGCTGGGGTGAGCTGTCGGGAGTAGAAGGCACATGGTTGGGACACCTCGTGGGAGGAGCGTTTTTGTGCTAAGACTGCCCCCAAAGCGGTGTCAGAGGCGTCAGCCTGCACTATGAACGGGAGGCTCGGATCTGGGTATACAAGGACCGGTCCAGTCGTAAACCGGGTCTTCAGGGTTTGAAAGGCCTGTTGGGCTTCCGGGGTCCATTGGAATGGCAGGCGGGGCCGTGTCAATCGGGTCAAGGGGACGGCTAGTGCAGCAAAGTCAGGGATGAACTGTCGGTAGTAGTTTGCAAACCCTAAGAAGCACTGAACCTCTTTACGGTTTCGGGGAGCCTGCCAGGAGAGTACCACCTCGACCTTAGCGGGATCCATCTGTACTCCTTGGTTGGACACTCGGTGTCCCAGGAACTCAACTTCTTCCCGGTCAAATTCGCATTTATCGAGCTTGGCATACAACCCATGCTGTCTAAGTCTCTCCAACACAGAACACACATGCTCCCCATGCCTGGCAGGGTTGCGGGAGTAAATCAGAATGTCATCCAGGTACACGATGACATAGTGGTCGAGGAGGTCCCGGAACACGTCGTTGATGAAACGCTGGAAGACCGCTGGCGCGTTACATAGGCCGAAGGGCATTACCAGGTACTCGAACTGGCCATAACGAGTCCCAAAAGCTGCCTTCCATTCATCCCCTGACCGTATCCGGATGAGGTTATATGCTCCCCGCAGGTCTAGTTTAGTGAACCGAGTTGCTCCTCGGAGCCGCTCTAAGAGGTCAGGGATCAGAGGTAGTGGGTAGCGGTCTCTGACTGTAATCTGGTTAAGGGCCCGGTAATCGTTGCATAACCGCAAGTCCCCTCCCTTCTTTTTGACAAACAGGACTGGTGCAGATGTCGGAGAGGCTGAGGGTCGGATAAACCCCCGCGCTAGGTTTTTTGCCAAAAAGTCCTTGAGGGCCACTCGTTCTGGCTCCGACAATGAGTACAGGCGTCCGCTGGGGAGGGGTTTATCAGGAATCAGGTTGATGGCACAATCGTAGGGTCTGTGCGGAGGTAGTTGATCAGCCCCCTTCTCCTCGAACACGTCCGCGAACTCTGCATAGCGGGGCGGCAGCAGGGATCCCTGGACCTTGGCATCTGCGCTGGCGAGCAGCTTCGGGAGGGGATCCGGCTTCCTGGTCGGGAACTGGACGACTTGGCGCTTCCAGTCGATGAGCGGGTTGCTGCCCACGAGCCAGGTCAGCCCCAGCACCACCGAGAAGTGCGGCATGCAGACTACATCGAACTGGACGCGGTCCCGGTGGCCTTCCACAACTACCTCCACCAGCTCAGTCTCGTGGGTTACTGGACCGGATTTCAGTAGCCGCCCGTCGATGGCCTCCACTAGGGCAGCAACGGGTTTTTCGTGCAACGGGATGTGGTGCTGATGGGCAAACTGCCGGTCCATGAAACTCCGGGAAGCGCCAGAGTCGACCATGGCGCGGGTTTCCACGCGCCGCCCGTCTGGCAACTGGATTTCTAGGTGGAGGAGGAGGTGTCCCCCTCCAACGTCAAGGGCCCCATTGGTGTAAACCTCTCGCCCCGGTCCGCGTGGGTCCGCGAGCCTGGGCCGGTCTTTTGCGGCACCTTCTGGGTGGCGCTTTTCCGGGCAGGCGTTGGCATAGTGGCCGGCCCCGCCGCAGTACAAGCACAGCCCCTGGGTGCGTCGCCTTGCTTTCTCTGCGGCCGTAAGACGGGGTCGGGCGCCGCCCAGCTGCATGGGCTCCTCCCCTTCCGCCCCCTTAGGAGCAGTGGGGGTGGAGGAGGGGCCTGCAGGCACCGGCCGGGGCACCCTTCCCCACCAGGCCCCTTCACTGCGCGCCTGTCTCCGGGCTTCCAGGCGCTGGTCAATGCGCTGGCACAGCACAACAAGGTTTTGAAGGGAACTGGGGCGTTCTGTTCGGGCTAGCTCATCTGCAACCTCATCAGACAAGCCCTCTATGAACTGGTCCTGCAGCACTGCCTCGTTCCACGCAAGGTCCTGAGCCAGTAACTGGAATTCCGTCGCGTAGGTGGCCACGGACCCCCGTCCCTGACGGAGCCGTCGGATGCGCCGGTTGGCGCTCTCAGCCTTAACGGGGTTGGCGAAAGTTTGCTGGAGCCGCTCCACAAACCCAGTGTAGTCTTGCAGCAGCGGCGATGATTCCAGGAGCAGAGGGGTAGACCATTTGGCCGCCTGGCCTTTCAAGAGACTCAGGATGAAGCCCACCTTGGTCTTATCATCAGGAAAGTCTCGGGGGCGCAGGCTGATGTACAGCTGGCACTGGGCTAGGAAGACAGGAAACTCCTCCACATTGCCCGCGAACTTTTCTGGTGGACTCACCGGGCACTTGGGCGTGGCCGGCGGCGGCACTGCCGCAGCTTGCTGCTGAAGCTGTTGCTGGAGCTGAGCCACAGCATTGCTCAGTTGGGTTACCGTCTGCTGCAGCGTCTGGTTCTGAGCTACAAGTGCAGCAGCTGTGGCTGCATCCATGCTGCCAGTAGCTGCTGAGTTGTGGGTGGAAGCAACGTGTCGCGCACAGGGCTGGGCACAGCAGGCAGGAGGCTCACTGGTACTGCAGGGCTAGACACAGCAGGCAGGAGTTCAGTATTGCAAGACAGCAAACCAGGGTCCAGGAGTCAGGCCAGGTGCCAGGGTCAGGCTATCAGTCAGGGAGTGAGAGAGCGGCAGGCAGAAGAGTAGTCAATAGGCAGGCCAAGGTCAAGTCCAAACAAGCAGTAGAGCAAGGTACACGAACGTCCAGGTAGCAGGGAGTGGCGAGCTGAGTTGCTTCCACGCTTGGTCTTCTCAGCGTCTTCCTTTATTGCTGTTCTAATGAGGGCCAGCTGTTGCCTCTCCCTCGAACAGCTCTGCCCGGCGTTGTGCTATTAGCCGGCTACTCCTCCGCCTTTCCAGAAACGCTGCCTTATCTCTAAGTTTCCTCCTTTCACCTGGCCCCAGAGGCTCGGATTTCGCTCTAGCCCTGGGGGAGTCTTTGTCTCTTACAGCCTCTGTGGAGGTTTCTGGCTGTTCCTCGTCCCTGACAGTCTCTGCAGAAGCTCCAGGCTGTTCCTGCTGAATTCCCTCTGGAGCAGCAGCAGTAGTTTCTGACTGCTCCTCCTCTCCCATAGCTTCTGCAGGGGCTTCCGACTCCAGAGGAGATTCTGCTGGCCCTTCCTGCTCATCCTCTGAGGAGGACTCTGAGGCAGTAGGTAAGGTGGCCAGTCGGGGCTGGGGCTGACTCATGACAAGTGGACCTCTTCGCTTCTATAAAGAACAGACAAGTACCACAGTTCTTCTCGAGGTACAGCGAATCAGAGGCGATGGGAGTTGACGCACTGTCTCAGGAGTGGCCACAATGTCTTCTTTATGCCTTTCTTCCACCGAAGATAATACACAGAGTGCTTCAGAGGATCTTCGATCAGAAGGTGGATGTCATTCTGATCACATCCTTCTGGCGGCAGAGGCCCTGGTTCCAGGACCTAAAGAGGATGTCTCGCGAGGAACCGTGGACTCTGCCATGCAGGGAAGACCTTCTGACACAAGGGAAGATTTGGCACCCAGACCCAATATCCCTAAGGCTGACGGCTTGGAGGTTGAACATGGCCAGCTTAAGGACTTAGGATATTCAGAAAGGGTGATTTCCACGATGTTGGCTTCAAGGAAAGGATCTACCAACAAAAGCTATAATAAAACATGGCAAATTTTCAATGACTGGTGTGTCAAGGATGGTGGGAACCCGATGTTGGCGCCCGTGAAACAGGTTCTCCTGTTCTTACAAGATGGATTGGACAAAGGGCTTAGTACCAGTACGGTGAAACAGCAGGTGGCGATCTCGGCCATCAGGGGAACCAAGACCGGGACATCCCTCACTGCACACCCTCATATCAAGAGGTTCTTGAGAGGGACCACGTTGCTGAATCTCCCTCAAGTGCATCATTTTCCTACCTGGAATCTGAATTTGGTGTTGAGCGCGCTCACTAGGGAACCCTTCGAACCAATGGCAACTTGTTCCCTGAAGAATCTGACACTTAAGACAGTCTTTCTAGTGGGCTTGACCTCTGCTAGGAGGGTGTCAGAAATAGGGGCACTTTCGGTAAATAGGGACCTATGTATTTTCCATCAGGATAAGGTAGTGTTGAGAACAGATCCTGCCTTTATACCAAAAGTAAACTCGTCCTTCCATAGGGGGGAGGACATCGTCTTGCCTTCCTTTTGTACAAATCCCAAACATGGTAAGGAGAAGGTGTGGCACAGGCTAGACGTTAAAAGGGCTCTGAGTTTCTATATTGATAGAACAAGGCAGATACGTAAAAGGGAGAGCATGTTTGTTTCGTTCAGACGGAATACCATGGGAGAGAGAGTAACGGCATCTACGCTGAGTAGATAGATTAGGGAGTGTATTGGGTTAGCATACAAAGCCAGGGACCTTCCGCCTCCAGAAGGCATCACTGCCCACTCCCTCCGAGGGACAGCCACCTCTGCAGCATACAGATCTTTCCCATCCCTGGAGAAGATATGTAAAGCTGCAACTTGGAAATCAGTCCACACTTTCACCAAGCATTAGAGGATAGATCAGATGGCCTCGGCTGACGTGGCCTTTGGCAGGAGGGTGCTACAGCATGTCCTAGACACACAGAATACCCGCCCCAGGGAACACTGCTATGCATACATCCCAGAGGTCTTGACTGCCCCACTCCGGACCACTGGAGAATGGAAGATTTTATTCACTTACCATGAAGCTTCCTTTCTCGGTGGTCCAGGAGTGGGGCAGTCACAATCCCGCCCGGTACATGAATGGTTAGGTAAAGCAATTATGTAAGATACAAGGGCAGAAGAAACGGATTGACATCCCTGTTTAGGTTAATTCACTTGGGGTGTAGTTGTACTGTTACGTTGTGGAATGGTTAATCTGTTAACGTTATAGTTACCTGAAGCAGGTCAGTAACAGCCTGGAAACGAACTTTATGGGGAATCGATGAGGGCTTGAAAAGGAACTGGAGCAGCCTGGGAGCCCCTCCCCCGAGGATCGCAAGATTCGTCCGACCCTGTGTAAGAGATGGAGGAGGAGCTACCCAGAGGTCTTGACTGCCCCACTCCTGGACCACTGAGAAAGGAAGCTTCACGGTAAGTGAATAAAATCTTCCATTCACACACATATTTGGGTTTTTTTCCTCTTTGGCATTAGGAGAATCCTGAAACACGCCAGGTAACCAGGAGGAGGTAGCGAACAAAGCAGCAATGTTATGACTCTTTCCTGGTTTTTTTTTAAAAGAGAGTACATAGCTGGGAGGGAGGAAGTGAACAGAGTATCAGCCTTATGAACCTTCCCTCACTTTTAAAGCCGGGAGGGAGGAAGCAAATGAAGCAGCGGCATTACAGTTCTTTCCTCGCTTTAATGATTAAAATGGCAGAAAAGGAGTACAGAGAGCTGAAGAGCGTGAGAGTGGTTACCAGTGGGCAGCCAACTAATCTGCACCTGAGAAAAGGAACGGGGGAGAAGAAAGAAAAATGTCACAGTATGTATGTAGGGGGAAAACTCAGGAAAGACAACAATATTTGATTCTGTGTCTCATGACTCCCTTGCACATGTAGAACTTTGGAGATCATGGGGAGCAGAATGGAAACTGAACCACTGCAAAATGACCATGTGGAAAGGGCCTTAGTCTCTACCATTTCAGAACCCATGAATATATATTTAAAGTTAGTATCTTTCATTTTAATGTACATTGCCTTACACTTAACAACAGTGAACTTCATTTGCCACATTATTGTCCACTAACCCAATTTAGACAGATTCTCCTTTAGCTCTTCACAATCCACTTTGGTTTTCATCATCTTGAATAATTTGGCATCATCTGCAAACTTGGCCATTATGGTGCTGACCCCCAAATTCAAAATCATTTATGAATTAAATAGCACTTGTCCCAGCGCCAATCCTTGTGGGATCCTGCTGCTTTCTTCTGTACAATGTTGCAAGAACTGTCTATTTA
Source organism: Eublepharis macularius (assembly GCF_028583425.1). NCBI lineage: Eukaryota > Metazoa > Chordata > Lepidosauria > Squamata > Eublepharidae > Eublepharis > Eublepharis macularius. The sequence continues at coordinate 73,713,268 of NC_072797.1, read as the reverse complement.
TTCCTATTCTTTGCTTCCTCTTTAACCAATTTTTAATCTATAAGAGGACCTGTTGTCTTATCCCATGACTGCTAAGATTACTCAGGAGTCTTCGGTGAAGTACATTGTTAAAAATCTTTTGGAGTTATATAAGTCTACTGGTTCATCTTCCTGCATGCTTGTTAATCTGCTCAAAGAACTCCCACCAGGTTGGTGAGACAAAACTTCCCTTTGCAGAAGCCACACATTCTCCATAAGTAGGTTTTGTTCCTCTATGTAGCTAGTAACTCTGTTTAATAAGTTTCTACTAATTTACCCTGAAGAAATATTAGCCCAGCTGGCCTGTAATTCTGTGGATCCCCTCTAGACCAGCGTTATAACAAATGCTGACCCATTTGCAAAGGCTCCTCAATTCATTTAAAGACCTAATGCCCAAGAATTAACCAGTCATTCAGGAACAGCACAAGGGCAGCACAATCACGGACAGAACTCCTGCTTTCACAAGTAACTTGACCAATTCAAACTCTGATTCAACCCTTTCGGGTGTACTGTGTCCAATTGGAAAATCCAAAAAGCCTCCTTAGTAGTAGTTAAGATTAGAGAATCTTATGTCCTTAATCACCTGCAGGACCGTAAAACAAAATTCCCTAGGATCTTTGTGCATTTCCAAAAAATGCTGCACTAAGGGTGCGTCCAGGACCCTATTTCTAATTCTAGAAATGTGTTCCTGTACTCTAATTTTAATGGGTCTTGAGGTGCTCTCTCTATATAGAAGATCACAGGAACATTCGATGATATAAGTGACCCCAGAGGTACTACATGTAGAAAAATCTCTGAGTGATAAAGCCCAGCCAGATGATTTGCAAATAAATTGCTTTCCTGTAGCAGCTAAATTACAAACATTGCATCAATGACACTTATAGTGTCCAGAAGGTTGGGATCCCAGATCTCCCTGCCCCACTACTCCTGTCTCCTTACTGAAGTCCGAGTGCACCAAAGTGTCCCTCAAATTCCTGGTACGTCTAAATCCTATGCAGGGAGCGGTATTACAACCTGGGATGTCACTCAATAGGTGCCAATGTTTCTTGATGATCCTAGAAACATTTGTTGCTAAATGAGTGTATTCCAAGGACCACCAAAGGCTGCTGCTTTTTTCTTTGTTTCATTTGAAAGAGATCATCCCTTGCAACCCTGGTTGCTCACTTATTGGCCTTATCTAACACATCCCAAGGGTACCCCCTGTTGTGGAGATCCTGACACAATCTGTCTCATGCAAGCACATAATCTTGCTGCAAAGTAGCATTCCTCCTCAACTGGAGAAATTGCCCCACAGATAAATTACGTTTTAAATGGGGAAGATGAAAGGATTCAAATTGCGAATATGAGTTCCTATCTGTTTGTTTCCGGTAGGGACGTATGCTGACAGTATTTGAAGCATTCCTATATGTCACCATATCCAAGTAGTTGACGCTGTCCCTTCCAAACTGCCATGAATATTGTATATGAGGATTGACTGAGTTGAGCCACATGCCAAAGGACTCAACTGTGTTGCTATCATTGTACAAAAAATAGAGGTTGTCTATGTACCTACAATAATACAAAATATTGTGACAGTAGGGATTGTGATATTCATTCATAATAAATTGCTTTTTCTGCTTGATCATATATATATTTGCAATACTTGGGGTGGCAGCACACCCCATTGCAACGCCCTTCGCCTGCATATAGAATTGGTCATCAAAGCGAAAATAATTTTGCTCCAGAACAATGTCTAATAAGTTCAGCAAAAATAGGGCGGCAGGAATCTGATTGCATACAAGAGCTTCTTCAACTGCTTCTCTGGCCTTGTCATGGGGAATGGAGGTGTACAGGGCTGTCATGTCCATGATAAGTAGTACCCCAGAAGTTGGGATGGGGGTGTTCTCAACCGCTCTTATGAATTCTCTCGTGGCCTTTCTGGACAGGAGCTGCAGAAAATGTTCCAAATATTGAGAAAGGGGCTCTAGAATTGAATTAGATCTCGAGACAATAGGATGGCCTGGGGGCGGGTACCCAGTTTTATGAATTTTAGGTAACAGATAAAAAGTAGGGAGGCAGGGGTTCTTATTTATCAAAAAATTATGTCCCCTGATTAATTACCCCCACACCTAACGCCTCATCTACAACAATCCTTATGATTGTTCATGGAATCTCCTGTCTATGTACCTCAAAGATGTAATCCTCCATGTTTAAGAGCACAATCCCACCTCCCTTGTCCGCCGGTTTGATGACGATACTCAAATCGGTGGACAACCTTCTCAAAGCTCCCCTTTCTACTCTTCTCATGTTATCCCATCTGTTCCAGTCTCCCTGTTCCAACTTCTTCAACATCCCTAAGGACAACCCTTTCAAAAGTCTCAATGGCCGCATCCTGGATATTCGGGTTGAAAGTGGATGTAGATTTTAAAGGAACCTTGCCAGAGACTACAGAGCCAGAATCCTGTGCAAAAAGTTTTTTTTTTTTAATTTTACAAGCCGTGTCAATTTGAATAGATCAATCTGGGTCTGCCATGTGTGGTATTAAGGGGTGGGCACAAACCCCAAACCCCTATTGAGAACCCGTCTCTCAGTCTCACTCAGGGTTCTACTTGACAAGTTAAATACCAAATTTACCTCCTCCCTTTCTTTGGGGGTGGCCAGGAGTTCCTTCCTAAAAAATACTCCTTCTTCCTATGGGTGACCTCTCTATTTCTCAAGGATCAAATAGAGGGTCCTTCATCTCCCGATGTTTCCGCCTCTGAGGGACAGGAAGTCTCTGCATCCGAGGTAACCCCCACGTCCCTAGTGAAAGATACTCATGTTTAAAGGAAGACTCCCTGGCTATTCCACCACTGGCTATTCCACCACGTTCCCTTTCAAGTTCCTCGAGAATCAAACTCCGCGTCACCATCGATGCCTTTAAGTTGCTGGTGACCTTATCAATTTCCACCTTCAATTTCTCCGTTTCTTTCTTAGAGGTTTCCACCAATAATACCATCAAGTCCAGAGAACATTTATTCAGGATCGCAATCCAATTAAGTTTAAACTCCTCATCTTCCCTGAACATCCATGGCAGCTTGTTCATTCTCAATCCCCTAGGGATTTTGTTGGCCTTATGATATTCTATCAGGGAACCCACATGTGATTTCATCTTGATCTGTCTAATAAGCAAAAATTGCAAAGTATTCCAATCTTCATTACATGAACCTGGAGTTTCATTCAAGTAAGACGGTACATCCGCAAAAAATTGATTAATCTCTTCCACCAAACAGGCAAAGGTGCCTTGCAAAGACCCTTGCACGGTAGACATCCCCCCCCCCCAACACGGAATACACAATTTACACAGAAGGGGACCGCAGCTACCAACACGGAATTACAAATGGAAACAAAATGCAGAAAACAGTCAAAGTTACAAAGTCAAAGTACACCGTGTCAATTGTCTATGCAAAAATATCCTGCTTTAATTAAAGAGCCATAGGCTCACCTTCAACACCTTTTCCTTAAAGTGCACAGTGCAATTAGCAAAACAGTATTCCTCCATGACTAGGGATGACGCAGGTGGGTGGATGGGAAGGGCATGACTCATCCTTTGTCTTATAGAGGCCTTCCGCTTTTTTAGATGTGGTCATGGCTAATGCTGGTTTCTGGTAGAGTGTATTCATAATCTCCATGAACCCCTCGATTACTGTAAAGGCCATGCTAGACGCTGAATACAAATGCTGTAGGATTTTGTCCTTTCGCTTTGGGTTTGGCTGATGAAATGTCTATCTCCAACACCTCGGCCATTCTAATTAATTGCTCTGTGAAGGAGCGGAAATCATCTGCGGGCGACACCTTTCTAGACTCTCCCACAGCCTCATCTGGTGAGGGTTCTGAAGGCAGGGTAGGGCTACGCCTTTACTGGTATGGGTCTGGTCCTGTCTCTGTCTCCGACAGCTGGAAGGCCATTTAGTGAGCTGGAAAATGAATGAGGCCTCCTCAAGGGTGTTGGCGATGTTTCCCTGACTAGAACATCAGTGTGGTAGGCCTTCCCTAGTTCAGCCTCATAAAGTGAACGACCAGAGAGGTACCATCTTTCTCTCTCCTGGTAGTAAGGGTATCCTTGTAGGGATCTGCGAGAGGCCTGTTTCCTATGGGGAAGCTCTCCCTCTTCCTCTGAAGATAAGATCTACTTTGATCTGAAGCATAGAGATGAAGATCTGGAGCACAGGGATGGAGTAAGAGGGCGCTCCACAATTATCACCTCGCTCAGTAATTCCCTGTTTGGAGATGGTCCAGGTGGTTCTTCAGAGGAGCGGTGTTTAGTTTTCTTGGTACGTTTCCTAGGTGGTTTGTCTCCAACTGTCTTCTTGCCAGTCAAATCTGAGTGTTCTGCAGTTGGGTCTGGTGTTGGGATCGACTCCTTCAACTTTGAACGGTGGACTGCCATTGTCGGTTCCAAAGGAATAGGAGATCTCAGTTCCAATGTTGAGGGTTGGGCCTGAACCAGCTTCAACCCGGAGACAGACAGTGCTCAGCTGTGTGATGCCTTAGACCCCGATGGGCTGGCTCTCAGGTCCGTAGGTCTTGGCATTGAGGGCAACTTCGGATCTGACGATTTGGCACCATCAGCTGCTGCTGATTTCTTTGCCATGGGCATGGGTTCCACCACTGCCATGGCCTTTTCCCACAATGCCACTTTAAGCCCGCTGGCTTTCTCTGCATGGGCCTTCGTAGTGAAGATCTGACAGAGTTTGCAAGTCTGCATGTTGTGTCCTTCCCTGAGACACATTAAGCAGAGTGAATGCCCATCTGTTTTAGTCATTTTAGTGTTGTATTTTACACAATGCTTGAAAAGAGCATTCTCCGACATTTCTCCAATGCAACAAACAAGAAGAGCAGTGAAACTACTTAACTCGCACGAAGAAGCTAGAACCTCTCTATACGGTGGCAAAAGAGGAACTAAAGGTAGCACGGGACCTCCTAAGGGGCCATTTCGGCAGGAAAACAGCCAAGCAGGCGCAGTGGGAGGCAGGCCTGCACGTGCACAGTCCCATCTGGGACTGCACAGAAGACTGAAGATGAACATTCATCCTCCCATTTCACAACATTAGAGTCTTGATAAACTTAAAAGTTCAAGCTATCAAACAGATTACTGATAGTTTTGCTCAAAATATGAGTTATTTCTATACTGATTCTGCTTAACAAAGATGGTTATTTTATGTTTTATTGTATTAAAATACATATATCCCAACTTTTCTATAGTTGAAGACTAGAGATGGGCACAAACCGAAATACAAACCAAAATTCCGGTTTGTGAACCGGTGGTTCGTCAGAGCCCATTTCTGACGAACTGCCATGAATTTCAGGCTGGTTCGGTTGGTTCATTTTCTTGTTTGTCACTACAGGCAGCCTAGCGCCAATCAATCAGTTTCCTAAGCAACTGGAGATGGACTTTCTGCAGACCTGCTGACCCGGAAGTGACCTTCTGCTGACCCGGATGTGATGTTTTCACAAACCAAACGAACTGGTTTGCAAACCAGGGCGGATTCATGATTCATGAAATGCGACAGACTACGAACTGCATGGTTCATTTTTTAAGGGTTCATGCCCATCTCTACTCAAGATTCTTTTCACCTTTTCTATAGCTCAAGAATGCTTCCATCTAAGTCTGATGCATTTTATATTTGAGCTGCAACTATGCTGAAATGCATCTTGTAGCAATAATTTACCAAAAAAGTTGAACTGCATCTACTCATATCTGTCTTATGAATTTAAAATGAAGGCGACTGTTTACAGAATCAGTGAATGTACAGGAATAAAATGGTTACAGCACCAACCTTTATAATCTTACAGCTGAATGTGGAAAAGGAATCGCAGAGCAGCACGAAAATGGAAGTGTGGAACCAACCCTAAACACTTTCTTTACTTCTGCAACGCTATCGTATCATAATTGCTATTAAGCTTCCACTGTACAATGAGAGCTTGCTACACTAAAGCAATTGTTTGCTGGTGCAACAAGTTTCAGAAGCAGATTATTAAACTTAGGTCCACCAGACGTGATGGAGCTGGAATAAACAAAATAAGGCTATTATTAGTCACCCATGTGATCACCTTAACCACTTAAATCTCAATTACTTGAATCTCAATTACTTTACAAGTAATGCAGAGGAAAGAGAAGATTAATTGCACCAAAAAGCATTGCTAGTTCTGAGAGCTGTTTCAGTGCTTTTTTCTGAAAGACCAATAGTGTACATTATTGTAAAATTTAAATTCAGGTTTAGTGTGCAAAGATACGCATTCAACTACACGCTCCACAGAAATGTACTAAAAGCAGATTTTAAATTATACAAAATATTAAAGACTTAAAATTAATGTTCTGAGATTATTACAAAATTCATTATTCAAACCTGTCATTTTTATTTACACTATATCCATTCACAAACAAATTAACTTTACATGAAATAATGATACTTTTTTCATAAAATATTTTAGCAAAAAGTTTCTCATTTGCGTTGAGTAACCAGTCTCTTATCTAGTTTATACATTTTTCAAGGTTTTTGCACTTCTGAAATAAAAGTGTAACTCAAAACAGTTACATTAACTGATTTTAGCACATAGAAAATGTTGAAGGCTTTGTGCAGCTTTGTATTTGTCAAAACAGTTAATGTATACAATTATACAATTTTACATTTTGGCAAAAAGAAACATCAAAATCTTTACTTCAATAGACCTTTGATTTTTTCACTTATAAATCTATAATATATCCCACACACTACAATAATAGTCATTTTCTTTTTCATTCTTTTAAAATTTGTTTGCTTCAGAAAGATAATAACAAAGCTAAATACTATGTGCTGGAAAAAATTCAGCATCTTTGGGCTAAATGAAAACATATTAATGGGAAAGAGTAAATAACATTATTTATCTGCTTCCTGTAATTTACTTACACTTTAAATACAACTTTACAAAAGAGAGATTAGGTATCCTATGTAAAACATTCCAATAATTCTTCATATTAACACTAATGCTTCGCGTATGAAAATTTTAATATCCTAATATAGTTTTATGAGGGATGTATTCACACAATATTTGCATATTTTGAAACTGGGCTCAGAGTTAAAAATATATATATATATATTCTGTATATCTCTTGGTTTAAGGGAAACACTGCCATCCAGATGGCAGCAATTCAAGCATGGAAAGTCCCACAAGGTTTATCTTTTCAGGTCTCATCTTGATAGAGTTCAAACTGCAACAATGATAAAGTTGGATTCCAGGAATTAGATAGTGATGGTAGTTCAACTGTAAGAATGCCTTATAAAATACCTCCATACAGCAAGTCCCATTATAGCACAGAAATCTGCTTCAGAGGCAAAAGTTGGTTTTATACAAAGGCAAACCGTATTCACAGCCAATTAGGAACAGTAATTTGGCAACGAGGTGACATCATAAGACTTCCAGGTATCTTTACAGAAGGGTAAAAGAAATGACCATGTTCACCTACCTACATGGAATGAGGCATTATCACAAATTAAGAACAAAGAACACTTCAACAACATACACATTATAAATATTTACTGAATCTTCTAAGATTCTTTAGGCAAAACATTAGAAGGAACTTGTTAATCTTTAAGGCATTAGTGCATCAAGGACTAAAGCTCCAAGAAATAAATAGAAACACTGGAAAATGTTACTGTGGTACTATTTGTACAATCAACATACATTTATCAACTGCTTGTCAAATATTTTCCATGGAGAAAACAGAAATAACACCGCATTAGAGCATGAGTTTTACATCATTTTTCAACACTTCACTGAATGCACTAAATCGATCAGGCAAGACTCGCATCTTTACTGTCCCATCAGCTCCACATGAGAATATGTGATTTGCTGGTCCCGTCTCAATCTGCATGACACCTGTCCCAAGATTTCTGAAAATAGACTGTCGAGAATGTTCGTTGATAAAAGTATGAAGAAGCCCGAAGTTTGATAGACTCCATACCTTTAAAAGAAGGAAAACGTTTTCTTTGTAAAATTTTTAATTTTAGAAAGTCAGTATTGCTCGTCCATTCATGATCTGTACTGCTCCTATTAAAATTATTTCATGAACATCAAAACTCACATTATGAAGCAATAATAAAAAAATAGGATGCTAGAATGAACAGAAGAAATTTACAAGTAAGTAATTGAAACTTTACCTTTATATTTCCTTCAGCAGATCCTGTGACAAAATAATCTTCTGTTGGATCTACAGCAATTGCTTTAACTGGAGAATCATGACTCTGGAAAAGCTGACGTTGTTGTTTTTGACGAAGATCAATTATACAGGTGTAGCCTTTTCTGCCCCCTGATATTAACAGCTGATGTTTGGGAGCATAGGCTAAGACAGTTGCTCCAGTATCATGACAGGTAAAAGCTGAAATCCAAACCATAAAAATTAGAGAATACAAGCAGGAAAGTCCCATTTTCCTCTCCCAACAATTACTGCATCTCCCCATTTTGTCTTAACTTCTTGCCTCTGTTATAGCTGTACTTCTGCCCTTTATCCTCTCTTTTCTTCCTCTCTCACCCACACTCTTTAATTTTCTTCCTCCCTGTTTTAGCCCCACTTTCCCTCTCTAGCCTCTCATTATATCTAGGTTAACAAAACAACCCCCAGACTACATCACTGAGAATTCCTGCATCGATTAAACTCTTCCTTGGAATTTATTTTATGGCCCTTTCCAAAGGATCAATTGAAAGTCTGGTCGCTCAAGGTTTTTAAAAGGGCCCTTTTTAAAAGTGGCTGGGGGTGGCGGCGGCAATGTTATTTGGCATTGTCTAGCAACCCAAAATGGCTGTTGAGATATCATGTTATCTAGTGATCTCATCTGCAATATTGAACTGCAAGGCAATGCAGTGATAAGGTTCCCTGTGTCACAGAGACTTCTCTAAGGAATTGCTCAAAGGATAAGGACCCTTTCTCAAGCTTTGGGTGAAACAACATTCATTCAGTGTTTGGTTAAGGGCTTGTTGCACACAGCAAATTCCAAAGAACACTGTTTGTAAGGCAGGAGGCTTTGGTGATGACATACTAGGTTGCCTAGCAACTTCAAAATGGCAGCTGATATCTTGTGATGTTGAGTTTTTTTTAAGTGCCAATATCTGTGCTTTTGTTTGCATTGCTTCTCCATTTTTTAAACCTAGGTTCCCCCCCATTTTGCAGAAACATCTGACCTAGCCTTAGGTGTCACCCAATGTGCAGAATTTTTGATCTGCACAGTGGGGCTACCCACGAGTATGAGAGCTTACTACAGGTGGAGATTTATTATCAGCAACGATTTACAGGGGAGCACCTCATTTCCCCCTTTCCCACTATTTCTTCTTTCCCTCCCACAAAAGCCCTCATAACATATCCCAATTTCCTACTTCCTTATCTTGTTCCTACCCACTGACCAACCTACCTTTACCGCCCCCCACATCTTCAGCTTTTTCTCCTTTCTTCCCCCCCATACAGTGTCTACAGATCAGTCTCTACCTGAGTTGCACAGTACTGGCCACTGGGCCAGGTACAACTGCTGCCTGCTCAACCCAGCTGTGTGGTGGGGATTCTATGGGAGGGGCACCCCACACTATTTCCTCTTTTCCTTCTCCAAGCAGCCCCTCATATCCCTTTTTCCCCCACTTCCTTTTCCCATTTCTGCCCACCAACTTACCTTTTCTCTGTACTCATCTTCAGCTGTATTTATTTCATTTATATCCCACTTTTTCCGCAATGTAGACCCTAAGCAACTTTTATCATTCTCCCCATCTCTATTTTATCTTCATAACATCCCTGTAAGGTTGTTGTAAGGTACATTATGCTGAAAATGTGTGGGTGGCTCAAGGTTATCCAATGAGCTTCTGTGGCAGAGTGGGAATTGGAACCTGGGTCTTCCAGAATCTAATCTGAATTTCTAACCACCATAGTGGTGGTTAGTGATGGGGAGGTTACTGCTGAACAGTAGCAAGCAGCTGAGACTGGGTGAGTCATACAAATTGCATGGTATCAATTCATTCAATAGTTGCTCCCAACCCTGGCACCAATGAGTCCTTCCTCAAAGGTCAAAACAGTTCTGGAAATCCTGCCCCCCCTTTTACTGACAGAAACCAAGACATGAAGTCTGGCAATACTATTGTGGTTGCCTAGTAATCCCCACAACTACCACAGAGAAGGCATTTGTTTCTCAAACAAATACAGAGTTTTATCATTCTACTGCTATGAAGAAGAGACAAGGCATATAAAAGACTAGAGTACTTAAAAGGTAGTTACTGAATGTAAACATTTTCCCTCCCTATATAACTGGTTTTTGTGCTAGTTGTGCAGTATATCCATGTGGAGAAACTCATCCGCATTAAAACGTAAGAAAAAAATTAAATATTTTACTTAATTAAATATTTTACTTAATTGCTGGAGAAGTCTCCTCACAGAGGACTGTCCGTTAATATCTGCATAAACGTCCCCATTATATTTATGACATATACAATAAGTAGTCATTTAGCAGTAATAGAACAAGCTGAAAGGAAAGAAAAGGGGCAAGATCTTTGTTTTCCTCAAAGATGACGAATAATCTAGACAACTATCTGGGCAGCATAAGTCTTAAAAGTTTTATCCACATAAACAATGACTCATGCATTTAAACTTACCATGCATTAAGCTACTGGAAGGTGCAACCAAAGTATCCCACAAGCAAATATTTCTAAAAAGATAAAGATTAAAATTATCAAGGATATTATTTCTAAACTTTGAAACAATCACACAGTCATAATCACTAGCTTTAAACCATTTCATACAAACTGTGAATTGATCAAACATATACAACTCATTAGAATTAAGTAATTTTCCCCATACATTTTGTTCTATTTTTATATCTTTATCATTTTCCCAAATTGTTTTCAATCCATTTAAAGTACTTGTATCTATTTCGATTAAATGTGAATATATTTTGGACGTTATTTCTTTTGTGCTATACATGTATTGCATTAAGACTTGTTCAAATTTCTAGGATTAATTTGTTCTTCAATTTGTTCCATTTTTTTTAATGTGGGAAAAAGGATTCTCAACCCATTTTCTATCTCTTACTTTTTCCCATCCAAAGATAATTTTTTCAGTTAATTTCAAGTGCTCCTTATTTGCTTCCATGCCCACTGATATCTTATCAGAGGTACTCTACAGATATCTTATCAGTATTTTCAATTGGTTTGCTTCATAATATTTACTTATATTAGGTTCTCCCATCCTCCTTGATCTGAACTTTTTTGTCTCAGCGCCTTTGTCAACTGCGGCCTTTTACTTTCATAAATGAAATTATTGAATATCTTTTGTCATTTTGCTAGCTCTTTTGATTCAGTTGTTATGGGAAGTGTTTGAAAAATATAGCTTAGTTTTGGTAGTGCTACAATTTTAACAGCATTGATTCTGCTGGTAATTGTCAAAAGTATCTGGCACCATCTCTTAATACCTTTTCCTATTTGTCAAATCACTGGGTGAAAATTTAGCTATTGGAGTTTATTTAAATTCTTTGAGATATTTACACCTAGATATTTGAAAGATTTATAAAATATTGGAATACCCAAATCATTTTGAGTTTCGTATCGTATTTTAGGTTTGACATTTATATATAATGCTCCAGATTTTTTATAATTGATGCATAATCCTGCTATTATTCTATATTTGTGAATCTTTAATTAATTCTGGTGTTGCTTCTTTCAGATTTACTTTTCATATTGTCACATCATCAGCAAACATATTGTGTGTATTTGACCATTTACTTCTAGCCTGCTAATATATGTATTGGTTTTTATGGCAATTATCAAAGGTTCTAGTGAGAGGACAAAAAGCAATAGGGAGGCAGGGCACCCTTGTTTAGTTCCTCTAGCCAGAGGAACATTTTCTGAGTCAAATCTCTTGACTTTCACTCTAAATTCTGATTTTTGATAAACTGACTATATTATGTTCATAAAATATTGCCCAATGTTTAATTTTCTTTAAAGTCCGAATATAGAATCCCATTCCAAATGATCAAATGCTTTCTGTGCATTTAGAGATACGATGGCTAATGGTGTTTTGTTTTTTTTAAGTAATATAAATGGTATTTAATATTCTGCACATTGAATCTGCTATTTGCCTTTGAGGTATAAATCCCGACTGGTCTAAAGAGATGTAATCTTTTATTATGGTGCTCATTTGGGATGCAAGAACAATGGTGAATAAATTTGCATCTTGGTTTAATAATGCTATTGGGCGGTAGGAATCTAGTTGCTTGCCATGATTCAGAATCACTGTAATTCTTGCATCTTCCCATTGGACATTTTGCAAGTTGCTGGGAAAGATGTCAGTCTCTCGCAGAGGGTAGACATTAGCTTGACAAAGCCCTTGAGCATAGGAAATATGAGAGTTGAAGGATTTCCTGAATACAAATGCAACAAAATTTTATCTTTGGGCTTGAGCTCTGTTGAAGAAACGATGTCAACGTTGATGTCAAGTGACTTCACCATCTGTAGCATCTGCTCAGTATAGACTCTGAAGTCATCAGTAGCGAGATAGTTTCTTTATCTCCCACTAATTCATTGAGGGATGGATCTGATAGGATGCTCCGATTCTAGCTCTGGAGCTCCTACATTCATCTCCTACTCCAATAGGTAAAAGGCAATGGAGGAGCGTGATGGGATTCCAATAGCATGATATTGATGAATCCTTGACTGTGTCAGATTTGAGATGGATCTGACAAATTCTAGGTGGTAAACATCATCCCAGTTCACACCTGCCAGTGGGGGCATGGAAAGTGGGTACCACATTGAGCACCTGTCTGAACAGCAGTCTGGTAAGGATGTTGGTGGTTCCCATGGGTCGATTGTGGCCTCAGATGGATGAGTTTGCCTTCCTCCTCCAAGGAGTATTAACAAGGGAGGCCTGGAAAGGGCTGAAGGTATGCATGGGATTACAACAATTTCCACCTCCTCAGAGGTGGGCCTATTTGTGCTTGGAAGAATATCTAGACTTTGTTCGTGCTTATTTGGAAGGAAACTCTGCGGTGCTCTATGCTTTCTCACAGGTCTCAGGGTATCCAGCTCTCTCTGGTTGCGGATCAAAGTGGGATCCACCCGGAGACTTCCGGTTTGGGATTTATGGAGGTCTAACGCAGCTCCATTTGCGGAGCTGACCGGACTGCCGTTTTAACCGGCCGGTGGGGTGAAAATAGCCCGCGGCCGACTGCTCTCAGGCGGGGAGCAGGCAAAGAACGCTCAAGACCCTAGGGTGAGCTAGATCTCGGACGAGGGGGGGCTCTACACAACGGGTCCCCTCCCGATCCTTGAGGTCCCACCTTGCGACGGGTCGGCTATAATCTCTGCGGCAGTTTTGCGGCCAATTCGGCTGGCATAAGACCTACATACCCAAACTTCGATTGGGGGAAGAAGCTGAGAGGAGAACTCAAAATCGAAACAGCGATTACAACCCGAGAAAAGTGAAGAGAAGGTAAAGATCATTATCTTCTGATACGGGACAGATTGATAAAAACAGAGAAGAAAAAAAGTAGATTTTTAAACTGCAACAGACTAGTGAAAAGGAGGGGAAGACTCGGCAGGAATTGTATTTGAAAAGAGACTAAGTTTAAAGAAGTTATTAAAGAAATCGGACTATTGTTTTGAATACCTGTGGCTTTGGAGCTGTGAGAAAAAGACACCATCGCGAGATCTGCTGTGGGAAGACGGGAGACAGGAAGTGCGTAATAACAATAGAGTGGCTGGAGAGAAGCGGCCCTTGCTGGAGGGTAGGAAGTAGGGAATCGCCATTTTTGAAAGGGGAAGGGTCGCGGCTTCAGCGGAAGAGGAAGTAGGCCATCTTGGATTACAAAATCACAGAGAAACCATAGAGAAAAGACGCCCGACATTTTGGACTCTTTAAAATTTAATTTTTACAAGAAGATTGGGACATTTAAAACAGAAAAACGTTAAATTTTACGCCACGGAGTTAAGGAAGAGAGCGGATTCGTGGGAGCGAGCTAAAGCAAGTCCCACGATGTCAAAAAAAGAGTGGCAATCGGCAATAGAAAACCTGGATAAAAACTTGGATAAAAAACTTTTAGATATGATTAAAGAACTTAAGGACACGAAATTGGAGCTGATTAAAGAGGTTAAAGAGGTTACACAGACAGTAAAATCGGAGCTGTCAGAAGTGAAAAAAGGTATGGAAACAATACGAAGTGAATTACAAGGAACGCAGCAGAGAGTTAAAACAGTAGAAGACGCGATGGAGAATTTAGCAGACACGCAACAAACAGAGATGAGATTGGTGAAGGGGAGAATGTCAGTTGCAGAAACTAAACATATGGAGAAGCAGCTACGTTTTCGTGGCTTGCCAGAAGTGGAAGGGAAGTCAGCGCAAGAACAGATGACTGAGGTGTTGGCTGAATACCTGGGGAAGGAGGAGGAGGAAGTTGGGGCTATCCTAGATGTGGCATACCGTGTGAATTCGAGAATTGCAACCCAGAGGAAATTACCAAGAGATGTGATTGTGCAGTTTACAACACGAAATATGAAAGAGAGGATTGTGACAAAACAGTTTCAAGATCCATTGGAGATTGACGGCAAGACGATTATTATAATGAAGGAACTGCCCAGATCAGTGTTATTGGACCGGAAAAAATATAAAGTGCTAATTCAGATTTTGAAGGACATGAAAATCAGGTACAGATGGGAGCTACCGGAAGGAGTGTCCTTTGAGTTTGGAGGGGCAAAAAAACGCATCAGATCTGAGCGAGAGATGGAGCGATTTATTAAGGACAATGAAAAAGACTTACCAACAAGACTATGAATATGGAGTGTAAAGTATTATCTTGGAATGTAAATGGACTAAACTCACCGAATAAGAGGAAAAATATTTTTCACTGGCTACTAAAACAAAAATGTGATATTGTTTGTTTGCAAGAGACCCATATTAGAAAACAGGATGTAAAATATTTAAAATCTGGAAAACTGGGCAAAGAATTTGTAGCGGCCTCCAACAAGAAAAAAAGAGGAGTGGTGTTGTACATAAAAGAGGAGCTACAGCCAAAATTTGTTATGAGAGATGTGGAAGCTAGATTTGTAGCAGTGGAATGCATTTGGAATTTAAAGAGAGTGTTGGTAGTCGGACTTTATGCACCTAACGGTGCAAAAGAAAGCTTCTTTGAGGATTTAAGGAAGCATTTAGACGATCTTGCATATGACCAGATAATTCTTGCTGGAGACTTCAATGGAGTGACAGACTTGGAACTAGACAAAAAGACTACAACGGCACAAAAGAAAAGAGGACTATTGCCAAAGCTTTTTTTTGAGTTGATTCAACAAGAGACTCTCGAAGATGTATGGAGGAGAGAATATCCTAAAAGTAGACAGTTTACTTTCTATTCTGCAAGGCATTCTACATTATCAAGAATTGATATGATCTGGGCCTCAAAAGACTTAGCGTTATGGACTAAGGAGGTAGAAATAATGCCGATGGTAGGCTCAGATCACAACCCAATTATGTGGAAATTTGGAAAAAGGAGAAAAAGGAAAGCATGGAGAATAAATGAGGACTTGTTACAGGAAAGAGAGAATATGGAAATATTGAGAAGAGAGACAAAGTTTTTTATACAATACAACGTGAATAAAGAAGTACCAACCAATAAAGTTTAGGATGCTTACAAGGCGGTTGTAAGGGGCATACTAATGGACTTAAATGGTAGAGCAAGAAAGAAGAAAGAGGAGAAAAGACAAGAGATTGAGGAGAAAATAAAAGCCAAAGAAATACAGCTAAAAAAGAGACCAGGGAAAAAGAAGGTATACCAGGAAATTAAAATACTTCAAGAACAGCTAATAGCAATGAGCAACAAAGAATTGGAGTGGAATCTTAAAAGACTGAATCAAAAAGCGTTTGAGGGTGCTAATAAACCTGGGAAATACCTGGCATGGCAATTGAAGAAGAAAAGGGAAAAGAAAATAATAAATAAAATCTGTGAAGATAACAAAACGCATTTGGAGCAGACTACCATTAGTAGAGCCTTTTATAAATTCTACGCTAAGCTGTATAATAAAAAAGAAGTAAACAAAGAATCAATAGCGTCATATCTGGAGAAAACCAAACTTCCAGAAATCTCGGAAGCTTGGAGAAATAAGTTGAACAGTGAAGTAACTGACGAGGAAATAAGTAAGGCAACACAATCTGCAAATTTAGGAAAGGCGCCAGGGCCAGATGGACTTACGGCTAAATTTTATAAGACAATGGCTAATGAACTGGCACCATTCCTAAAAGAGGTGATGAATGGGGTTTTAAGGGATCAAAGGATTCCAGACACTTGGAGTGAAGCGAATATATCATTGATCCCAAAAGAGGGCCAAGACCTGACTAACGTGAAAAATTATAGACCTATATCGCTACTTAATAATGACTATAAAATTTTTGCGAAGATATTGGCGGAGAGATTGAAGGGGTGGCTCTCGGAAGTCATAGAGGAGGAACAAGCAGGCTTTTTGCCAGACAGACAAATAAGAGACAATTTAAGGACAGTGATCAATGCTATTGAATATTATGACAAGCGTTGTGACAAAGAGGTTGGTTTCTTCTTTGTAGACGCTGAAAAAGCGTTTGACAATTTAAACTGGGACTTTATGTTTGCCACTATGGAAAAGCTACAATTGGGAGAAAGATTCATCAGAGCAATTAAGGAAATTTACAGAGACCAGACTGCAGCAATCGTGGTGAATGATGAATTGACCAAGAAATTGACGATAAGTAAAGGAACAAGACAAGGTTGCCCGTTATCTCCATTGTTGTTCATTTTAGTATTGGAGATTCTGATGATACAAATACGTCAAGATGAGGAAATTCGTGGAATAAAAATAAAGGACTATTCATATAAGGTCAGAGCATTTGCGGATGACATAATGTTAATTGTAGAGGACCCATTGGAGAACATGCCAAGAGTGATAGATAAGATCAAGGAGTTTGGAGACTTGGCAGGTTTCTTCATTAACAAAAAGAAGTCAAAGATACTATGCAAAAACATGACTAAGCAGAAACAACAATGGTTAATGGAAACAACGGATTGTGAAGTAACAAGTAAAGTGAAATATTTGGGAGTCGAATTAACTGCAAAGAACATAGATCTATTCAAAAACAATTATGAAAAATTATGGACTCAGATAGAGAGAGACTTGATTAAATGGAATAGATGGAATTTGTCATGGTTGGGCAGGATTGCAGCAGTTAAGATGAATGTGTTACCAAGAGTAATGTTTTTGCTACAGACAATACCAATCATCAGAGACTCCAAACAATTTGAAAAATGGCAGAGGAAAATATCAGATTTTGTTTGGGCAGGCAAGAAGCCTCGAGTGAAAGTGAAAGTTTTACAAGATGCAAAGGAAAGAGGCGGAATGCAACTGCCCAATCTGAGACTTTATCATGATGCAATCTGCCTAGTTTGGTTGAAAGAATGGATGACATTAAAGAACAAGAAACTATTAGCCCTAGAGGGATATAAAAAAATATTTGGATGGCACGCATATTTATGGCATGACAAAGTAAAGGTCAACTCGATGTTCCTGCATCATTTTGTTCGGAGAAGTCTATATATAATCTGGAAGAAGTACAGAATTTATCTACAAGAAGGAACTCCTTTGTGGGTGGTTCCATATGAGGTGATAGACCCGAGAGCTGTTGACAATGAACAACAATGTTTAACGTACAAAGAAATAACTAAAACTGAAGCATCCAAACTCAGAATAAAGACACAAGAGGAACTATCACCTAACTACGACTGGTTCCAGTATAGACAGATCAGAGACTTATATAATTCGGACTCTGTAAAGGGAGGTATACGAATAGAGAATTCGGAACTAGAGCAGACCCTTCTTAAAGAAGATAAGAAAAGAATATCCAAGGTATACCAAGTACTGTTGAAGTGGTATACCGAGGATGAGATAGTTAAAACACAAATGGTGAAATGGGCTATAAACTTTAATAAAGAAATAACAATGGAGGCATGGGAATACTTGTGGAAAACTACAATGAAGATAACGACATGTACTAATATCAAAGAGAACATCTACAAAATGATCTATCGTTGGTACATGACACCAAAGAAGATTGCGCTAGGGAATTTGAATACTTCTAATAAATGCTGGAAATGTAAGAAGCATGAGGGCTCCCTCTATCATATGTGGTGGTCGTGTGAGGTAGCTAGGCAGTACTGGGGGGAAATAATAAGAGAAATGAGTGAAATTTTACAATTTCAAATTAATAAGAACCCAGAACTCCTGCTACTGAACTTGGGAATGGAGGGAATTCCAGCCCAATACAGGACGTTGATATTTTATATGACAGCAGCAGCTAGACTTTTGTATGCGCAAAAATGGAAAGTACAAGAAGTGCCAACTATTGAAGATTGGATTTACAAATTGCTGTATATGGCTGAAATGGATAAGATGACAAGAAAACTGAGAGATCTGGACTCAGGGCAGTTCAACACAGACTGGGAGAAGCTGAAACAATACCTGGAGAAGAAATGGGAGGTGGGAGGAAAACTGTGGCAGTTTGAGAACTACTGAAGCATTGAAGTAGAGGGGGGAGACTTTACCGGGGGGAGAAGAGATAAATGCGAATTAATAAGCAGTCAGATTAATAGATTGATATATATATAGATATATATAGTTTAACAAATAGAACATAGAGAAAATAATTAATTATAAGGACTAAATATAAGGATTGATTAACTAACAATATTTTCTTTCTTTTTGGTAAGTTTTGTACCAAACTGAATGTCTGAAGATATAGATGGGTCAAATTGATTGACTACGTGATGAGAGATATATAGAATTATTATAAAAAGATAGAATGAGTAATATATAGAGAATAAGTCAAATTGTTTGATATAAACGAATGTATGATCTATATGGTTTATGATATATAGAAATATTTGAAATTGAAAAATGGGATAAATTGTTTATTTAAGATGGAAACAAAGACTTACAGTTTGGGCATACAATGTTAAATAGTTAAAGATGTACTGCTTAGAATAATGGAGAATATATATTTGTTTTAGATAGAGGAAGCTAATAAAAGTAAGGGAAAGGGGACAAAGGGTTGGAAAGCTGTTGGAAGTCAACAAAAAGGGGGGGAAAGGGAGGGGGTTAGAGATGAAAAAATTGGGGAAAATTGAATGTAAATGTAAAAATAATGGATTCTAACCCAATAAAAATTTTTCAAAAAAAAAAAAAAGTGGGATCCACCCAGCATTGTAGTTGAAGAGGGGTCCCTTGAGGTTGGTTCTGAAGAATCTCTAGACCTCGACTGCTGCAGGATCTGAGTTGGAGGTGTCAGATTCAATGTCCCCTTACTGCTCAGATTCAGAGTGACTGCATCTGATCCAAATGATATTTCAACTCCGCTAAAGTGGAGTACTTAGCCGCTGCACTGTTAGAGCTGGAAAAGGCAGCTTTCAATCATGTGGCTCTTTCTGCCCTGGTCTTGGGTGTAAAAACACCTGGCAAAGTGTTTTTACAAATTAAACTGAAAGAACATCTGTCTGTGCTAGTTATTTTGGTGCTGCATTGTGTGCACTTTTTGAATAGGGCTTTATCAGCCATGACCTAACAAGTCCTCTTTCTCACTCTTTCTCCCTTACAGACCTGCCTTGGTGAGATGTGGGAAAGCCTTAAAAGGGAGAGCTCATTACAAATGTTCCTCTCTAGCTGGTGGAGAAGAGAAAGGGAAGGTAGGGGCATCTCCTCTCCCAGAGTGCAAGCAGGCAACAGCCATGCTTGTGCTCTGGGAAGAGGGGACATCCTCTTACAGATTTAAAGTTACAGATTTCTCTGGCTGGCAGCCCTGCGCATGCACAGTCCCATATGGGACTGCACTGAAGTCTAACAATGACCCTTATGTTAACCTTTTGCCCTTTAACCCTTTATCCAATCATATTCTCCTTCCTCCCTAGATCAGGGGTGGGCAATTGTTTTGGCTCGGGGGCCACTTTGTGGGAGCGGAGGTTAGCGGAGGGCCGCACCTTTTAAAATGATTGCATTCATTAGTTAACTTTGCATTTCAGAAAAGGTATAAATTGTATCATAAAAATCAATAAATATAAATTAAATAAAATAGTGGTCGTTTTATTCAATTTATTTATTGTGCTAATTTCATATCATCTATAGCTGCAAGCACATTTAATTTTAGAATCAGTTTAATGAGACAAATGTACCCTATCACACTTTTCTACTGTCTTGGCGGGCCACAAAAAAACTCTGTAGTGGGCCGCATGTGGCCCGCGGGCCGCAATTTGCCCACCCCTGCCCTAGATGATAAGGCCAAGGGGAGGAAAAACAGAACAAGCACAACTCTAAGTACCCTGTTCTTTCAGCACCACTTCCCCAATGTTCTAAATAGCTGTATGGAATAATTAATTCATTGAAAAAAACTGGAGATTTAATCACAGATCTCTCATGTCATAATTTAACCATCAAAGCAGCTTCAAAAACAATTTGAAATGTCATATGGTTTGGCTGTTATTATGGAACAAGACAAAATATATTTTTATTTTTGAGTAGACTTGTGTGATTACAAACATGGCAAGTAAATGAAATACTGAGGTGTGTTAGCAGCCGCTAGAAGTCAAGACAACCTCTCCAGAGTACAAATGTGGAACTTTATAGTATTCTCTTTTCTAGACAGAGGAAACAGTGACACTATATATTTGAACATGTTCTCCTTGGACTGTAAAGGCAAGAAGCCTTCATCTCTATAAGCTTCCTAATGTGATCTGGAACATGCCTTCCACTGTCTGCACTGAAATACTGAACTATCTTCAGAACTATGAAGTTAATGCCCTTGGTGTTTCTCCCTGCATCTTCCAATATTCCCTTTAAATCAGTAGCATGGATGTCAAAGAGTGCGGAGACTAGTAGAGAAGAGAGTGCAGGAGGTTGCATCAGATCAGCACAAGCAAAGAATTTACAATTTGTAAGTAATTTGGTATTGAACACCGTGGATGAGAGAAGTTATCATAAGTGGAGGGCAAGCAATGGCATATGGGAGAGAGCTTGGATATTGTGGCACCTGAGAGCTGCAGGGGTTTTGGTCTAGGTAGGGGAAGGACTTGTGTAATTAGCATTGGTGGTGCTGGTGAAAGTATTATGGAAGGCAAGATACGGAAATGCGGCAATGGGGATTGGATGGCAAGTGATAATGGAATAAGAAAAAATCCATAAACAAATCATAATCAGTAACAACCAGCAAACAGAAGAAATAGCAGCATTAAAACAATAAAGACAGCTGCAGTAAAATTTACTTCAATTAGTATCAGATTTTAAAAGGCTAAATAAGCAGCTATAAAACTTGGCAGTTAATGAGAAAATAACACCAACCATATAAAAATAAAAATGAATCATTAAAAGCAAAGGGGAGAAAAACTTTTGGAGGGTACCTGGGAGAGAATTGCCTGCAATTTCCCCACACTAGTAATTTTGGAGTAAAAAAATTATGATGTACAGTAAATTTGGTGCTGTAGCCTATTTGAGTTTTGTATTCTTGGTCTATACTGTAGTCTCCACCTCCTCCACACAAATAGATTCAACTTTCTCAGATTCTAACAATCTGGCACTCTCAGGAATCTCAGGTCCCAGCTTGACAGAATCCTTTCAGTTAATAAGGATGTGCAATTTGAGTTTGGTATTAATTTAAAAATACTGATTTTTACCTGATTTGATAAAAATCAGTATTGTCGAAGTCAAAAGGGAATGGCGAATCAGATTTGGCATTCCTGAACTCAGTTTATCAAATTAATTCAGGTTAATTTGGAAAAAAATAGTAACAGTGGCTGGGCTGTTCCTTAGCTGTTCTTTTGCTGAGGAACAGCAAAGAAATACTGTTTCCCACCTTTTTTACAAGACGGGAAGGGGGAGAAGAAGGGGGGAGTGAGACAAAGGCAGAAGGGAGGGGGAAGGAAAAAAGGAATGTTTATTTTGCTGTTCTTCTAGAGGGGGGTTCTTCTGTTTTATCCTGTTGTTGGAGCATTTTGTTTGTTGTTTTATGGTTGCTTATTAGATTCACTTACTCTTTGGGTCTGTACTTTTCCCTGTTGTGGGTGTTAGGTGCTGTAAATTTTTGCTAGTTCATTGGCGTGGTGGCTTTCTCCCCCTGTTGTAGGGGCTGCTCTTTTTTTAAAATAGTCTGGATCATGTGTCTGTTTTCTGTTAGCATAGAGCATTGGCTTATTCCCATAGGGAATAATGGAGATTGGAGGTGGCTGAGACACCTTCTTCAGGGGCCATAGAAGTGCCCCCCCTCGGGGTCCAAACTCCCTGAAACTTGGGGGCTCTACAGAGGACAGTCAGGGGTAGGTCTCATGAAAATTTGGTGGATTTTGCTTGCAAAATGCCACTGATCGCCCCCAGGTTCCCCATAGGGAATGATGGAGATTGGAGGTGGCTGGAGGCACCTTCTTTGGGGGGCCATTTGGGATTCAATTTTTATGAAACCTGGAGGGTTGTTAGAAGACAGTAAGAAGTAGGTCCTCTGTAAATTTGGTGAAATTTTGTCCAAAACTGACCCCCCCCCCCCCCAATCCCAGATACACTGGAATTGAGTTTCCTATAGGAAACAATGGCCGGATATTACCAAGTTTTACTAAATTTGCTCTATACAACCGTCAAACTGAAAAATGAATTTGGTATTCAGGGAATACAATTTTTTTTTTCTAATTCAGTAGTACCGAACCCAAATTTACAGAATTTTTTTTCCTGTGCACACCCATAGATTCTATGACTCCAGGCATCATCTTTCTGGGGTCAAATGGAAGTTCTGGAGGATGCAGGGAAATACATATTTGCTAGGGCCTTCCACTGGCAGTTGTTTGGATGTAACCTAAATCCCTGGAGTATTTGCTAGGCCAGCATGCTGGCCCCAATTCAGAACAGCTGAATCAAAGCTTCCCAAAGTGATTTGGGTCGCTTAGGGAAGCTTCAGTGCCCTTTAAAATTCAGCTAGCCGGTTGGGCCAGCTGAAGTTTAAAGAGCCTTCTGGGCATGCTGGAGGGGGTGAGTTTAAAGGGAAAAACACTCCCCACGCCGCGGAGCCTTCTACCCTTTAAGCACTTTCCCCGTCCCTCCAGCCGGCTGGAAAGAGGGAGAGCTTAAAGGGTAGAAGGCCATTTGAGGGGCAGGAAGGGCCTTTTCACCCTCCTCTGCTGCCATGCCATTTGAGGGGCAGGAAGGGCCTTTTCGGCCTCATCCTCTGCCGCGTGGGCCCGCAGGGCTGCAGAGAAGGCTGGAGCCACCTCCTCCAGCCCTTCCTCAGGCCCTCCACATGGAGCCTTCTACCCTTTAAGCTCTTCTCCCCTCCCTCCAGCTGGCTAGAAAGGTGGAGAGCTTAAAGGGTAGAAGGCTCTGCACACCATTTGCAAAAGGCGCGCGGAGCCTTCTACCCTTTAAGCTCTTCCCCCGTCCCTCCAGCCAGCTGTAAAGGGGGAGAACTTAAAGGGTAGAAGGCCATTTGAGGGGCAGGAAAGGACTTTTCGGCCTCCTCTGCTGCCGTGCCATTTGAGGGACAGGAAGGGCCTTTTCAGCCTCCTCTGCTGCCGCGCGGGCCTGCAGGGCATTGGAGAAGGCCAGAGTCGCTGCTGCTGGGTCATGGCCTCCACCATTGCAAGCAGCAGAGCCAAGTTAAGTGGGGGGGGGGGGCTGGGGGTTGTGAGGTATTTAAAGGACACTGCTGCTTGCCAGCAGCAGGAAAGGGTCCTTTAAACTATCAGCTGTCAGGTGGCTAGGGGGATAGTTTAAAGGGATCTTTAAAGAGCCAGGTAAGTGGATTGGGAGTAAGTGGGTTGGAGGGAACGTGGGGGCTAAGTGGGAGGATGAGGGCATGTGTGGAGGTTGTGGGAGAAAACCCACCCCCCTGAATCACTTTGGAATGCTCTAAATCTTTACGAGCATTCCAAAGCAATTCAAATACCCAAATCTAAAGCGGCTTGCCACGTCGAGTTCTGGGTATTTCCTAATGTTTTTCCTGCTTCGGGTAAACCCGAAGCAGGAAACCCGAATATTTTCGAAGTGCACACCCCTAGTTGAGCCATGTGTGTAACTGTACTACAGAAAGTTCTTACATGTTATTTTACACAGCATTTAGTTCTGTTGTGAAAAAAAAGATGAAGTGGAAACATAAAATCATTACAGAAGTTATTTTTAAAATCAAACGAATAAATCATTGTAAGACAACTATAGATCACTTCAAAGTTCACCAGCAATTTTCTAAAATATACCATCTTTATCAATATAATTAAGAAACAAGTTTTTAGTACCTGTTGTCAGCAGATTGCCCAGCTGTGGCTATCAAAGATGAAGAACTGATGAAAACAAAATCATTGGCTGTTTTGTTATGGCATTGCCAAGTCTGAAAAATTATAATACACAATTGGTAATTAAAAGAAAGGGAAAAATATGAACACATGTTTTTATTTTATAAATAATCACTGGTACCAGAAGCTCTGTTTAGATATTTAAAGCTTTAGATATTTAAATAAGGCAGTTCTAAGAGTGGCTGGACATGTTCAAGGACTTTTGACTTTCTTTTTTTGAACAGCAGACACTCAAGATGCATCACTATTTAAATCTGAAAGTTGCTTCAGGTGGGATGGAGTTGGGGAACTGATATTCCAACAGCACAATTCCAGCTTGATTGTATGAACATAATGTTGCCTGCTGATTCAGACCACAGGTCCTTATAGCTCAGTACTGTATTCAGAATTGCAGATCACTTTAACTGGAGATGCCAGCAACTGAATGTGAAATACACAAGGTTAGTTTATTCTAAAGTTTCCAATCACAGAATTGAATTTCCCCCCCTCCCACTACAGGCCACTGTTTTCCACAAAATGCTGTTCTTGAGGGACAGGAGACTCTGAAGGATGACATGAGGAGGGTTTGTAGTGAGATGGGTGAAGCAATGGAAACTGCCAATTTAGTCTGGATGCAAAGGAAATGTTTATTTATACAGTGAGTGATCAAAATGTGGAGTTTGCTACTGTATCAAATAGGATGATGAACTAGATCCAGCAGGGCTCTTCTTATGTTCAACCCAAAGTCTACTACTGTACCAATCTCCCTCCTAACAGTATTTAAAAACTAATTGTGTAGTACACTGGATAACAACAGGGTCACACATTTAATATGACCATTCAAGCATGTTGAAAATATTAATCAATACTTGAAACAATAACACAAAAAGAAAAACGAATTTGTCTGTAGATTTCTGGGCTCCTCTGTCCTATTGAAAATGAAAATACATATGCCTTCATAACCCCTCTCATTGTTTCAACCAATTATATAGCAGAAGTTTAAGGCCCTATACGCACTGCCTACAATTACCTTCATGAGTATGGCTAGGGGTGTGCAACCCGAAAAGATTTGGGTTTCCGGAAATCACCAAAATCCAAAGTGTCATGCTGCTTCAGATTCGAGTTTCCAGGTCACTTCGGTATGCTCTGTAAAGATTCAGAGCATACTGAAGTGATGGGGGAGGAGGAGGTTGCCCCCACCCTTAAACACCCTTTAACCCCATCCTCCCCTTACCTTGTGCAGCCAGGGCCTTCCCTGCCGCCGCCGCGGCTGGCCGGCAAAGAGGGCCTTCCCTCCTGCCATCGCTGCAGCTGGCGCGGCTGGCCGGCAGACAGGGCCTTCCCTCCTGCTGCTGCTGCGGGCCAGCCTTCCCTTCTGACAGTGCCAGGTAAGTGGGTGGGGTGGGGAAGAAAGGGTGGGAGGGAATGGTTAGGTTAAAAGGGTACTGCCGCTTGCAAAAAGGCCCTTTAAACCTAACCCCCTGGGTCCCCCAAAGCTTCCCAAAGCATTCCGAATGCTTGCTGGCCCCGATTCGGAAATCCTGAAGCTTTCTGGATTAGGTCTGATTCGGGTATTTTACCCGAATCGGATTCCTGAAGCACACACCCCTAAGTACGGCACCTTCATTACATCCCATTTTGCTGCCAAGATTTGGCTCCCGAAACAGCTTTCAGTCATTAAAATATGAACTTAAACACTGTAGTTCTGCCAAGAGCACACCAATGCTAAAAAGCTTTATTAAATAACCTTTTCTAGCTCACCAAATATGGTTTGGGTGTACTTCCAATATGTAAGCAACTTTTCCAGTTAGTCTGATACAGACTTATGTATCCATCAGCATCAACAATTCCAAACTGCAAAGTTAAAAAACATAAGGTTTTTTTTCATAAACAAAAACAATACATATATGCACAAATGGAAAAAATGTAAATATAGCCTTACACCTTCATATTTAACATGGGCAATCGCACAAAGCAAAAGCATCACTTCTATTTTAGGGTAACTCAGGGCCTGCAGGTGATTTATGGCCTTAGGGCTGTTTGACTTCCTTCACCCAGAGCGAGGGCTTTTTCAGTGGTAGCTCCCTCCTTCTGGAATGCATTAACAGAGGAGCTTGCTCCGTCTGGGATTTGGTGAAATTCTGGTGGCCCTGCAAATCAGAGGTTTTTCCCCCTGGAATTCAGAGACTGATTCCGATATTTTTATTGGCTTGACTCCATATGATTTATCTTTTATAGACAATGGACGTGAGTAGGATATAGTGATGGCACCGTTCTTTTAGATGTATGGATTTTAATGTTTGTATTCTATTGCATTATTGGTTTTTAATGCTTGTATTCCTATTTTAATATTGTATTACCAATTTTAATGTTTGTATTTATATTATTTTAATACTATATTTTATATGTATGCTGTAAACCGCCTTGAGCACTAAGCATGGTGGAGAGGCCATATATAGAGTTAAATAATTAAATAAATAAATAAATAAATAAATAATAAACAATGCGTGTGAAAGGAACTTTCAATAACATTAAAATTAATGTAAAAGTGTATGCTTGTGTGCAAGTACTGTATGCATACTGGAGTTCTCACTGAGCTTTAGATTTAATAACATGCATCAAGTGAAAAAACAGTAAGAAGCTGCTTTATTTTCCCCAGAAACATTATCATCATGTTATATTTTGAAATTCCCAGTCTACCTCAACAAACTCTCCTACACAAAGATCCATTAACTTTATTCTACAGATAGCATAATCTGTTGTTTCTAATATTCTATTTTAAATACTGACATTTAAAAACTTTGTTTCTGCACTATGTTGCAGCATCTTTACAATCAGCTGATATCTTTTAACCTGAGAAAGTTACATGACAAGTGTTTGCATCTACTGTCAGAATCTAGGCTAAAGCCTATACCTTAGAATGAAACTATGTTCTTGTTCATAACCAGGTTTTTTATGCTGATAGTTCTGTCAATGTGGAACTTGTGAGTTTGCTCTCTCAGTCTCTTTACACATCTGTGTTTTTTTTTAAGGGCTGGGCTTTGCTGTACAAGGCATAAGATGAATTTTGCTTCATCTCCTTCAGGCTACTAGAGCTGACAGTTTAACTGTTTTGCAGATACTGACCAAACTATATACCATGTTAAAATGGGTAAGCTAGCTAGTGTATCGGATAATTCAACAAGTGACATATTACCCAATTCAAATAAAAAATACAGAAAGCGTTTTCTTTAAAAGAAGTTTGTTGTTGGAAAAGCCCATTTCTGTTCAAGAAGTTACGGATGTCATTACTAATCTCAAAAACAATAAATCTCGGGGCAATGAAAGTAATACTTACACCTAAATTAGTGAAAATATGTCATCAGGTTATGGACTCTGGAGTGTTACCAGAAACTTGGAAACAAGCTACTATTATTGTAGTGCCTAAGAAAGAGGAGGACTTAACTAACCCTGGTTCATACAGACCTATTGCCTTATTGAACCAGGACTATAAAATTTTCACAGCAGTACTGGCAATGGCAAATAGGTTAAAGAAGATAATCTCAGACTGTGAAGTCTAATCAAACAGGCTTCATACTGAATAGGAATTTAGTCAATAATATCAGGCGGATGTTAAATCTTATAAAATATGCTAAGGCAAAAGATATCAACTCTGTAATTTTGGCATTAGACATCCAAAAGACATTTGACTCTTTGGAGCCAATTTTTTTGCTGGCAGTTCTTGGGAAAATGGGCTCTGGCGAAATCTGGAGGTGCACAATTCAAGCATTATATGATAACCCTTTTGCCTGAATAAGAGTCAATGGGTATCTCAATGACATTTATGACATTCAGGGGTACAAAACAGAGTTGCCCACTATCCCCACTGTTGTTTGTGCTAGCTAGAGAGCCACTGGTAGAGGAAATCGAGGGAATAAAAGCTGGTAACAAAGAACATAAGATCAGTCTTTTATGCAGATGATATTGTGCTATATATCTCTAATCCTAAAACATCATTAGAATATATCCAACAGAATCTCACTGATTTTAGACTAATATCAGGTCTGTGTATTAATCAGATTAAGTCAGAAATCTTCCCAATTCATTTAGACACCCTTCTGCACCTATTCTTAGAGGTAGCTTCAATTTTAATTGGATTATGAAAAGATGGAAATATTGGGGAATTTTGGTTCCTTTGGAATTATCACAACAAGCTCAGCACAATTATCAATCATTATGGAAGGTAACAGATGATAAAATGCTTCCCTGGAGAAAACTGAACCTAATTTGAGCAGACAAACTACATCTGGGCAAACATTTTATTTTTTCTAAATTTTTCTATCTATTTAGGGCCATTCTGATAGCAATACCGGAGGAGGAAAGGAAAAAATGGCAAAAAAAATCTGAGTCAATTTATAAGGGGCCCCAAGAGGTTGAAAATCAGATCTGAAATTCTCTAAAGACCATCTAATACAGGGGGCTTACAAGTCCCAGATTTGGGATTGTATCAGGATGGAGTGGCCGTAACAAACATAATTTTAGTGCTGATGCAAGGAGGAGATGAAGGCTGGCATGGCATAGAACAGGATTATGTTGATCCTCTCTCACTTCAAGAGGTTATTTGGTCAAAAGCGCACCAATGGCCTCCAAATATTCAAAGCAGTAAGTTTCTAGAATCATCTCTTAAGATTTGGGATAGATACAGAGGGAAGCTAGCCCAAAGATCTCCATTATATCCACATTCCTCAATCAAGAATGGTTACCCCCAGAAAAAGGCCACACTATATTTTTACAATGCGCCCAGTCTGGATTATTACAGATTTGTGATCTAGTGGATAATCGATCACCTCTAGATAAAGTTATACTTGAGCGTAAACTGGGCAATAGAATTTACTGGTTTCAATATTTACAGATTAAAAACCTCTTAATCCTTTGATAGTTCAATCTTTAGAGAGAAGCCTTACAGATTTTGAAAGACTGCTTCAAGAGGAGTATACTCAATATAAGGGTCTTATTTCTAAAATGTATAAAATTTTGCTGGATCTCTCTGAGGAAAAAGTGTTACAATTTCAAAGGAAATGGCACATGGACTGCCTAGGAGTAGTGCAGAGTATTGGTAACTCTGTGTGGTCATCTTATATGTGCAGTACTAATATTAATCTAAAATACCAATATTTTAA
This sequence comes from Eublepharis macularius, assembly GCF_028583425.1. Classification (NCBI taxonomy): domain Eukaryota; kingdom Metazoa; phylum Chordata; class Lepidosauria; order Squamata; family Eublepharidae; genus Eublepharis; species Eublepharis macularius. Next base: position 73,683,762 of record NC_072797.1, on the reverse strand, counting down.
GTTAATCACTAGATGGTATTTCACACCAAAAAAACTTAGTCTCATTAACAAAAGGAACAGCCCTGTCTGCTGAAAAGATTGTGGGGATATTGGATCCTTTCTGCACTGTTGGTGGTCCTGTAGACATATTTCTGCGTTTTGGAAAAAGGTAGTTTCCCAAATTAAATTAATGTTCAGTTACGATTTAGCCTTCACCCTGGAAGCTGTACTATTGCACTTATGGACAGATCCTCCATCACTGAAGGCTAAATGGGATCTGGTGGCATGTCAGCATGTGCAAAATTGGCAACTGGAAAAAAATGGAAGGAGAATGATCCCCCCTCATTAGACCTGTAGTATTTGAAACTTTGAGAACAAATGCTTATGGCCAAGGATAGCAGTTGGAGATCAAGGGGGAAAACAACTGGAAGATGAAACTAATATATTTCAACATGGTCTCCAATAATGGATTTTTTGGTTTCAAATGAAAATCTGCTTCAGCACCAAAGATTTAAGGAGCAACTGCTGGTCTAAGGCATGTGACATAGTAAAGCCTGTATAAACCGGTTTATCTCAACTAGGTATTTCTGTAAGATGCTACTGTGTTCTGGATAAGTTACTGGTTTTGAGTTAATTTATTTACTTGTACCTTCCCCCTCTTTTGTTGTATATAGCTATAATATTGTTATTGTGGTGTTTTGTTATGTAATTTTTAAAAGATTTAAATAAAAAAAATTTAGAAGATGTTTGTTATTTGACTTTACAAAATATTGCCATTATGTGATCTATATGAGTCCTCTGAGAATGGAGCCATTACGGACTGCACTTTTTAAAAGCTTAGAAGTGCTGTACAAACAGCCAAAGGACTGTTAAAGGTTAAATCTTCACAGAAACAGAGATCCTTGAGTGTCAGGTAATTCCAAGGAATCTGATTGGCTAGCATGAGCTGAATGGAGAAAGACTTCTGAACTGGATGCTGTGGGGGAGCCTGATTTCAGCCCTACCCGAGAGGAGTCGAGTACTGACAGTTTGGAGATTCGGCCCTGATTGAGAATAGTTTAACACAGACAGGAGAACTGGGGGAAAGTTGGAAAGGAAGTTTGCGAAGTAGGTGAAGACTCCCTCATTAAACCTTCTAGAGAGAGGAGAATTTCCCTACCCAGTCAAACAGGGAGTTAGCTCTGAAGAGTGAAGAGATCCTTGGTCTGGTGTGGTTAAAAACTGCCTTTGGAGACCTTACAAGTCGGTTAAAAACTGAAGACAAATACTGGTGTTTCAAGAGAAGAGGTTTGGGTACTGGAAAGAGGGTACCAGCCTTAAAACCAAAAGAGTAAGAGAATATTCAAAGAAAGTGTACTAGAGTGATTGGGAAAACTCTGGAAGAAAAGCCTATCAGCATAAATATTTAAGTAACTGTGAAGAGCTTAACAAACTCATTAGTCTGAAACGTATAAAGTTCATGCATATACTGATTTTACCTCAGAGTTATCTATATTGAGTTATCTCAGAATTTTTCAGTCCCTGATTTCACCTGACCTTCCCCTCTACGTTAAATAAAATATTTCGTTAGTTCTGAATTTAAAAATGACTCTATTGTTATTTGTTTAAATCAAAAAGAGGGGAGCATCATAAGAGCAAACCAACTTTTGTATTTTGTAAGTGACTAAAGAACTTTACCTTATTGCCTTGATAATTGAATCTCATCCGTGTAATTCTAGAGTTGCCACCAGATCGGAAACATGTAATTTGCTGAGAATGGCCCCACTCAAACATTCTCACACTACCATCCTGAGCACCTGTCAAGTCTGCAAAAGGAAAAAAATAATACTCTTGTTGTCTCTATGGATGTATTTACAAAATGATAACTAGCGTCACACTGAAAAGAGGGCCAAATTAAACATAATAGATGGAGTCTGCAGTGAATCTCCTGAGGCTTTCAAAGCTTCAAATACCAACCATAAAGAGATCCCTTTCAATCAGAGCAGTAACTTCAGAGTGAGAAAAGTACTACTTTCCCTGTGTCATTTCTGGATGTTGCTTCCCTGTCCTACAGATGCTAGTTGTGCTGTGGTAGGAAACATAACAGGTATCTTGTATAATACCTTATGTTACAATAAACTTGTCAGAAACATTACCTAAGCTTTCCCCCTACCTTTTAACTTTGGAATATTATATATTATATACACACATGCTACGTATGTATACATATGCCTTATATACAATTAAATGGATAAACAACTAACTGCAAACTTTGCAACAAGTCTATACAAAAAAATTCCTCAACTAGGTATGTTCTAAAATTTGTGGATGTGAAACTTTAACGTTTCCCCCTACTACAAACTAAAATAATTGGATGACAGATTTAAAGGAGAGTGGTGGCACTTACAAATACCAATGAATTAATATGACATACCTATCTTGTCAGCACAATCGTTATAAACGCACGCTATAAATACCACACATTTAACCTGAAATAATATTTATACAAGTGCTGTTTTTCTTTACAATCATTTCATCAAACATTTTTTATTATGTCAGCAAATAAAATTCACTGACTATTCCATCAGTTTGCCAAGTATTACCAGGTTCCATTATGGAATAGTCTTTTTCCATGATGGCCTCCATTCCTCATGGAAAAACCTCATGGAAGAAGTTTGAACAAGCCTCTTTGTCTTTTCAATGAGTAAGTGAGACGGTTTTATTTCACTGGGTATTTGATTAAATATAACTACTGATTTTATTATCCTAATGGTTAACTTGCCTAGAAGGGCAGTTGATAAAAATTGTTTTGAGGTTTTTATTTAAATTAGTTGTCTTAAAGGCTTGGATCACATCTAGAATTTCTATAGGTTCTGTAGGTTCACTGATTCTCCCATGGAAGAAGGGAATTGGTGAAATCCACCCACTCCTCACTTGAGCCTGCAAAAATTCTAGGTGGGATCCAAGCCAATGTAATTTATTTTTGCTCAATTAGTATTTATTAGTATTTGTGGCAACTTCATCAAAACACTGGGAAAGGCAGGGCATAGTTTTAAAAATAAATACATACAACAATCCAGTACAGTAATGCAAACAATAATATGGCATAGACATATTAAACTTACAATAAGGCAGTGTTGGGTGGGAAGCCATTCTTCGGACATTATTGATAGCCTTCTTGAGCATCTGTTAAATGTATCAAATTAAACAAACAGGCTGTAAAACGGTTCAGAAGCTTAGTGATGCAAAATGTCCTATTATGTTTGTTTTCCTTGTTAATTTGGAACTGATATATGAATGAAGTAACTTAAATCTTTCCCTCAGCATTAATACATATTTAATATCAACAAAACTTAACCCAGGTGTAAGTTTTTGTTTCACAGTTCTGATGATCTGAACAGAGATTCTCTAGACTGCAGTCTTACCTCTTTCCTTGCCAATTCCTTTCTGATTCCATTAAATCTATTGGAATATTCCTGTATATTGTAAGGTAAGTAAGACAGGCAGAAGCATGTAAGAGAGAGGCAAACAAACTTTTTTCAAAAATTAAGTAGGGATGAAGCAATTAGGTTTTGCATATAATCAATCACAGAAAATTTAGATGTGAGTTATAAACATTAATTAGAACACGACTGATTTAAACAGCTCTTAATGAGCACATATTCAACAGACACTAAAGAACTGAATTACAACTGTGGGTTATGATAATAAAATCTATATTTTTGGGGAGTCTTTATTTAGATACATAGGTGGATGAAAAATATTGGTAATGTGTCTTACTTCAATATGCCAATACAGAGTAGGTAAAGTTCTGTGTGAATCAAATGCTGCGATATAAATATTGAGCTGCAGCACATCCCCTCTGTGTAATATCAAGCTAGCAAAAATGTCACTTCTATCATTACAACTCAGCCAGCTTAGGTGACTAACAGCACAACACATTTCCTTTAAAGTAAAATCAAAAAGAGTCCAGTGGCACCTTTAAGACTAACCAATTTTATTGTAGCATAAGCTTTCAAGAATCACAGTTCTCTTCGTCAGATGCATGGAGGGCAAAAAGAAACTGGTCAGATATAGAGGAAGAAAGGGGAGGGCTGCCTACAGACAGCCCCCCAACCTTAAACAACTTCTCACTTACATTCATGAATCGGCTAGCAGAGTCACCAGCACAGGTACCAGGCCCTGCAACAGACCCAGATGCCAGCTCTGCCCTTATATCTACCCAGGGAATACAATTACAGGACCCAATGGCATCAACTACACTGTCTCTGGCTCTTACAGCTGCTCATCCTCCAATGTGATATATGCCCTCATGTGCCAACCATGTCCATCTGC